>NC_090436.1:79463919-79768143 GCF_031143425.1 Pleurodeles waltl
CCGCAAGCCTAAGGTAAGACATACTGTGCCCAGGCAGGAAACTAAAAAGGACCCGCGACAGTACCATAAAAGTATTGTGTCAGATCTGAACTATTTTAGATTTGTGAGTCAGCAGACTGAGAGACAGATATGTGTGTGCTAGAAAGTGTGATGAGGACCAGCATGCCAAGAGGACTGTAGCTAGACAGTTGTGTCAATTCAGGGCATCAAATGAACCTTTCCAGTTGTGAATGAGGAGGAGTACAGGTGTAATGACACAGATAATATTGCGCATGCCTTAATCTAGTTATTAATATAATCCCTACACTTCTAAATTCATTGCCACTATAAAGGACATTCTAGATTGCCTAGATGAGTTAAGCATGGCTTCGATAAAGGAGGTGAACCAAGATTCACTATTACAAATGATTACAATCACTCTGGGCCGCACAGTGCTCACTGCCGATGTTTATAAGGCCTACTGTGACGTGCTCATACTACATCCCCTCACTATGTTTGAGAAAGGCATTGCCGACTAGTGTGCTTGTTATACTGTTCAAGCCTGGTAAGGACATCATTCTAGATCTCTTATATTAAAACACCAACCAAGACAGTGGTCAACACGTTCTTCCTCATGACCGAGTTGTTCCTGCCGGACCAAAGTAAATTTGTTCTTAACCGATCCACATCCTATTAATGCTGCATCTGTTCCCAACAGAGATTAGTGTCTGGCTTTCCGTGATGCAAAGGACGTATTCCACTCTTTGAGGTGCTATGTAGGTTTGGCCGGTGAATTACATTATGTGCTTAGTAGCTCTGTGTACTTTAGGCCTGTGGTGTGGGTGAGGGCTAACGGCATGCTTTTTGCTCCTCTTACAGTAAGTAATGGGCACCCATCAGGGATGTCCTCTCTCTGCCATCCTATTCTCTGTGATGCTTAAACCTTTTGCCAGTACTCTTACAGAGGTATTGCTGTTTGGGGGCTTAGGTTAGTATAGGCGCTACATGTTGACAGTTTTCAACTTCACATTTGAACCCACAATTGCAAAAACACATCCTGATTTTGCATTAAATCCTTAAATTGAGGGCATATTTGGGCTCTTATTCAACTGCAATAAATCTAAATTATATCAGTTAATGCATGAGGAGTTCTACCTCTGTCATCAACTGGGAGATTTTACTGATTAAGATTCTGATCACCCGCAGCTTCCTAAATCTCTATGTTTCTATGTCTCTTCTCGAACATATCAAACCTGATTTCAATGCTTTCTTCAAGGTCTGAAATCGATCCTCACAAGAATAGTGGGAGCAGCCAGTCTACCCTACATTGGATAGGACTTGTTGACACTCTCAGTATGGGCAGTAGGAGGTTCTTGAACTAGAACTCTACTATAGTGTAGTACAGGCCCATTTGGCGGCCTATCAGTACCATCTACCTCTGTACATGTCACACCTAGTGGATTTACATCTTTACAAGGGCTCCTTAAACAGCGGTGTCGTAGGCATTCTTCCCAAAACATCCAGTTGTGTGCTGGAACTGGGCTTGGGAGTAACTTGTGGGAACTGATGGTTCTTATACCTCAGCTCTTATGTGCCGCACAGTTGAGGGGAAAGGATGATGATTACAGCGCTAGACGTGGTTTTATACATTAGATTGGGTATTTGGCAATTGACAGACTATTGGATAAGCAACAGGTGACCAACTGTGTTCTAGTGAATGTGTCTGTTCTCCATTTGGAAATATAAGACTAGGGAGTACACTGACAAAAGCCTAACAAAGTATGCTCAGTTGGCACAATGCCACACAAAACATAGTGCCTATTTACTATGCAAAACTGAGTTGTGCCATGTGAGTACCCATGTAAAAAACTCTGAAGCTCTTTGCTGGAGACGTTTGCCAGCCTATGGCACATATGGCCGCCTGCAGAGGGATATTCTAGGACCCTCCTCAGATCTTATGTAGAACTTGAAGACATTGTAATAAAGTAGTGGAGGGAGCTTTGAAAGTTATATGGGAGGGATTCTAGACATACTAACGCACAGTATAAGTGGTGCAGGCAGCGCTGCTATACTAATAGAAACAAGCATTGGTAATGCCAATAGGTCTGGCTTTAAAGGAAAGTTGTATGATAATGTGAAGCATAACAAGTAAATATCATGGGAATGAGTACATATTTGTGTGGAAACGAAGAACTGTAGAATAGTATTGATGTAGGTTAAAAAGTTAGCTGACTGTTGCACTGTCAAGCCAGGCATAAACATCCATGTAGTATAATGCCTGCCCTCCTCCCATCTGTGTTGCTGCCAGAGAAAGACAGTAAATTATCTAGTTATCTAAGACACGTTTACATTATTACAGTGTCATATATGTCCCTGAAAGTTGAAGCTGAGCCAGCTAGAAAAATAAAATGATCACAGCTGCAGGGCAGGACAAGCACTTTTTTTGTGGAAACACACAACACCTGCTCAATCAAAACATGTACTCCTGGCTCCCAACAGATCCAAAGCCCCTCTCTTGTAATGCTCACATAATTGTTTATCAACTGCTGTGCTGCCAAACCACACCAAAATGATATGGTGTGAGTGGTGCATCAGGGGAGAAGACAGTGTTGCGCAAGTGTGACAACCTCGTAAGTGTAACATTTTTCTCCTGAGTAACGCCTGTGTGTTGTAACTCTGTCCAAATAAGGTGATTTGTTCTTACTGGTCGTACTGTTGGGAATGGTCGTTTCTGCATAGTCACCCCCAAACATTTTTGCCTTTTTTCTCCACTTTAGGTTGAATTTGCTTTTGCTGGCATTAAGACTCTGGGCACTTTACCACTGTTAACCAGTGATAAAATGCATGTGTTTTCTGCTTAAAACACACTAACACTGGCTTATCCACAATTGGTATATTTAATTTACCTATACTTCTCAGGTATAGTGCACTACGTGTGCCCACAGCCTGTAAATTAAATGCTACTAGTGGGACTGCAGCACTGATTGTGCCACCCACTGAATCTTGCCCTTCATCATGTTTCAGACCTGCCACTGCAGAGCCTGTGTGTGCAGTTTTAACCCTCTCTTTGGCCTTCAAACCACGCCCATGTCACATCAGTCACTTTCATTTGTTCATGGGCTTGCCTTTTAAAATCCGCTTGCTTTCATTTGTGAAAGGCATGCATACGTCATGCCTTTTCCGTGTTTAGCCCACCTACATAGCACCAGTAAACTACTGAAACCATTCGAGGCTCAATGTTTTCAGCATGGTTTCCGGGCTACTTTATCTTTTTACTTTCCACGCTGCGCGATGGGTTTTACATAGCGCAATCGCGCTCGGTTTTTCCATTTTCAAGTTCAGAGCGATCGCGCTGCATTTTACGTACCACGATCGTGCTGTGTTTTTTTTCTTGTTTATCTTTTGTGTGTGGCGTGTGTATTACAGATCCTCGCTGATTTTGACAACATCCCTTCCCCTGCTTAATGCTTGCTGGAGAGGTTTGTTAGTAGAGGGGAGGGTGACTGGTCGTCAATGAATTTCAAGACTCTTTAGTGTTCTCGCCGGCTGCACTGTCAGGATTTTGTGCCAGCCTGTAATATTTGCCCCACTATTTCTGCACTTGCATTCTCTTCCCGTCTGTTTTGACATCCTAACACATGTCACCCCTTAATATTTTCTCCCTTCGCATCTTGAAACCCAAAGAGGCTCATATCTGCTAACAATTCATAGAAATACGCCTTACTTGAAAACGTTCTGTCTCTACCCACGCATTGCTAGCGTGTTTCCCCCGCGCCGCACCAGAGGTGTACAAATCAACATCTGTGCAGGACAGCTGGCCTGGGCACACAGGCTCTGAAACTGACTCCATTGAAGCAAATGACAAACTCTAAAGGCCTGTGCGACACTGGAAATGGGAAGCGCTTTGTAAGAATACGCACTGTGTTCAGTCCTGAACAAGTCAGGGGAGGAGGCCCCATGTCTAGAAGGCCTGTACACCTGACAAGTGGCGTTACAATGCCAATAGCTCTAACTTTCGTTTAAGAAAGTCTTCAATATTGCATTTAATATATCTATTGCCTTCTTTGTGTCTGTAACATAATCTTTTTTAAATTACCCTGCTGCCAGGAAATTACTATTATTCCTTCCACGCTGTCGACATTCAGTTATTTTCTTCACTAAATACAAGAATGTACATGAAAATCGATTGAGTGCCAGGTACTGGCGTGTACAGGAAACAAATCTGACTGGCTATTTCTCTAGCTACACACCTCAGTCTCGGCAGAAGTGAGACACAGTAGTGTATTAAATTTGTTAATAAATCTCCACATTGATGTCCGTGGCAGATGCATGAACTTTCTCTATTACAACAGTAAAAGTGGGTAACATTTTAACTACTGAAGTGCTTCAGCTTATGTAAGCTGTTCGTGCACCTTTCAAACATCAGACCCAGGCTTTGTTTGGTCCTGTTTCCAGCAGCAAAACGCGACTTTATGAAAACGAAAAATATAGTATTTCTCGGCTGTGTTTATTCATTCGATCCTATTGGTGTTGTACATAACTGGTTGCAAAGCATGATGGGAAAAATACCAGTGCACCAGTACACCGCTTGCAGTCACACCCATGCATGGCATGAATTGTGTGCTTTTAAATTAAGTACAATCTGCTTGTAACTCCGTTTCAAAAGGTCATTTGTTGAAGGTGTCTACAGGAGGTCTTCATGCGCAGCAGTTATGTGGCAGTTATTAATTTACAATGCCAATAGCTCTAACTCAAGCAAATGTTAGACCTATTGCATTGCAAATGCTTGTTAATATATATGTCATCCCTCAGGTAGGACCTAGACAGCCCTAGGGCATAGTGCAGTGTACTTAAAAAGGAGGACATGTACTTTTAAATTTTACATGTCCTAGTAGTGAAACTCTCTTAAACTAGTTTTTCACTCCTATAAGGCCTATCTCTCCCATAGAATAACATTGGGATTAACTTATTACATTTTATAAGTATAATTTCCAAATGGGATGTGATGGGACTCCTACGTTTGGTGTCTCTGGAATCACAATTTAAAATCACAAATTATGGTGAAGCAGGATTTTGAATTGTAATTCTGAAAAGGCTACTTTTAGAAAGTTGACATTTACTTACTTTAGCAGTTTGGTGCCTTCTGTCTGTCTCTGAATACATGCCTGGGTTGGGTAACATCTGGGGTTTGTGTATTCCCTCTAGACAGCCACACACAAAGGGAGCTTATGTGCGGCTGATGGGCTATCCTCATCTTGATGGGCCATCCTGGACAGGATGGGAGCCAGGGTCTAACACTTTCACCTGAATAGGCTGTGTCCTGTACCCTTTGTAGTGAGTCTGGAGACAGGGCAGGAAGGGCAGGGACTCTGTGCACTTCAAAGGCATCTCTTTGAAATCTCCCTACTTCAAAGGCACTACTGGGTATAAGTACTGGCCCTCAGACACTTCCAACTCTGTACACTTCTGAAACTGTGGATACTCTGCCAGGAAGAAGAACTGCTGTGCTGAAAGGACTGCTACTCTGCTGGATTGCTACTTTGCTGGACTCCCCGTCCGCTGTGCTGACCTGCTGCCTGCTGCCCTGCTTGCCTGGGAGTGAGAAGGACTGGACCTGCATCCCTGCAACCCAGAACCAAGGTGATTCCAAGGGCTTGCTGGCTTTCCTACTGTTTTCTGAAGTCTCAGGGACACAAAAGACTTCCAACTCACCTGCTACAGCCCCTGGGCTCTGCCAGCTGTGAGTCTCGCCCTGCCAAGTGGTGCCAATCCAGTCCTGCCCCTTGGAAGTGGTTATAAAGTGCTGCTTCAAACAAACTCAATGCATTAATGCTGTTGCAAGGATCAAAACCAGCGTATCTCCATTGACACCAATGCATTGCTGCTGCTGTGAGGATCGAGGGCACCGCATCACTGCACGGCACATTGCCTCCATTCCCTGATGCATCTCCGACTTTGTGCTGCTTGGAACTGGTGCATTGCCTGCATCCTAAGGATCGACAACAACGCATTGCCTGCCCTGCTCCTCGCATCTCCCTCAACCTTGACGCAAACAAGGCACTTTTGCAGCGGGCCAAGGCTGTATCAGACTCATGCTCCATCGTGGTCGGCCTGAACTTTCAGATTTAACCCAGTCTAGTGTGGCTAGGTAGCTCCGGTTGTCGATTTATGCTTTAAGCACTGCATTCCACTCTATTCTTTAAAAATTCATATCTCAAGTTCTACTCATTGGATTTTTGTCGTTTTGGTCTTGTTTTGTTCATTAGGTTAAGCACCATTCTCCTAACTAGGTGTGGTATCTTTTTGTGTGGTGTTTTCACTATTTTACTGTTTGAAGTGTTGTACAAATACTTTACACATTGCCTATTAGGTTAAGCCTGACTGCTCTGTGCCAAGCTACCAGGGGTTGAGCACAGGTTAATTTATCATGTGTTGTGACTTATCCCGATCTGAATTGTCGTTCCTGCTTGGACAGGGTGCATACCTCTGCCAACCAGAAACTCAATTTCTAACATACTTTTTATGGTTTTGAAAAATTGAAGAAAGTTTAAAAATACAGTCATAATGATGCTAAAATTCATACAGCGCTCTCTCTCTCTGTCTACAGGCCTTCTATAAAGTGCATCTATTCTATGCCTGACATAGCACTTTTCATGGCAGAAGGTTCTGAATCAATTTCTTTCCCTATACGTGATGAGGACAAGAGCAAGTAAATATAGATGCATTTTGTTCTATGAGTCAGAATATTACTTTAATTTTAACAACTAAGTCATCTTTTGCTAGAAATAAATAAAACTAGACGTTGGCTCTCTTCCCAGCACAGAGAAAAAGCTGGCAATGGCGGAACTATTTTCAGCCTTTGGGAATAATAATAAGACATAAATTTAAGTAAATAAAGCGCTGGTGTCAAAACACACTGCAGGGCTTGTTATCTACATAAAGTAGATGAATATGCATTAAATGCAGGTGCAGCATTTACTCTTTCTAAAAGAAAATGAAGGATTGATCAATGAATTCCATGTCATCATGGCCTTGAAATAATAAGCAAAACAAAGTTATGCCATGAGCACTGCAAGGAGTACAGCATATACAAAAAAAGAGAAGAAAATGTACTTTATGGAATGGAGCAGCAAATGAGCATAGTTCATAAGTAAGATGGCAGATTATGGGATGAGCTATGGAGCTCTTTCCATATACAAATAACATGAATGCTTGGCACTGAATGCAACAACCCACAATATCGTAGCACTATACAGGTTACGTACTGACCAAAGCAACAAGGGCATATGCTTAATGCAGGAACAGCAGCACATGCAGCATTTAAGCAACGTGGGTGACAGTACACAATAAGAGCAGCAGGGCTCACAACATCTGATGGGCAGAAGTCCAACTATCTATCAGCTTATTTGTAAAGTACCAAAAACCCAAATAGAGTAACAAGGTCCTACTTTACGCAGTGGTCTGAGTACCCAAGCCTATGGGCCTTCAAGGCTTTCCTAAAAGGGAGAAGTTAGTATATCTGCCTTATGTTATCAGGAGAAAAAAAATGATGGAGAAATGTTTGATCATTGGTAGCTTTTAATATTCTCAACCAACATTATTTCTCTAAGTGAAACACTCTAAGTGGGCTCAAGCTGCACCTCACTCATAATGCCAAATATTCCGAAACCAGTCAGGGATGCTTGTTTTACCATCTACCGGGGACCTGGCCTGGCAGTTGAGGTTGGATTGTTCCAATTGGAACAGGACCATGTCTAACCTGCACAATGCTGGTTGTTGGAGTGTCATAATAAGAAAAGTGATGATGATGTACAATTTGGCACCAAATAATTACAAGTAGCTAAGATTAATTCAAACATTCCATCATTTTTTGTTTTTCTAACTGCCATGCCCTAAGTGTGACAGATATGTGCAGACGTGGGTCCTTTGCTCACTGTGTCAGTAGGTTCAAGCTGATGAAGCCCAAATAAGCCGAAACCAGTCTGGTTTGTGTTCCTGTCTATGGGGGACATGACCTTGTCGGCCAGGCTGGGGTGTAATATTGGAGGAGAACTATGCCTGATTTGTATAATAACAGTCTTTTCTGCAAATTTCACTCTCTCACACACACACTAGGCAGTAGTCAAACACTAGCAGAGGCACTCTAAGCTGCACTGGTGCAAGAACGAGTGGCTGAGTACATGGAAAATAAGTGAGTGAATGAACGATTAGATGGATGAATGACTAAGGGGTCGATTGAGACTTCGGGAGACAGAAAAGGCCGTCTGCCAAAGTCCTGGCGGTCAGGTTGCCGCCAGTGCAGCCGCCTTCCTGCGGGCCCCATTAAGAGTTTCACACTACGTCAGGCCCAGCGGGAAATTACCTACAACATTGACGCCTACTCATAATAGAGCCAGTGGAAATGCTGTCAGGCGTAGGGTGCACCAGCACCCGTTGGAATGGGCTGGCCAGGGGGACCTGTGCACTGCCCATACCAAGTGCATGGGCAGTGTAGGGGCTCCCCCCGCACCCTGTCTCCACCATCAGTTACATGACAGTGCTACCGCCATGTAACCGCTGGCGGAGAAGGGTGTCACAATCCCCAGGGCAGCGCTGCATGCAGCTCTGCCCTGGCAGGCAGATTAGGACCGCCAGCACCGCCAGTCCTTCATGTGGAGGAAAACTGGCTGCGCTGGCTGTCCGACCGTGGCGCTACCGCCACTGTTGTAATGTGGCTGTTGGACCGCCACCACAACCCTGGCGGTCTCAAGACCGCCAGGGTCGTAGTGACCCCCTAAATGCTGTGAAACATCGGAACACTTCAAAATTTGACCTGTCTGGTTTGCTAATGTTTGCTTTGTACTGGCAACTACTCTCCAATTGTATCATTGGAAATATATCTGCTCTTACCACATTTGAGTGACCACCCAAACAAAACCATTCAGCGAGCTGGTGAAATTTCAAGACTCACTTTTTATGTGTTAAAGGCCATTCATTCCTTATAGTCTAAAATCAATAGCCTTGTTAATACAAAGTATACCAAAAATGTAATTAAAACACCAAACACCTTAAAAACGCATCCTCATCTGACTGCTAAAGCCCCAATACTTCTTCAAATGCCACCTGGACTGGGATCCAAAAGGAGCCTTGGAAATAATGTTCAAACCAGCCCTGCTTTCCCCCTCATCTCTCTCTCACTGTCATTCTATCTCCCTCAACCCCTCCTTCCCTTCTACCTTGCTGAACTCTCTCTCTCGCTTTCTCTTTCTCTCTCCCTCCTCTCCTTCCTTCCTTCCTCCCTCTCTTTCCCTCTGTCTCCCTCTGGTGAAGCCCTAGTGCACAGAAGGAAAAGAGCCACGCTGCAGCTCTCTCTCTCTCTATGGAGCCTCTCTGCAGGTGTCTCTCCCTCTCTCTCTCTGGAGCCACTCTGCAGCTGTTTGAACTATGACATACAGAGTTCAGTGGGACCCTCGCACCTCTGGGCCCGGGTGTCACTGCATCCGCAGCACCATTGGAAGCTATGATCCGGTCCCATCATAATTCCTTTTGCAGTTAATAGCAGGAAGCTGTACAGAGTGACAGAGGCTCCAGGAGTGGCTCTGGGCCTTCTAATATGGTGGCCCTGCCCCCAGGTAAAATGCCAGAAGATATATATGGCCATTCTAGCCCTAACTACTACCTGTGGTTTGACTAAATGTTGTCTGCCTGTCCTTAACCTCATTCCATCCACAAGTTTATATTTCCCCTGTCCTTTTTGGCATATCACACTTTCTATTCGTGGGTAGCTCCCCTTTAGAGCAGAGGCCAATGCAATGGAAGGAAACAAAGGCATATATTTTATTACTTCACAAGTATTTTAGAGCAACTATGACTCACAAGCAAGTTTTTGACTTTGTTCTCCCCCTCCCCCAGTAAGAGATGTGCATGCACCATAAGAATGGAAGATGTATCTGTGTCTATGAGCAACTACACCAATAATGATTTAAAGGGCATCTGCTGATTTATTTTTTATTTAGTTACTTTATAGCGCTTCTCATTCAAGTTTACAGTGTCTGATGTCAGAGCGCTTTACATTACACACAGAGACACAATAAACCAGAAACGTGCGTAAATCAATGTATAGAAAATGTTACTTAAGACTATAAGGGTTATATGGTGTAGGGATCGCATATCATCCACACTTGTAAACATAATGGGGGTCATTACGACCCCAGCGGTCGGTGTAATAGTGGCGGTAGTACCGACAACAGGCTGGCAGTACATACCGCCACTATTATGACCTTGGCGGTTTGGTAAAAGCAAAACCGCCAAGTTAACACACCGACCGCCACAGTGGTAACAACCGCCGGGCTGGAGACTACAGTCTCCAGTCCGGCGGCCGTCACTAAGCCGCACATGGAATTTTGACCCCACCCACCGCCATGGTTTCCTTGGTTTCTGTACCGCCACGAAAACCATGGCAGTAGGCACTATCAGTGCCAGGGAATTCCTTCCCTGGCACTGATAGAGGTCTTCTCCCCCCTCCCCAAAGTTCTCCCCTCCCAACCCCCTGACATATACAAACATACACGCACATACATACACACCCATACACACACGCATTCCCACATATCCACATGCATGAATACATTCATATACACTCACAGCAACACTCACTAACATACATCCAGGCACACACGCAATCACACGACACAACATACACGTACAAACACACCCATTCATTCACAAACGCTTTACACACTCATGCACGCATTCAAACACAGTCACACACATCCCCACACACGCACACAACACCCCCAACCCCCCTGACGGAGAACCCGACTTACCTGCTTGCCTCTGGCAGGAGACGGGAAGCGGCACTGCTGCCAGCAGCAGCGTCCACCAGCAAAACACCGCCAGGCTGTATCATGCCTCATGATATGGTCGGCGGCATTCTGCCGTTCGCCGCCACGACCGTAGCCGGAATTCTGCCAGCCTTCTGGTGGAATTCCGGCTACGGTCCTAATGTGGTGGATGGTCGGTAGCCACGGCGACGGTATGTTGGCGGCTGTCGCCATGGCGGTAGGCTGCATTTGCCACCATGGTTATAATGAGGGCCAATAAGTTGAGAGTGAACTGTCACAAAGTCAGAATATAAAATGTAACACTGTGATTGGAGTTGTCTGCACTAACAAGATTTTATTATTTATAAGAGGAGCCCTTTTTTGCAATCTTAGAATAACACCCGATTGATTTAAAAAAAAAGAGAATTTAAACCCAGGACTTACATTTTGCAAGCAACTCCTTGATGCTGGTAAGTTGATCACTGAGCTATATTAGAAGGATTGCAACTTATGAACTGGAAGTAACTCAATGATCTCAGTGTCAAAAGCAGTAGCCTGCTAACTTATCAACATAAAATACAAATCTGTGAGCTGGATGGTGCACAATATGCTGTGCATCAGGCACTATATGAGTCAAAATTGAGAATGGAGAAAACACAGATCTCTTCCAGAGTGCATTAACCACCAGAGTTATTGTGGTATTAAATGATGAGCTCTCACACTGGATCATCTTTAGTGCAATTTATTGTATCGGAAAAAGAACCCCTAAACCGCAGTCATGCCAGGCACAGCCAGCAACTGAACTGCCTCATTCAAATGATAGAACCCATATGTGACACTAGCGAATGCGAGCATATCATAAAGGTACTCAAAGCCTCAGCATGGCTAAAGCTGCTTAAACACAATACAACACCTCCCACAATACATCTCCCTTCCACGGCAACAACACTAAAATATCAAGAAAAAGAGAACACATGCAGACAAATACATAACCCCAAAACACACATTAAATAAACAACACAAGAGGTTGCTGGCTTACAAACACAAAACACCTTAACACATAACAGAGAAACAAACAACCAACACCCCACCACCATGAAAGCAAAACCGCAACCAACTTTAACCATAAACATAGTCTGTCATATAACCAGGAGGCCTCCTAGTCCTCAACTCTCTTCCACCTTGTAATGTCACTGTTCTCCCATCACCGCTACCAGGAATCCCAGGTACTTCCTGAGACCTACCTCTTTTTGATGGTTTGCAAATTCATTGTCTTTCATTAGTAACCAAGCAGAACATGGACATTCATCATCACCAGACTTTAATTTCACCACTCCTTGTCTTTGGTACAAGGCATTCCACATTTGCTCATTATCCAACATGACCCAATTGCCACCCATGTTCTTGAACCTGTAAGGCCCCCGAAACTTGGATAGTCCTCTACCAACTCCACCCGGCTTGACCTTGACCCAATCACCTACATCAATAAAGCACTTTTGCTGGTTCCCTTTAGAACACCTCTCCCTGTTTTTAGAGGTTCCATCATGCATTCAAGGTGGTCCCAGGCTGTCTACCCCACATCATCTCAAACAAGTTCTTTCCTGTACTAGAATTCACCTTGGTGTGATTGGCTCACAGTATATCTTTGATGGCATGCTGCACTGACGAGCCTGCGCTACAAACTAGCTGCGTCGTACCCTATACCAATTATTTGACCTTTCGACTAGACCATACACTTGGGGATTTTACAACGAGTTACATACATGCCTTATACCAAGGGTGTCCAAGAAACATTTAATCTCCAGCGAAGTAAGTTGTGTGCCATTGCCTGTCAGCAAGACTGAGGGTCAACCCTCCCTTCTAAACACTTCATACAAAACATCAATGATCAAGCTAGTAGTAAAACACCTCATGAACACCACCTCCACACATATTGATTTCTCATCAACCAGCCTAGCAGTGAACTTCTCATGCTCAGGAAGGAATGCAAAAGGCTCAATAAAGTCTAAACAAATTTTTGCCCAGAACACATTGGCTTCAGACACATTCTGTTTCTTTTCCAAACTCCCTAAACCCACCGTCAAGTGCTTCTCAGAATATTTGCAAATGTCACACTTCTCTACCTGCTCTTTCACTTGATTGTTCATGAATGGCCACCAAAACTTTTCACTAACTCTCTTGATAATTAACGTCTGACCAATGTGTCTCTCAGGTGTTAAATTCACTAACCTTGGTCTGATGACAGTAGGTGGCACAAATCTTCCCCCTCTCATCAGCACCAATCATCATGAACCGATTGCTCATCCACCACCCTGAGGAATGGTTTTACCATGTCTGGCAACATACTCTCACTCCTCACCAATACTTTTTTTATAACATGTTTTAGGGCATCATCCTGTTAAATGGCCCTGATCCAGTCTCCTTAAAGACTGAGCTTCCTAAACCTTATGTGGCATCATCCACACAAGCCACCACTCCCTTCTGTAGCCATCTCAGACTTTTCCTCAGCTTTGTCTGGCAATCTCAACAAAGACTCAGCCACCTTGTTCTTCAATACCGGCACATACTCCACTCTATAATTATATTCCTGCAATTTGACTGCCAGCCTTGCCAACCTCCCTAAACAAGTTCTTATGTCTCCAGGTCCCAAAACATGAACTAAAGGTTTGTGATCTGTCCTCAATATAATAGTGCTTCCCACAAAAACACCCTAAAATAACTGGTTGACCAAGTAGCTGCTAATACCTCCAGTTTGATGATGGAGTAGTGTCTCTCCACATCTGTCAGGGAATGAGAAGCAACAGCTACTGTTCTTTCCACTCTGCCATGCTTCTGATCTAAGACTGCCTAAATACCCACAACATTGGCATCCACAGTGACTATGCTTTTCAAACTGGTCTGAAATGGCACCAACACTCCTGCTTTAGCAATGTTATACTGGACAAGGGAAAAGGCCGCTTGTTGCTATTCATCCCATATGAACTTCTTACCCTTCCTCAGCAAGGTTCTCAATGGCGCTGTTTTATGAGCGAAGTCTTGCATAGATTTAGAATAATACTCCACAAAGCCCATGAATTACATTATTTTGTCCCTCTCATTTGGCACCTCAGTATTCAATGTTGCACTCACCAAGTTCAGTTTTGGTTTGACCTCCTCCTTCATGATAAGGTAGCCCAAATACTTTGCCTCTTGCATAACAAACACATACTTTTCGCTACACAGAGTTAAATCTGCCCCTTCAGTTTGAGCTATCACCTCACTCACAATTTAGTTGTGTTCATCCACATCATTTCCAAACACTAGAATATCGTCCTGAAAGAAAATTACATTGTTGAGATCTGACAGGACTTCTTTGAAAAACATCTGCCACTGAGGGCAAACCAAACAAAAGACTACAAAATTGAAATGTGCACTCAGAAATGATAAACGATGTAAGATATTTGGAATGTGGATGGAGCGTCACTTAATAATATGCGCTCCACAAATCAAGTTTTGAGAAGTATTCTCCCCCGACAACATAAGCATCAGTTAGTTTATGTTGGGCAAGGGGAAACAATCCATCATAACATTATTGTTGAGGCTGGGTAAATCAACACAAAATCTGAGCAAGCCATCATACTTCTTGGTGATGACAACTAGAGCCACTTAATAACCTCCACCGTTTCTATGACTGTCTTCCAGCAACTCAAGTGTAGTCAGATTTCCTTCACTTTAGTTCTCACTGCCACTGGGCCCTCCCTGACAACATGTTTAACCAGCACAGAATTTTTCTTTAGTTTAATCTTGTGCATGTAGTCCTTGGCTTCTCCCAACCTATTCTTGAAGACCCTATCATGGCAGGATAAGATTTATTGCAAGTCATTGGCATTAACAACCATGACTTGGTTGTCAGCTCTGGGCTTTGCCACTATATGGAGATCATATTGGTGTGACCATACCAAAATTTCTGGACCATCAGGATCAACAAACACCTTTACTGTGGTCTGCCTTATTCAAATTGATCTGTGCATAACCCATGACTCCAGTTTCAGCTCCTTGATAGCCCTTCAAAATGACATCCGTGGACACCAACTGTCCCTTAGGCCAAGTGGTGTCATACAAACGTTTGGTATTATGGTGCATAAAGAACTCGTATCCACCGACAACAACAGTGTTTTCCCATTTACATCAAAGTTTGCTTTGAGACCTATTCTTCTTTTTCCAGGATCAACACTTTCCTCAGCAACTTCATCATCCAACATTAGTACTCTGTGATCTGGTTTGTTGTCATCTACAGCACTTTTTCCTGCAGCTTTGCACAAACATGGAAAATGTCCTTTCAACCCTCACTTGAGGCAACTCTTCCCCAGCATGAAACAATTCTTAGAATCTGCTTAGTGATAGTTACTACCACACCTGTGGCAGACTTGAGATGAAGACTTCCCCAGAGTATTTGCAGATGTAAGAACTCTTGAAGCTTCACTTGTTGCAGTTCTCACCAGAAAACTGGAATTTGTTCAAGTTCATCATCCAATGCTGCTACATCAGAAACTTTGCTCTCGATTATGGTGTTTTTCATCTCAAGTGTGCATTTTTCAGATTTTTTGACCACCTTTAGCAGTCACAGTGGCATCTCTCAATGTGGGGTTATTGGCAGCTCACTACCATTCCTGTATTTTTTTGCTGTTACACTGGAAAGTTAGTTGATCCCTTATCATTTCTTCCCTCATTTGTCCAAATTGACATTTTGCACCCAATTCTCTGAATCTAGCCACAAAGTCATCATTGGATACTGCTGGTCATTGTGGCTGTGCATGGAACTTATGTTGATGCCTCACAACATTAACTTGTTTAGCAAACCTGGTTGGAAGGTGCAATACAGTTTCATAGATGTGTTTAAATTACATGTGTAATTTGACTGTCAAAGTCTGCTTTTTGCGCGCCCCTCGTGACTCTGCCACCTTTCTTCTGCCACACCTTGAACCCCAATTTATGGATTCCAATTCCAGCACTGGCCACAGTGCATAGAAAAGTTCTGTAAAAATATAAACCTGCAGAAATAAATCAGCATACATTTTCCACCAGCATGGCCTTGTATATATGCAAACAGCACGCGTTGTACCCTGGACCACGCCTGTCTTGTCCGGGCTCTAGAGAGCGGAAGCAGAACTCCCAAAGCAAAACCAGGACATTGTATTATTTGAAAAGTACGGCCTTTGTACACCACCAAGTTTGACCCTTGTTTCTTGTGAAACGGTCATTTTAGAACAGTTCTGAAAAGATTGACATAAGCTGGCATTATTAAAATCCTTCTGCACTGCATTTTCTTGGGAAGAGCTCTTTACCAGCTTAATTGTAAGCTCTTTTTCTCTTTGCAGTAGAAAACCCTGTATATTCTTAAAGTCAGAATCTGGGTTTATTTTTGATGTATTCAAGCCAGGAAAATTGAGAAACCCATGCTGCTCATCACTATTTTCAGGCAGCAGTTTTGGAGATTAGTTTAATGAACAGGAGTGGAGCTCCGGCATCAGACAAGAGTGTTCAAATTAAATTATTATTAAAAATAAATCTATTTTAGCAATACTTTACCAGGACACCGCGAGCAGTCCTTTAGGCTTGGGATCTGCCGCCACGACACCCCTCTTCCCCAGATGTGATCCTACAAGTTGAATTTCCATTGGTCCATACAACAGAGGTTCGGGTTCTAGATTTCTTCTGTCCCGGTTCTTCACCGCTTAAGGCTGCTATCGTCTAGTTCCTGTTTGTCTAGGTGATGAGTGTCACACTCCAGCCACATCTCCCGTTAGGGTCTCTATGGGGGATGGATGAACGATATAGGGGCGGCTCCTTCGCAATGGAAGACTGAAACTTGTAATGTGCTATGTTTGCAACTAGGCAGACTTATTAACTGAACAGCACAAAAGGGTGGAATAAAATCCATTAAGAAAAACATGAATACATTGGCTTCTAATACATTCAGCTGTTTCAGTGGAAGTCAGAGCAACCACTAAAACAGCGGTCTATGCAGGGATGGCTCCTTCGCAATGGCGAAGGTCTGTCGCCCCCTGGCTAAGAACCAGCAGCTGAAAAATAAAACAATATTACACTATTTTATTTTTCACCTCAGCCAGGAGGGGCAGGGAGGGGTGGGGCTGGTCTATGGGAGTGTGGAAGAGGGGAGTGGAGTCAGTGCACTAAGGGCATCTGTCAGTTTGGCCGGCCGTCTCAGGCCAGCCAATCTGACATGTGCACTTAGGTTTCTCTAACCCGGCTGTGTTGCACAGCCAGGTTGGAGAAATTGCACAGACTCCCATGCATTGTCTGAGCGGCAGAACAATTCCCTCAGACCAGTGCCTGCACATGCTGCTGGCTGAGCCAGCAGCTGAAAAATAAAACAATAGTAATCTATTGTTTCATTTTTCAGCTGCTGGCTGAGCCGGGGGTGCGACGCCAGTGCTTAGTTTGTAAATAAAAAGATGCAGGTGCCCTAATCCCTCCTCATAAAACACGCTCCTGCTGCATTTAAAAGTGTGAGTACAGAATAGTGAGGCACCGTAATCCTGAAGCTATTTCGGGCCTCTTTAATCTATTTAAAGCCACTCCCTGCCCCTTCAGCTCACTCTTGCAGCTTTCTGCTTTCTTCCATTGTGATGTTTTTTCGTTTTTCTCTTCATCCGTCTTTCCCATATGTGTCTTTTGCTCACAGTAAATGCTTGAGGTAAGAAAATAAGAGCCGGCCCTCAAAAATAAGTGCCGGTGCTCCGCACCGGAAACATCAAGCACAAATTAAGCACTGTGTGATGTTCCTTCACCACTGCGAAGGAGCCGCCCTGGCAAGGAGCCGCCCCTGGGGGCCAGGGCTCACCAGTCTCTCAGAGTGCAACACAAAGGGACCCAGACCCCAGGGAAACAGCAGTGCTACCAAGAGATCTAAAACAAGGTGAATAATTAGTAAATGCCCTTAAAATACAGTGTGAGTGTCTGTTCTGGTAATTCGCCTGTTCCCCACTGCCAGTCTTGTCAAGTGAAGTATGTCACCCAGAATGCACTGTTACTAATAGTCTATAGCTCCAGCATCACCTTCAGAAAAATGGTGCTAAGTCGTTCTAGAAAATGGGTGCAAGTCAGTGTAGTCAGTCATAGGGAACCCTTGGGAGAGCTTTACTGGGTCAGAAGTTGAAATGAGTTAAAATGAGTTGCAGAAGAAGGGTTCGAACCACGTATGAACAAGATTCAAACGAGAAAGGTAAAAGGAAGTCACGAAATGGAGCGCAATCAGTGCAAAGTCTAAATACCTTAACAGTCAAGACTGAAAAGAAGGAGCAGATCTCTGACAGAACATCAGAACCAATAATATCAACAAACAGAAATATTGGGTCCAAAATATTGATTATAAAAATATTGTTTCCCTATACTTATAATGTTAAGTACAAAAATATCGGGAAAAAATATAATTTCACACTAATATTCTTAAAAACGTACAAAACTATTGTTTTTAATATATATATATATATATATATATATATATATATATATATATATATATCACCATAAAGCACAATTCTGGTAGATGCAGAGGTCGTTTCAAAGCGGTCCGATTTGGGTCCCGGAAACCCAATATATATATCACCAACACTCTCCCAAGAAAAGAGATTCCAGACACCGTATTAAAGCAGCCATCATAAAATATTTAATGACGCGTTTCGGCCATAGCCTTGTTCACAGCAAGGCTACGGCCGAAACGCAGCATTAAATATTTTATGATGGCTGCTTTACTACGGTGTCGGGAATCTCTTTTCTTGGGAGAGTGTTGGTGATATATATATATATATATATATATTTATGTATATATAGTTTAAAATAGTAAATCTTACTTTTTTTGGATATATGTTTACTGATTTGTGCCAAGTTATAACACAGGACTGGCAAAAAGGACATCCAATACAACATATCTCTTTGATTCGATATAAAATTGCTGTTTACTGTATGCTGAGAAAGCAAGAAATAAAATGGAGAAGAGGTAGAGGAGGAGCAAGAGAAAAACAGAGAAGTGAACGAGAGGGAGGAGAAGAAATGGTTCTCCCAATTGTCATACAGGAAGTGGTGTGGCTATGGATGCCATTGCTTCATTTGTAAACATTATGCAATATAATAATCAATTTGTGGAAGCAATCGTGGAAACAGTGTATAGGAGAAATCTAAGTTAGTAAGTTACAGAGACCTAGCATGTCCCTACCCTCGGGATGCAACACTTCTGTCTACACCATGTAATACTTTTGACCTGTCCATTCAGCAGATATTCGCAGATGACATTTAATACTCTCTGACCTGAGCACCAGCTTCAAAGAGGACGTTCATCATTTATTGCCTCCACCTTCACCAGGTATGCATCCCGACAATTCCCTCTCTTTTTGTCATGCCCTGAAGCCTCATTTTTGTGTAGTAGTCGGCTTGGGCTGAGTCCACGTCAGGAGTGATCTCAAACATTCCCCAATGTCTGGAGCTGCCGAGGCCTTCCAATGCATTGGTATTTGGCACTTAAAGAGGACAAATGCTAAGTCAGCAAATTTGTGCCAGTGTTTGTCTTTGGTTGTTCGTGTTTGCACCCCAACATACAGAATTCTGGAGTGAGTGGCAGCGCACGCTCTACTATCTCACTTGTGATCCCTGTAACCTTTACTCAGACATGATGGAGCGATGAGCACTCCCATGTTATATGATAGAAGCCAGCGTCTAGGGTTTTGCATCGGGAGAAGGCAGAGACAGCCCCTGGGTACATATGTTGTATCCGGTATGGAGACAGATATGTTTGGTGTATATAATTGAAGTGTGTGAACCTAAAGCGTGGACTGCGAGACACTTCCTGAACCTGTCGCATTACCTGTGTCTAGTGTCTGTCAGCCATTGGGTAAGACAATACTGTGTCCCACATCACCCCTGCCTGTAGTAGCCCATAACAAGGCGTAGTTTGTAAAGCGTTGTATATGTCCATGATAGCATGCTGTGTACCTTGGTGTGAGAGCAAAGTGTAAAGTACCTAAGAGCAGGGAGGCTCACTCCCCTCAACCCCCACGCAGCCAGCAATTTGCATTGGATCTCATGATGTCCAAGGAAGTGCCCTACCGGTATCTTGCACACATCCCTGAGCTCCTGGAAGGTCATGAAGGCCCCTTTCTTATATAAGTCTCCCCAAGTCAAAACACCCGCGGTCTCCCATGTAGTCACATCAAGTTGGCTGGCTATATCTCTTAGAATTGGCATCTGCCAAATCGGAACAAGCGGGGAGTGGGGCACATCACCCCCGTGCCCCGTCCCATATCGCACCCAACAGTCTGGCAACCCTCATCTGCCGGCACTCCTCTATCAGTCGAGATCATGGAGATGATAGCCATGTATATACTGGGGCTCCGTTCAGCGACCGCAGGATTATTAGTCTTTCAGGACAGGTGACCATGATTAGCCACCACATGGGCCATTGAAGCTGGGCTGCTGCATAGTACCACTCATAGTTGGGTGCACCTAGTCCCCCCTCTAATTGCGGTTTCTGTAGCACAGATAAGGCTGCTCCCATTTTTCCCTTACCACATACAAGCTCCGTCAACACACTGGGTAGTTCCTTAAAGAATGATTTGGGAAGGTACAAAGGCAGAGCAGCAAAATAATACAGGAGTCTAGGCAGTACCTGCATAGTTGCTATCGCCACCCGTCCCACTGGGGACAGTGGAAAGGAGGTCCAGAAGGGAACAGACTTGCGTATCCCCCTCAGTGCCTTTCCGATATTGCCATCCCTGTGGCCTTCAGGACTGTGAGATATTTGTACTCATAAATATGAAGGTGTCGTAAGACTACTTCAGCCGGCCCCCTGGGAGGAGCACTTGTTCCGGGTCTGGTACAGGTGCCAACGGGTATATGCACAATTTGCCCCAGTTCACCCACAATCCAGATATTTCCCCAAAATCATCCATCATGTTCAACAAAACTGGGAGTGTGGAGAGTGTCTCATAAATATATGTCTCATAAATATACTAATGCGTCATCAGCGTATAGTGATACAACATGGTGTTCTCCCTGTATGTCCCACTGCTGTGCTTTAAGTCGCATGCCAAAGTTTCAATGGCCAGGGCAAATAACAGAGGGGATAATGAGGAGTCCTGCGTGGTGCCCCTTTGAATATCGAAGGTGTCCATTATAGTAGTTTGCGTGTGCACATGTGCAGTTGTGCTCCCATATAAGGTCTGGCTCCAGCTCACAAAGGTGAAGCCAAAACTAATCTGCACAAGGGAGGCCACAAGACATTCCCATCTCAAAGTATCAAATGCCTTCTCTATATCCAAAGATACTGCATGCAGCCCTCTGTCATGCTTGGGCGCCATGTAGATTAACCGAAGTAGCCTCCGAATGTTGATAAAGGTATTGCGACCGGGAATAAAGCCTGACTGCTCTGTGTGCACAGACTATCGATAACCGGGAGCAGTCTATTAGCTAATACCTTCCCTAGCACCTTATAGTCTAGGTTTAAGAGGGATAATGGACGGTAAGACTAGATGCGGCAATTGACTCAGTTGTCTAGCCTCGTTAAAGACCTCTAACTATGTGGACGCCAGTGTGGCTGTGTACATCGCATAGTATTCGATAGAGAGCCCATCTGTGCCCGGGGTCTTGTTCCTGCGGATCTGTTTAATAGCTTGTTTAATCTTGTCAAGCTGTAGTGGTACCTCCAATTCCTCCCTGTGGGTCATCAACAGTGTGGGCATTGCCAAGCCATGGAGATATGTTTACACAAATTCAGCAAAGGGCGTAGGTACTGCTGTGTATAGTGACCTGTAATATTCTATGAAGGCAGTGTTAATATCCGCCTGTGTATTAACCACCACATCATCTGGCAACTGTACGGCACCTATCAGTTGTCTGTGTATGTCTTCTTTAACAAACCAGGCTAATAGCCTGTCGGACCGGTCCCCTTCTGCCTGCACTGTGGCCAGACAACGCTTATAATTGTATCTCCCTAGTCGTGTCTCTATGTCTCTGTATTCCCTACGCAAAGAGCACAGTCAGTCCACATGAGCGGGCTGGCATGTCACCTCTCTCTCTCTCCAGCTCTCTCCTCTTCCCCTCCAAATTAAGGAGCTTGGTTGTCAGTACCTTACGGACCCCCAGAACTCTCGCAGACAATGACCTCGCACTACAACCTTATGAGCTTCCCATTCCAGCACCTTAGATGTCTCCATCTTGTTGTTTCGCTCAAAATAGGCAAGGATCTGGTTATACAAGTCTTCTATATATGGGAGGTCAAGGAAGGCTTACAAGTCTTCTCTATATGGGAGGTCAAGGAAGACTTCTGTCTAGAGCCTTCCAGGTGGTGATCTTCGACCGTATCCTCCTCCAGGTCATCATGAGTAAAAGTGGAGAGTGGTCCAAGAGTGTGCCTACCAGGTATTCTACCCCTCTGACACACTTGCCCAGAAATATGCTACAGAGAAAGACATCTAGTCTTGTGTGAATACTGTGTACAAGAGAGTAATGATAGTATTCATGTGACATGGGATTGTGTAAGCGTCAGGCATTACACAAGCGATACTGGGATATCCACACTTGGAGCCAGCACCTGAATACCCACTGTTTCTCTCAGCTGAGGGATTGATTTGTCTCTAGTCACATCAGGCACACAGTAAAAGTCTACGCCCCATATCCCAGGTGTTTGGGGATCTTGTAATAAGGCTCGAGTCAGAGTGTCGAAGAACACTGGTTGGCCAAAGTTTTGGGCATATGTAGCACCAATATATATATATATAGCACCAATGGAACACCATCCAATTGTCATTCCAGGATCACAAATATGCACTCTGTATCAATCCTGTGAGACTCTATCACATAGGGGACACCAGGGGCAACCCACACCAGTCCATCACTTGCATAGGCAGATGATGTGGTGCGATACACCTGAACTCTCCATTTAGCTTGCACCCCATCAAGTGCTCTTCGCGTGAGGTGTGTTTTCTTGTAAAATCACCACATATATAAGGTGCCATTTGAGATATATATGTATCTTGCAGCGCTTAGCAATAGTGGTCATGCTGTGTACATTCCACGTCACCAATTTATAGTGAGATGCAGGGGTGTTGAGTTGATCGTCCATCTTGCACAGTATATGAGTGTAATGGTCCCCGTGCGCTAGCCCTAAGTGCGGAAAGTGAAGTGTAGCACTAAAAAATCACTCTCTGGGGCTGTGGGCCCCTGGTCGCACATATGTCCTGTACCCCCAGCACTGGTCTCCACTGTCTTTGACAAGCGCACTTTCCATAATACTTTGAGAGGTGAAAAATAATATAGAAAACCAAAAATAAGAGACATATAGGAATAACCCCTACCCTTGCAGGTAAGACCAGTAGTCTCAGGCCTAAAACACCCATGTAAAAGTAACAACATTTGAATATGGCTAATAACTCCCTCGCATGGTCCTCTTCCAATTCAGTTGCCCTCTGGGTAATGGTACACTTTCAGGAGCTCGGGTCCAACTTATTGGCCCACCATTACGAGACCCAGAACCCCGGACACAGGGAACCGGGCACGCAAGGCACCAGGTCAAGAACAGCACAAGATCAGCAATTGCCAGAAGTGAGGCGGCAGAAGAGTCATATTAAGTCATCCACCAGCCTGGGCGTCTCTGGACCCAAGTCGTGGCCTCTGATGAAGCCTCCGAGTTGCTGGCCACTGAACTGGCATCTGACGGATGTCGTTGACTCAACACCGCAAAGGAGTTTGCGCCGAGGAGGAAAGTCTCCTCCACTGCATGGGCTTGCGCCCTGAAATCCTGCTTCCTATAGGAGCGATGTGTCAAATTTTTGTGTCTCCTGCACCGAGGCTTAGGCATCGTCCGCTCTTCTGTAGGTTTGTTGGTCCCCACTGCTCCTGCCATTCCCCAGGCATGTAGCCAGGTCCAGGTGTCTTTGGGTGTGGAGAAAAAATGAGCAACATGTTCATGTATCACTTTCAATTTGGCCGGAAACAGCAAGGCATATTTTAGCAAAGGTTCACAGAGTTTTGCTACATGGTATTGTAAGAGTTATGGCGTCATTGTACTTCAGCAGTAAAGTCTGTCTAAGCCATGATATTGAACTTTTATAGCTCCAGGGGCCTCTAGAGTGGAACATTTGCAGGATCAAGTTGCGGCCTCTATAACTGAGAAAATGAGTTTTCACTTGACACTGTCAATCCTACTGGGCGTGCGGTGCACCAATTCCACTGAGAAGGACCTCCGCACTTTACCTTCCAATACAGTGGACATCAGCCAATTCTCCAAGAACAGTTCCATGTCGGGCCCCCCGAGTGCTCTGGAAAGCCAAGGAAACAGACATTGTTGCAGCAGGAGAAACACTCCACATCCTTTGCCGGTCAATGTAGCGCCTCCACCTCTGACTGTAGGTCATGCACCTGCATCTGGAGAGCCTGGAGGGTGGGTCTCACGCTAGTGAGAGTTGACTCGATTTGTCAGCCCTCTCCGCCAATTTGCGATGATCTACTCTGAGCAAGTTGACCTCCAGGGAGACCGTGTCGATCTTAGCCTCCAAGGAAACTTTTGAGTCAGATATGGCGTGTAAAATTCTGTTGAATTGCGCAGAGTGACTGCGGAGGGTAGCATCCAGCCTGGTCATGGGGTCCCCCGTCAGGTCCAGAGGCCTGCTTTGTGGCATCTGCAGGAGCTAGGCCCTGAGTTTTGGGGGCCTTGGGTCGCACCATTATGGGGGTCATTCTGACCTTGGCGGTCTTTTCGCAAGACCGCCGAGTTACCGCTGCGGTGAAGACCGCCGACCGCGGCGGTATGCCGCTGTGCGCATTCCGACCGCTGGGAGCGTTCCGCCGGAAAACCGCCAGCAGCCACACTGGCGGTCGGCGGGAAAGTGGAGACTGGTCAACCTCCACCGCCACGCCAGCAGAACACCGCCCACAGAATTACGACCCACGTTTCTGTGTGGCGGTCTTCTGTTGGCGGTCTTCTGTTGGCGGTCACCTCCCCATGGCTCCTGTCGCCTCCCGGAGGACCAACGCACAAGGTAAGTTGATCGTCCGTGAGGGGAGGGGGTGGGGGGGTGTTGTGTGATGTGTGCGTGCATGGGGGTGTGCGTGTGAGTGTGTAGAGGGGGTGTGTGAGTGCGTGCATGCGGGCGGGGAGTGCTGTTGTGCCTATGGGCAATGTGTGTAGTTCGGCGGGTGCGCATGTCGGCATGTATGTGTGCGGGTATGTGTCCCCGTTGTGTATGTGTGTGTGTAGGGGGTGTGTATATGTGCATGTTGGGGGTGTGTGCATGTCGGGGTGCGTGTATGTGCATGTCGGGGTGGGGAGGGGGTTCGTACCACCTCTGGGGGGTGGCAGGGGGGTGGAGGGTGTGGGGGGAGGACTCGGGGGGGCAGTGGGGGGTGGGGGAGACCCCTATCAGTGCCAGGGAAGGAATTCCCTGGCCCCGATAGTGCCTACCGCCATGGTTCGCATGGCGGTTCCCGACCGCCAGAAACCGCGGCGGTAAGCAGGGTCATGATACCGTTGGCGGTCTTGGGTCGACCGCCGGACCGGAGTGCGCAGACTCCAGCCCGTCGGTCATGACCGCTGTGGCTGTCGGAGTGGGGAAGTGGCGGTCGATCGCGGCGGTGACCGCCGCGGTCAGAATGCCATTTTTTTGACCGCCGGTCTGTTCGCGGTCCGACCGCCGCCTCTCCGCCGACCGCCAAGGTCAGAATGAGGGCCTATGTCTGCTAGTCAACACACTAGTCCAGTAGCTCAAGGGTTGGAGGTCAATGCGCAGCGAGGCACCAGAGGGCTCCACGATCCATCCACCAGTCCTCGCCCATTACACTCGGGCAATACCTTGCTTCGATCAACACAGCTCTGGGTCATCACTTTTCGAGTGCTGTCTGTCTGTCTGTCTGTTCCAATGGTTGTTGTCATGTATTGTCCCGGGCCCTATGTAAGGGAGGTAGGGCACAGTCTAAGTGTTGATTCCCACAAACAAGGGGTCACAGGGGAAGGTCACAGTCCCCTCTATCCAGCGTGGGATCCCTCACTCAGTGGCATCCAGCTTCATTCGCCATCTTCAGCAGGTGCCACTCGTCATCTCAGAATGCCTCTGTAATCCTGTCTCACTGGGATCACTGGGCCAAGTTTTGGTAAGTTACCCTCCAGCTCACCGCGAAGGCATTAGGGTGCAGTCAACCTGGAGGGCTCTTCTAATGTACAGGCATATGGGGATGAGACCCCCAGCCGGTTGTGGTGATAATGTTAATGGGGCCACCTGTATCCAACAACTCAACACCCAAACTTTGGGCAAGAGCAGCTCGGCCCTTCCAGGAAATTGAGGGCCTATGTCCACTAATTGGAACTCATAGCTCCTGTAGCAATGTCCAGTCACAGCCCTGGTTTCCTCCACCTATTATAACCCAGAGCCCCGAAGTAACTTTGTGGGGCCCCGATATGGGCCTCAGAACGCACCTTCACCTCTACACCTGCTATCTGTCATCTGAGGCTGAGAGCAGGGGGACACCTCCAGTCCTCCACACGATTGCTGGACCCTGATGTTCAAAAGATCTTCACCGCCTGGGTGCCGGTGAGAACACTCTCAAGGCCGCATGTAGGCCCCACCGGCCAAATCATGGCCTCCCAGGGCCCCACAATGCTGAAGATGGCAGCCGTCGTGAACCCCTGCTCTCCCAGCAACCAAGGGAGCGTGGCGGCGTCCACCTCCTTTGATGTACACCAACCTCTGACGATCTGTCGGCCCACGGCCCTATCGTGGCTGGCACTGCCTCAGGGCAAGTCCAGCTCCCCACACACCCCACTCGCCTGACAGCTCTTGGACAGTAGTCGAGCGCGGGGTTACAGCAATGCACCCCGCAGCATTAAGGAATTCCCCCAGCATGGCTGGGGACACAGGCAGCACAGATCTGGCCGATGTATGTAGGACTCTAGGCAGGCCGATCCAGAACTCAGCAAAGCACGCCCATCCCGGTCACCATCTTGGCCACCCCACCATAATAAATCTTACTTAAATAGTTCAACCTATAACATTAATATAATGTAAATTACATAATTTAATACTATACATAAATATATACTTATCTTAACACACACATATGTGTATATGTTTATTTATACATATATATAATGTAACACTAATATTAAAATTATATATTTTACTTTATATTAAATATTGTGGGTTGTTTATTAACTCAATATTAAGAATATAAAATCCAAAAAACTTTGCTAAAAATGTATAAAAATAATAAAAATATAATTTACATTTAAACAGAAAACAAATAATAAGATATATATGTATATAAACAATATTGAAAAAATAGTAAAGTTTGGGAATATTATATATATTATTTCCACTCCAGTTTATGCAACAGTAGTGAAAGCATAAGCTTTCAGAGAGGTCAAATACTATTCCCATTCCTGTCTCTGCAACAGCAGGGAAAGCGCTGGACTTCAGAGGAGTTAAATTTACTATTCCCACTCTAGTCTGTGCAACAGTAGGGAAAGCATTGGACTTCGGAGGGGTTAAATATACTAATCCCACTCCAGTTTGTACAACAGTAGGGAAATTATTGTACTTCGAAGGGTAAGATTTACTATTCCCATTCCACTCTGTGCAACAGTAGCAAAGGCACTGGACTTCGGAAGGGTAAAATTTACTAAGCGTTGGACTACGGAGCAGTAAGATTCACTATTCCCACTGCAGCTTGTGCAACAGTAGGGAACGCTTTGGGCTTCGGAAGGGTAATATGTACTATTCCTACTCCAGTGTGTGCAAGAGAAGGTGGAGCATTGGACTTCAGAGGGGTAACATTTACTATTCCCATGCCAGCCTGTGCAACAGTAGGGAAACTAATTTACTTCAAACACATAGCAGATTTGAATAACCCTAAGAATTTACAACTAATATAAAATTCTTAAACTTATTAATTAATCAAACAATATATATATATATGTATACAATTAACTAATGTACATGATTATTACACAGTTTAATAATTAATTATCTATTTAAAAGAAAATGTTATATATTTACTGCTTAATTAACTTTCCACATTATACCCCCACAAACCTACCAGCCCACACTTAAAACTTTCCACACTATACCCTCACAAACCTACCAGCCCACACTTAAAATATAACTAACATAAATAAGTATAACAGAATTAACATAATCGATAAGCAATTAAATATGTATTAATACATTCATAGTTAATAGTTCATTAAATATTAAATAGATACTGGTCCCATGCCCTCGCACAAAAGCAGCCCACTTCTATTATATAACTTACAAAATATGATTATTACACAATTCACATGATTAATAATCAATTAAGTAATTAATAATAAATTAATAATGAATTGCTATATGATTATTGCTTAATTTACTTCCCACCGTATACCCCTATAAACCCAACAGCCTGCACCTAATGCCTATCTTAAAAATTAGAATCATTACATAATTTACATAATTAATAATAAATCATTAATGAATTGTTTGTTATTTATTACTTAGTTAACTTCCCACCCTATACCCCTACAAATCCAGCAGTGAACAATATAAATAATAGACTATTTACATAATTAGAAATCAACTAAATAATCAATTAAAAATAATAATTAAATGCTTATTAATAATACTTAATTTACTTCCCATCCTATACCTCTACAAACCTAGCAACCAGCTATGCAACTATAAATGACTATATTCAAAAATAATATTAACACTTAAATAAACAATATTAACACATAAAATTAACATATGTATTAAAACACATAAAGATCATTAAAAAAACAATATTTTTTACAACTATATTATTGAAAACAATATTAACAGCAAGTACATTTATAAAAACAATATTACTTACCTAAAAAATTACATATTCTTGAGAACAATATTTCTGCATCACAATATTTCTGTATCACAATATAGTGTTTCCAATATTTCTGTAACTCAATATTTAAAACTCAATATTTTATCCAAACACCGACGAAGCAGGTGTGGTCAACAGGAGTAGTCTTAACTGGTCAGCTCGCAGTACTGAGGATTTTGCTGAGACACTGCTGTTCTGTGACTTTGCCGTTTTGAAGGCCTTTGTTTCACATGTGCTGGCTTGGGTAGGGGATATGTGTGTATCCCACCAAAGTGAAACGCACAATGAAAGCTGAGCTTGCCTGCTTGTGGCTTCCAGCTCCTTTCATGGTGTTTTTGCATGCTGGAGCCCCTTGCTATGTGGACTGGTACTCCCCTTATTAGCCACAGTCTCCACCATACTTTCCCCCTCTTCTTCAGTCTGCAGATGCCACCTCTTGTTCTGTAACCAATCCTTGTGGGTGAGTGTTTGTATGGTGGTTTTGATAGAGCGTACATTTTAGTTCTGTTCCTCGTGTCACTAAAGTCAGCAGACTGTGACAAGTTTAAGCTCATAAACGTAGAAGAAAGAAAAAATAACATAAAAAACTGCACTGACACGTTTTTTTAATGTGCCATTTTCTTGTATTTTACAGGTCTACATAGGTGCCTTTCTAATTAAATCACATGCTAAAAGGTTAAAGTTGATGTTAAAATGTAATTTAGACTCTAAACTAATAGCCAATATCAAAACGAATTTGATTTTCTAATGTTTAGTGAAAGATTAATGACTTTGAAATCATGTGAAAGACGCAATTCTTTGTTATATCTAATGTAATTCAATAAGAAAGTGTTTTCCAATTTACATAAAATGTTTTACTTTTACTAATGGAATATTATTAGTGATGAATTTATAATGTTTGCATATTATGTATGTTTTATTACCAAGTACTTTTCAAATGCATTTTATATTTTCTTGTGTTAGCATAACTAAAGCATACAGAGCTTGCGTTTTGCAGTCATGTTAACATGCTTATTTGTTTTTTTCATAATGTGAAGCCTTCTTTTAGATTTCTTTCCCATCAGAAGCAAAGACCCACCTGTAAAAAGTCTATTGTTTAACTGTAGAAGAACTGTAGTCCTTTAACCTTGCATTGGATATAATGCAGAAAATGGCACATTTGTGTTACAAACCCATTGGAGTCACATGGAAAAGGAGATGTTCTCATGACTGACCTGGGAAAATGTCTCACTGTTACAACCTGAAGTTTGCTAATGATTTGATTGGATGATGCCCCTTTTCCGTGATATGAACTTATCCTGGAAGCCAATTGGAATATTTCATGTGCATTGATATATCGTTTGCGGATCAAACTTTGCTCAGATGCTGATGAATAGCAGCCCTCGTCCTGTCTTGGTCAGAGACAGACACTTCCCTGATGCTGATCAGATGCCTTGCTGATCAAGATTCCCTGAATGCTGTATCCCTTGGAGAGGAATCTTCCTCTGTGCCATTTACCCTTGCCCCTTGAAACACCCTTTTAGGTTAAAATCTCCAAAATGCTAACACTTCTTTTACTTTTTCGTAGTTAGTGCTATGTAACCAGAGTTATTCTATTTTCCAAAATATTTTGTCTCTTTTTTTGTATTTTTGTATTTACCTAAATGTGTTACTCACCGCACATGTATGTTCCTAATTTGGTTAGCTGTAAAGTTAACCTGTGCCCAACCAATAATTATTGACTTGATTGAAATTGAATTGACTAAATGATTGGGAAATCTGAGCACCCTGTGAGTGCTGTGTCTCAGATATTTATATTGACTTTCTTTATCATTCTTCTTGAATGTTTAGTTTTATTGATGTTATTATGCCTGAACTTATTTCATCGGCTTAGGCAACCCCTGGTGCAGTGGCGGCCCGTCCTTTAGGGCGGAGGGGCCACGCCCCCCCACCCCATGAAGAGTGTCTGTCAGGCTGAACAAAGGTCAGCCTGACAGACACTCTTCATGTTCAGGTCAGGCAGCCAGAAGTGAGCCATGCGCGATTTGCGCAGACTCCTGGCTGCCTGAGCTGAACTTTGCTGGGCTGAGGAGATCACAGCTCCTATGGGCGTGACCTCCTTGGCCCAGCAAAGGTGCCTCGAGGCCCTCCCCAGGGTGACGAGGAAAGCGTCATCCATTGACACTCTCCCTGGGCGCTTCAGTTTAAGCCCTGAAGCGCCCAGGGCGAGTGTCAATCAGTGACACTTCGTCACAGAGTGGGGTGGGGTCAGCAGTCTCACTGACCCCATCCCACTCTGTGACGAAGCTGGGACTGGTACTCCCCTTATTAGCCACAGTCTCCACCATACTTTCCCCCTCTTCTTCAGTCTGCAGATGCCACCTCTTGTTCTGTAACCAATCCTTGTGGGTGAGTGTTTGTATGGTGGTTTTGATAGAGCGTACATTTTAGTTCTGTTCCTCGTGTCACTAAAGTCAGCAGACTGTGACAAGTTTAAGCTCATAAACGTAGAAGAAAGAAAAAATAACATAAAAAACTGCACTGACACGTTTTTTTAATGTGCCATTTTCTTGTATTTTACAGGTCTACATAGGTGCCTTTCTAATTAAATCACATGCTAAAAGGTTAAAGTTGATGTTAAAATGTAATTTAGACTCTAAACTAATAGCCAATATCAGCCAATGAGGGAAGGCAGCAGTCCCAACCCTCCTGGGACCTGGAGGCTAAAGGTAAGTGTGTGTGTGTGTGTGTATGTATGTGTGTTATGTTTTACATTGAATGTTTGGTGCGCGCGTGCATGTTTGAGTGTTATGAGTGTTGTTAATGGATGTGCGTGCGTGTGTGTGTGAAAGAATGAATGTGTGTGATCTTGTAAAATGAATGTTTGGTGCGTGCGTGCATGTTTGAATGGAATGAGTGTTGTTAATGGATGAGCATGCGTGCGTGTCTGTGTGTGAAAGAATGAGTCTGTGTGTGTGTGTGTGTGTGTGCCCAGCCCGCCCCCCCTCCCAAAGCTGCCGGACGCCACTGCCCTGGTGATTATGTATCTCTATAACTTGGTTTTGTGCAGTCTACATGACTTTGATCTTGTGTTTTCCCTCCGTGGCCACATTGGTCATGATGTCTAAATTATTGGGATGTTGCTGAAGTAAATGTTTATGGTTCGCCACACATCGTACTGGGTCAAAATGTTCGTCAACCTCATCGTGCATGTGATTCCTGAGAAGGATGAAAAATGAATTCACAGTTTCCATGATGAGGGGTGACGGTAGGATGAGCACAACTGCTGTTACTTCTTACATTTTCAGACAGGCTTTAGAGAGAATTGCCAGCACCTGAACAGTCATCCCATCCACCACATATATACCTAAGGCTGAATAAAGAAGGGATTCTTCAGAGTGAAAAAGACATGGGGAAGCTTCCAGGCTTCCAATGGCTCCACAGATGGAAACTCTTTGCCAAAGCCCACCTGTCAGAGGGTGAATGGATGAAGTGTATTGGAAGCCCACTCTGTTTAAGATGGGCCTACCATTGCAGATTTTCCTGCCTCCGATTACCATTTATGTAATGACCGACCCAGAAACAAAAACAACAATAGTGTCCCCTGCTCCTTGGGAGAAGGCTCCCAGTACGTCAAAGACATTTTTTTATTTTTTGAAAACCATCCCCCCTCAACACTTAAGGGCTTTTGTTCTCTTACAAACAAAAAGAAGCTGTTCGAGCTGCTGTAACCTGCTCAGGATTGAAGTTACCTGAAATGTGATCCCATCTTGTTGCAGGAGTTCAAATTAAGTTATAGCACTAGAGCCAGGACAGTAAGTACAATCTTCTTTAAGCAGAGTTCAGAGGATCAGTTTGCTGACAGCACAGCCAGCAAAGTTCTTTAAACGTCAGTCAGAATCTCCACAATGGACTCACAACAGGAGAGCAAAGCATGAGCCATCTGTAAGAAATTGGGTTGCTCCTCAGGGTGAACCATAAGCGTTGCTAAATAAACCCGTACTTACCTCTCTAGGAACTTGGCACAAAAGCAGGCAGGATTAACACAGGGGAAATGTGTGAATTATTTATGCAGCACTCATATAGTAAAAAAGTGGAAACTCAACCCCAAAAAATCCCAATCAAATTTAGAAAAAGAGTACAATTTTATAAATAAAATGACACCAACATGACAATAACCAATCCGTTAAACAGCAGATAAGAGTTTTAAACTTTTAGGTGAAAAAGGCACTTTGGTATGATAGAAAGGGGACGCAGATGCTTGTGAGCACAATGTGAATTGCAGTGATGCACATTTTGTGCAGGGCCAATGACAAGGGGACGTCCCTCATTTGGCTGGGGGGTGTGGCCCATTGCAAAGGATGGACAATTATGCCTTTGCACTCGTGCCATATTACACATGTGGGTGTGGTCAAAAAATTGCTGTTGTGAGGCACACTGACAGTGCGCTACATAGAGGCAGCCAACAGTCAGTGCGCCCTGGAGCTTGTCTCTCAGGATGAGGCCGGAGGGTCCCAGTTGACCTTCACTGAAGACGGTTGCAGTTACACACTGCACCCACCTACAGGGAGATCCCTGAGTCACTTTGAAATGCAGGCCAGCTTCTTGTCTGCAGTGAAAAGCAGACCAGTGGGATCAAACAGCCGGCCCACCTTACACTAATGCACTGTTCAGAGGACAAGTTCAAGATAACACCTGCTGGCTGAATAAAGCATTTACTATGATAGGGTGCAGACTGGTACAATCCGTCCTATCTGTGTAATCGGACTGGAAATATCTCGTACAGCATGCAAAGAGGAAAACCTGAATATGCATTGACAGGAATTCCAACCTGAGACACTCAGATTCTACAAGGCCACCCCAGAAGGCACCTTAACTCACTCAGTTTACTTTTCTTCTCAGTGCACTGACAGCTCAGCACTGAATCCAAAGAGGCCAATAGGTGCAATAGCACCTTTAAAATAAACTTCTTCCATAAAAGTGTTCAGTCCACATACAACTTCCTTCAATGTGATCCCAGTTTAATGGTCTTTAGCTGCGAAGGTCCCACACCAGTTCAAACATAGGATACCATGATCCAGTGGTGTCCAGCTTTGCTCCACAAGAGCTCCTGGTATAGGATGCCATGGATATATGACCCATTGGTGTCCAGTGTTGCTCCACAAGAGCTCCTGGTGTAATGTTCCTTAGTTTTGAATGCCGCACCACTTCAAACATAGGATACCATGACCCAGAGCTCCTGGTATAGGATGCCATGGATGCATGACCCAATGGTGTCCAGCGGTGCTCCACAAGAGCTCCTGGTGTAATGTTCCTTAGTTTTGAATGCCCCACCACTTCAAACATAGGATGCCATGACCCAGTGGTGTCCAGTGTTGCTCCACAAGAGCTGCTGGTATAGGATGCCATGACCCAGTGGTGTTCAGCATTGCTCCACTAGGCCTCCTGAAATAATGTTCCTTAGTTGTGAATGTCCCTAGCCACTACAAACATAGGATGGCATGACCCACTTGTGTCTAGCGTTGCTCCACAAGAGCTCCTGGTATAATGTTCCTTAGTTGTGACTGCCCCACGCCAGTATAAATATAGGATGCCATGAACCCAGCAGTGTCCAGTGTTGCTCCACAAGAGCTCCTAGCATAATGTTCCTTAGTTGTGAACTGTTAGAAATGGGGTTTTTGGTTGGCAGTTAGGTTGCCCTCTGTCCAAGCAAGAACCCTCACTCTAGTCAGGGTAAGTCACACACAATCCAAAATCAGCCTGTGCTCACCCTCCGGTAGCTTGGCACGAGCAGTCAGGCTTAACTTAGAAGGCAATGTGTAAAGCATTTGTGCAATAAATCATACAACACCATAGCATAACACCACACAAATACACCACACAGTATTTAGAAAAATATATAATATTTATCTGGGTATCTTCAGGTCAAAACGATCAAAGTTGCAATATGAATTTGTAAAGATATCACTGAAAAGTGATATAAAGTGTCTTAAGTCTTTAGAAAGTAAACAGAGTCTCTTTCAAACACAAAGTACCTGGTTTCTGGTGGAAAATCTCCTCAGAGGGCCACAAAGGAAGAGGTGCGTGGAAAAAGGGTGCGTGCGTCGATTTCTCCCCAGCACACACGGACTTGCGTCGTTATTTTCCACGCGGGGAAGTCGGGCGTCGTTTTCCGGCACGCGGACAGTCTCTTTCTGTGGGTCGCGGGGATTACCAGATGTCCCGGGTCTGTGCGTGGATTTTCCTGCTTGTTTTCCGGCTGCGCGTCGTTCTGGGGGCTGCGCGTCGAAGTTTCGATCTCACGGCAGGCGTTGCGTCGATTTCTCCTGCGGAGTCGGGCGGCGTTGTCCTTGTGAGGCCGTGCGTCAAAGTTTTGATCTCACGGCAGGCGTCGCGTCGATTTCTCCTGCGGAGTCGGGCGGCGTTGTCCTTGCGAGGCAGTGCGTAAAAGTTTTGATCTCACGGCAGGCGTCGCGTCGATTTCTCCTGCGGAGTCGGGCGGCGTTGTCCTTGCGAGGCCGTGCGTCAAAGTTTTGATCTCACGGCAGGCATTGCGTCGATTTCTCCCGGGAAGTCGGGCGGCGTTGTCCTTGCGAGGCCGTGCGTCAAAGTTTCGGTCGTCCCGAAGGCGTCGCCTTGATCAGCGTCGGTGTGCGGTGTTTTTCTTGCCGCGGAACAAGCTGTGCGTCGAAATTTTCGGCGCACGGAGCGTCCAAGTAAAAGAGAGAAGTCTTTTTGGCCCTGAGACTTCAAGGAACAGGAGGCAAGCTCTATCCAAGCCCTTGGAGAGCACTTTCACAGCCAGACAAGAGTTCAGCCAGGCAGCAGGGCAACAGCAAGGCAGCAGTCCTTTGTAGAAAGCAGACAGGTGAGTCCTTTGAGCAGCCAGGCAGTTCTTCTTGGCAGGATGTAGTTTCTGGTTCAGGTTTCTTCTCCAGCAAGTGTCTGATGAGGTAGGGCAGAGGCCCTGTTTTATACTAAGTTGTGCCTTTGAAGTGGGGGTGACTTCAAAGAGTCTCTAAGAAATGCACCAAGTTCCCTTTCAGCTCAATCCTGTCTGCCAGAGTCCCAGTAGGGGGTGTGGCAGTCCTTTGTGTGAGGGCAGGCCCTCCACCCTCCCAGCCCAGGAAGACCCATTCAAAATGCAGATGTATGCAAGTGAGGCTGAGTACCCTGTGTTTGGGGTGTGTCTGAGTGAATGCACAAGGAGCTGTCAACTAAACCTAGCCAGACGTGGATTGAAGGGCACAACAAGATTTTAGTGCAAAGAAATGCTCACTTTCTAAAAGTGGCATTTCTAGAATAGTAATATTAAATCCGACTTCACCAGTCAGCAGGATTTTGTATTACCATTCTGGCCATACTAAATATGACCTTCCTGCTCCTTTCAGATCAGCAGCTGCCACTTCAACAGTGTATGAGGGCAGCCCCAATGTTAGCCTATGAAAGGAGCAGGCCTCACAGTAGTGTAAAAACGAATTTAGGAGTTTCACACTACCAGGACATATAACTACACAGGTACATGTCCTGCCTTTTACCTACACAGCACCCTGCTCTAGGGGTTACCTAGGGCACACATTAGGGATGACTTATGTGTAGTAAAAGGGGAGTTCTAGGCTTGGCAAGTACTTTTAAATGCCAAGTCGAAGTGGCAGTGAAACTGCACACACAGGCCTTGCAATGGCAGGCCTGAGACAGGGTTAAGGGGCTACTGAGGTGGGTGGCACAACCAGTGCTGCAGGCCCACTAGTAGCATTTAATCTACCTGCCCTAGGCACATGTAGTGCACTCTACCAGGGACTTACAAGTAAATTAAATAGTCAATCATGGATAAACCAATCAGTAGTACAATTTACCCAGACAGCATATGCACTTTAGCACTGGTTAGCAGTGGTAAAGTGCCCAGAGGTCAAAAGCCAACAACAACAGGTCAGAAAAAATAGGAGGAAGGAGGCAAAAAGTTTGGGGATGTCCCTGTCAAAAAGCCAGGTCCAACATGACCCCCTACCAGCCTAAAGCCAGGGGAGAACAATCACTATCCTGATGTACTTCCCTGTTTGAGGCGACAGAACAAGGACCCAGGCCCACAACAGCAGGGGCATGCTCCAGTTCTTCGCCTTCCTGACTCCAATTGGATCACTCTGTCCATACTCTCAGGGCCCACTAAGCCAACCCATGGGGAACCTTTCTCCTTACCTGCGGATCCCATCTGTGCAGCACCTAACCTTATTTTGCTCACAGATGTATCCCAGGAGCAGGATAGTACCACCATGACCAACACAGTGGTGTTGCCCACTCTACCCCTGGGGTGTGACACTTGTCCCCTCCCCAGGGATAACTCTGTCCACCCGGACAGCAAGCCACAGTGATTACTGACAGCTGCCAGGGATGAGAGCCAGGCCCCAGGCCTCTCAAAGCTCTCCAACCACTGTGGCTGTGGAGAGTGGGGGGCGGTAGCCCCAGGTGCTGGGCACCCTTTAACCACTCTCCCTTCCACCAGGTCAGGGATGACAGCCTGAACCTGGTCCTCCCCTCTGGGGCTTTGTACCCTCCCTCCTGGAGCGGTACCCCCAGAGTCCAACATGGTCAGGGTGCTTACAGAAGTCACCCTGTACCATTCCTCCACCAGTGCAGGGCTGTTAACCTGCAACTGGCCCTCCAACCTGGGGCCTGTACCTTCAGGTTGGACTAGGGCCCGGGGTGAGGCTTCCCTCTCCCTGCCCTCCCTTCCGGGGTCCAGCACCCTCCAACTAGGAGTGGCCTCCTCAGAAGACAACATGGTAGGGGCACTGTTATCAGTAGCCCCTCCCTCCAGGTCCAGGGGGACACCCTGAACCTGGTCTTCCAGCCCAGGGTCTGTACCCTCAGACTGGATCACTGTCTGGCAAACCAGGACTTCCTGGGAGGCACACCTACCCCCCACCAGGTCAGAGTTTAACCTCTGCACCTGACCATTCAACTCAGAGTCACCACCCTGAAGTTGAACAATTGCCTGGCACGCCAGGACTTCCTGGAGGGCACACTGACCCTCCACCAGGTCAGAGTTTAACCTCCGAACTTGGCCATTCAACTCAGAGTCACCACCCTGAAGTTGAACAATTGCCTGGCACGCCAGGACTTCCTGGAGGGCACACTGACCCTCCACCAGGTCAGAGTTTAACCTCTGCACTGGGCCATTCAACTCAGAGTCACCACCCTGAAGTTGAACAATTGCCTGGCGCACCAGGACTTTCTGGGAGGCACACCTACCTCCCACCAGGTCAGAGTTTAACCTCTGAGCCTGGTTCCCCAACCCAGGGTCACCACCCTGAGGTTGGGCAATTGCCTGGCACGCCTGGACTTTCTGGGGGGCACACCTACCCCCCACCAGGTCAGAGTTTAACCTCTGAACCTGGTCATCCAACCCAGAGTCAACACCCTGAGGTTGGACAATTGCCTGGCACAGCAGGGCTTCTTGGGAGGCACACCTACCTCCCACCAGGTCAGAGTTTAACCTCGGAACCTGGGTATCCAATCCAGAGTCACCACCCTGAGGTTGAACAATTGCCTGGCATGCCAGGGCTTTCTGGGGGGCACACCTACCCCCCACCAGGTCAGAGTTTAACCTCTGAACCCGGTTATCCAACCCAGAGTCAGCACTCTGAGGTTGAACAATTGCCTGGCACGCCAGGACTTTCTGGGGGGCACACCTACCCCCCACCAGGTCAGAGTTTAACCTCTGAACCTGGTTATCCAACTCAGAGTCAGCACTCTGAGGTTGGACCACTGCCTGGTACACCAGGACTTCCTGGGGGGCACGCCTACCCCCCAACAGGTCAGAGCTTATTCCCTGAACCTGGTTAGCCAACCCAGAGTCACCACCCTGAGGTTGAACCATTGCCTGGCAGGCCAGGACTTTCAGGGAGGCACACCTACCTCCCACCAGGTCAGAGTTTAACCTCTGAGCCTGGTTCCCCAACCCAGGGTCACCACCCTGAGGTTGGGCAATTGCCTGGCACGCCAGGACTTTCTGGGGGGCACACCTACCCCTCACCAGGTCAGAGTTTAACCTCTGAACCTGGTCATCCAACCCAGAGTCAACACCCTGAGGTTGGACAATTGCCTGGCACAGCAGGACTTCTTGGGAGGCACATCTACCTCCCACCAGGTCAGAGTTTAACCTCTGAACCTGGGTATCCAACCCAGAGTCACCACCCTGAGGTTGAATCTTTGCCTGGCATGCCAGGACTTCCTCGGGGGCACTCTCACCCCCCACAAGGGACACACCGTCCCCAAGGGCCACACAAGAGTCTGGTTGGCGCAGGTCTCCCGACCTCTGCCCATCCGGCAGAGTCTGGGTTTCCCCCAAACCAGAAACGGTTTCACCTGGGTCATTCCTGGGGGGCTCTGCTCTCAGAGCTGTCCCCTGACTCTCAAGGTCCTCCGCTGGGGTCTGCAACCCCCTCTCAACCCTATGTCTGGACTTCTGCACCCCCTCACTAGGAGGGGTACTGCCAGACACCAGAACTGTTGGGATGCTGGCTACAGTCACCCCCCCAAGTTCTTCTGACACTGCGGGGCTTCCCTCAAAAGGTGGCCCTACGGTACAGGCTAGGCTTCCCTCCTGGTGTTCCCTCATGGAACCCTCTAGGACCTGGGACCTTCCTGGGACACTACAATCCTTTCCCACCACACTTGGTTGGGAACCACCTAGACCACTCCCTTCAGGAGCACCCCCAAATGCCTCTTCAGACTCTCTGGTACTCACCCAGAAGTCTGCCTCCATTGTAAGTTCCCTGGGGTCAGAGAACTCACACTCCACCTGGTGTTGGCGTAGCTCTGGAAAATAAGGACCAGACACATGCTCTCCAGCAATTACATCACTCTGCCCTTCACATGTATTAACCACAGTACCCTTCACCCAACCACCCAGTAACTCAACCTTGGAAAAGCACTCTACTTCACCCTCCTGAGACTGGTGAGACAGTATCTGTCTGTCCCTGACACTCAACCCAAACTCTTCTGGGATGTCTCTACACTCTATATCCAGGACGTCCACCAGGGGGGAACCCTTTTCTCTGTCACTCTCTGCTAGAGTCAGTAAAGTGTCCCTCCCCCCAGTAGGAATATGACTCCCTGTGCCAGTTCCCCAATCCTTCTCAGGGACCCTGTGCATAACGGGAACTACCTCATACCCTTGAACTGCCTGGGGTGTGTCAACTCCCTTCTTCAAGTTGGGCACCACATCTCTGGGCTTGTGCCCTTCTTCAGCAGTACTAGATGCAAGATTTTTGCTGCCACCATCTGAACTGGACTCAGCCCTTCCGGCCTCCAGTTTCAGCTCTTTACAGCTCAGCTCTTGAGCTGCAATCTTTTCTTCTTCCAGGGCTAAGAGTCTTTTTGCCTCAACCTCTGCAAGATACTCCTCTAATTGTTGCTCCTGTCGCCTTTGACTTCGGAGCCATTCATCTATTTCTGGGTCACTGTCCAACTCTGAGTAGTCTTCCTCCTCATCTGAGTAGTCTTCCTCCTCATGTGCGTAGTCCTCCTCCTCATCTGAGGGGTACTTAGTCATTTGGTTTCTTGCTGCCTCTCTCTCTGCCCATCTTTCCTCCCCCCAGACTATGTAGTGATGGAGCATCTCCGCTTTAGTAGATCTCCTTGCTACAGGAAGGCCCCATTGTCTGCAAAGCTTCCTTAGGTCAGCCTTAGTGAGGTGGTCAGTACGAACAAAGAATGAGTAGGTACACAATCCCATTTTGATAAGATCTTATCAGCAAAAAACAAAATCCAAAGTCCAAAATATCAATAGTATATCCAGGAGGACATCAGAGAACCAAGAGCCAAAAAATATAAAAAATCAAGTTGACCTTCAACTGTGGGTAGGTAGTGAAATACTTAGCTACTGTATGTCACTGCACAAACACAAGTCCTATCCTCACCGCTGATCACCAATGTTAGAAATGGGGTTTTTGGTTGGCAGTTAGGTTGCCCTCTGTCCAAGCAAGAACCCTCACTCTAGTCAGGGTAAGTCACACACAATCCAAAATCAGCCTGTGCTCACCCTCCGGTAGCTTGGCACGAGCAGTCAGGCTTAACTTAGAAGGCAATGTGTAAAGCATTTGTGCAATAAATCATACAACACCATAGCATAACACCACAAAAATACACCACACAGTATTTAGAAAAATATATAATATTTATCTGGGTATCTTCAGGTCAAAACGATCAAAGTTGCAATATGAATTTGTAAAGATATCACTGAAAAGTGATATAAAGTGTCTTAAGTCTTTAGAAAGTAAACAGAGTCTCTTTCAAACACAAAGTACCTGGTTTCTGGTGGAAAATCTCCTCAGAGGGCCACAAAGGAAGAGGTGCGTGGAAAAAGGGTGCGTGCGTCGATTTCTCCCCAGCACACACGGACTTGCGTCGTTATTTTCCACGCGGGGAAGTCGGGCGTCGTTTTCCGGCGCGCGGACAGTCTCTTTCTGTGGGTCGCGGGGATTACCAGATGTCCCGGGTCTGTGCGTGGATTTTCCTGCTTGTTTTCCGGCTGCGCGTCGTTCTGGGGGGCTGCGCGTCGAAGTTTCGATCTCACGGCAGGCGTCGCGTCGATTTCTCCTGCGGAGTCGGGCGGCGTTGTCCTTGCGAGGCCGTGCGTCAAAGTTTTGATCTCACGGCAGGCGTCGCGTCGATTTCTCCTGCGGAGTCGGGCGGCGTTGTCCTTGCGAGGCCGTGCGTCAAAGTTTTGATCTCACGGCAGGCGTCGCGTCGATTTCTCCTGCGGAGTCGGGCGCCGTTGTCCTTGCGAGGCCGTGCGTCAAAGTTTTGATCTCACGGCAGGCATCGCGTCGATTTCTCCCGGGAAGTCGGGCGGCGTTGTCCTTGCGAGGCCGTGCGTCAAAGTTTCGGTCGTCCCGAAGGCGTCGCGTTGATCAGCGTCGGTGTGCGGTGTTTTTCTTGCCGCGGAACAAGCTGTGCGTCGAAATTTTCGGCGCACGGAGCGTCCAAGTAAAAGAGAGAAGTCTTTTTGGCCCTGAGACTTCAAGGAACAGGAGGCAAGCTCTATCCAAGCCCTTGGAGAGCACTTTCACAGCCAGACAAGAGTTCAGCCAGGCAGCAGGGCAACAGCAAGGCAGCAGTCCTTTGTAGAAAGCAGACAGGTGAGTCCTTTGAGCAGCCAGGCAGTTCTTCTTGGCAGGATGTAGTTTCTGGTTCAGGTTTCTTCTCCAGCAAGTGTCTGATGAGGTAGGGCAGAGGCCCTGTTTTATACTAAGTTGTGCCTTTGAAGTGGGGGTGACTTCAAAGAGTCTCTAAGAAATGCACCAAGTTCCCTTTCAGCTCAATCCTGTCTGCCAGAGTCCCAGTAGGGGGTGTGGCAGTCCTTTGTGTGAGGGCAGGCCCTCCACCCTCCCAGCCCAGGAAGACCCATTCAAAATGCAGATGTATGCAAGTGAGGCTGAGTACCCTGTGTTTGGGGTGTGTCTGAGTGAATGCACAAGGAGCTGTCAACTAAACCTAGCCAGACGTGGATTGAAGGGCACAACAAGATTTTAGTGCAAAGAAATGCTCACTTTCTAAAAGTGGCATTTCTAGAATAGTAATATTAAATCCGACTTCACCAGTCAGCAGGATTTTGTATTACCATTCTGGCCATACTAAATATGACCTTCCTGCTCCTTTCAGATCAGCAGCTGCCACTTCAACAGTGTATGAGGGCAGCCCCAATGTTAGCCTATGAAAGGAGCAGGCCTCACAGTAGTGTAAAAACGAATTTAGGAGTTTCACACTACCAGGACATATAACTACACAGGTACATGTCCTGCCTTTTACCTACACAGCACCCTGCTCTAGGGGTTACCTAGGGCACACATTAGGGATGACTTATGTGTAGTAAAAGGGGAGTTCTAGGCTTGGCAAGTACTTTTAAATGCCAAGTCGAAGTGGCAGTGAAACTGCACACACAGGCCTTGCAATGGCAGGCCTGAGACAGGGTTAAGGGGCTACTGAGGTGGATGGCACAACCAGTGCTGCAGGCCCACTAGTAGCATTTAATCTACCTGCCCTAGGCACATGTAGTGCACTCTACCAGGGACTTACAAGTAAATTAAATAGTCAATCATGGATAAACCAATCAGTAGTACAATTTACCCAGAGAGCATATGCACTTTAGCACTGGTTAGCAGTGGTAAAGTGCCCAGAGGTCAAAAGCCAACAACAACAGGTCAGAAAAAATAGGAGGAAGGAGGCAAAAAGTTTGGGGATGTCCCTGTCAAAAAGCCAGGTCCAACATGAACGTCTCACACCAGTTCAAACATAGGATGCCATGAATGTGTGGTGTCCAGTGTTGATCCACAAGAGCTCCTGGTATAGAATGCCATGGATGAAATGACCCAGTGGTGTTCAGCTTGGCTCCACAAGGCCTCCTGCAATAATGCTATTTAGTTGTGAATGTCCCACGTCAGTACAAACGTAGGGTGGCATGACCCAACAGTGGGCATAGTTGCTCCACATGAGCTCCTGGTAAAATGTTCCTTAGTTGTGAATGTCCGATGCCAGTATAAACATAGGGTGGCATGACCCAGCAGTGTCCAGTATTGCTCCACAAGACCTCCTGATTTAATGTTCCTTAGTTGTGAAAGCCCCACACGCTATGGATGCCATGACCCAGCGATGTTCAGCGTCGCTCCACAAGAGCTCCTGGTATAGGATGCTATGGATGCCATGACCCAGCGATGTTCAGCGTCGCTCCACAAGAGCTCCTGGTATGGGATGCCATGACCCAGCGGTGTCCAATGTTGCTCCACAAGACCTGGTGATTTAATGTTCCTGAGTTGTGAAAGCCCCACACCAGTTCAAACATAGGATGCCATGACACAGTGGTGTCCAGCGTTGCTCCACAAGAGCTCCGCTATAATGTTCCTTAATTGTGAACTTCCCACACCAATTCAAACATAGGTTGCCATGACCCACCGGTGTCCAGTGTTGCTCCACAAGACCTCCTGGTATAGGATGCTATGGATGCCATGACCCAGCGATGTTCAGCGTTGCTCCACAAGAGCTCCTGGTATAGGATGCTATGGATGCCATGACCCAGCGATGTTCAGCGTCGCTCCACAAGAGCTCCTGGTATGGGATGCCATGACCCAGCGGTGTCCAGTGTTGCTCCAGAAGGCCTCCTGGTATAATGTTCCTTAGATGTGAAAGCCCCACACCAGTACAAACATAGAATGGCATAACCCAGCAGTGCCCAGAGTGCTCCACAAGAACCAGAGGCATGCTTTATTTTATATCTAGACGAGATATATGCAAATTCTGGAGATTGCTCACTGAGGCAGTGTGATCTGTCACGGGTGTGAAACTCCTACAGACCCTCTCCCCACCTCCCGTTTGAGCTGTCTCCTAGGCATACGGTCACACAAGAGACAGCTGCCTGTCTGTATTCTCTCTTGCATTTCAAACTATTTCGTTACTGCTTTTGATAAAAGTCATGGACATTAACAGGAAGCGGAAGCAACTGCAGGCAGCTCACGTACAAGCTGTGCTCACTGCACTGTCTCTCACGAAAGGACATCTTTGTTTATTTTTTAAGAATGTTGTCTGATACCCGGTAGGGGAAAAGGGTCCTTCCACAAGAACACATTTGTAGAAGTCAGCGTCATAAAATCAGGGCCCTCCAGGGCAGCCAGCCTGTGGCTGTCACGCGTCACCTCCTGAATCACAAAGCAGCTTTCCTCCACTATTTGTAAGCTTTGTGTTACAATTAACGTTTTTCTGCCGTGAGCCAGGTTAAGGTACTTCATTGTTTTTAATCATTCACTTCTGCACCTGGTTCCTCTGCTGGAAGACCTGCTATTTGCAGACAGATGGCTCGGTGTCAGCGCTGCTGCTTTCACAACCTTCCAAAACGTTGACCTCAACAAAGGGTCACCAGATGCCACCCTTCTGCGCCTGCGTGCAGCACACGGCCTCCTTCTCGAACATTCTGGCAATCACATGTATTTACACCGCTGATCACTAAGATGTATACGTTTTGGAAGTAGAGCTCTTAACTTACCCACGTCCTTGCATGTTCACCTCATCCAGTCCAGAGTTTTATTTGAGCAACTTGGCACTTGTACTCACCAAACTGGAAAGAAACAAAAGCTGGCTTGGATGAGTTACTCACACAAACACTTTGAAATATATAGGAGCGGATATAAGAGCCCCTAGCACCTCTGTGCACCACATTAGCATCATTTTTTTTACCCTAATGTGGCCCAACGAGGCCAAAATCGCTGCGCAAATTTTACAAAGTGGAGCAATGCATGCATTGCGCCACTTTGTAACCCTTTGCGCTACATTATGCCTGCACCAGGCATAATGTATGCAAAGGGGGCGTTCCCCCATTAGAGGGGCCGAACAAATGGTGCAAAGAAATTTAAGAGATCTTTGCATCAATTGTCTCTGTATTTTTAACGCCTGCTTGTAGCAGGCATTAAAAGGCTGCACACCGTTGGTTACAATGGGCCTCAATGGGCTTTGCAGGATTGGCGTCAACATTTTTTACGCTAATCCTGCAAAGTTCCGAACCAGCGTCAAAAATTATGACGCTAGTTCCCTAACTACCACCATGGTGTGCCGTATCTTAGATATGGCGCACAAATGGTGGCGTTAGGGGCGCATTAAGGGGCGCAAGAAAAGTGGCGCTGCACTTGGTGCAGCGCTACTTTTCTTAAATCTGGCCCATAATATTTACTGTTTTTAGCCACCTATAACTACCACTACCAAACTAACTAATAAATATAGATAGATAGATAGATGGATAGATAGATAGATAGATAGATAGATAGATAGATAGATAGATAGATAGATAGATAGATAGATAGATAGATAGATAGATAGATAGATAGATGCGAGACGGCTTGGGCAGCATGGCCTCCTTTATTAATTTTTGTCAGAGTTTGAGATTTGCCCCTGAATGTTCCCTGAAAGCATTCAGGACATATTTATAACTGGGGATGCATCGTTCTTGCACCATGCAACATGACACGAGCCCAAAATGTGATTTATGAAGCCATGCAAGGCTACCTTGTGTGGCCTGAGTGGTTTTGTAAATCTGGATACCCAAGGAGGCGTTCCATGAGTGTTGTGCAGGTTTTCCCACTGAATACCCATGGATTTTGAAGAATTCCCAGATTTACCAGAAGTGGTAGATCTGGGAATGAATTAAAATGCTTCGCCTTCCCAGGTGAGGCATAACAAAAAGAAATATCTTTATGTCTCCTTGATACTTCCTCTTTCTATGTGTGCTGCAATTTGAAGAAAGAGGAAAATGCCTCAGCGGATTGTTTTTGTGCAGGAAGTATGTTAAATTACCTTATCAATGCCTATCATCTGGAAATGACATTACACGATTTGAGAATTCCATACTGTCCTGAAACCACCAATAACAAATCCTGCTTACCACTGTAGTGTATTTATTTAGCATTAATAAAAGGGGATTCGACTAGGAAGGGAGAAGAAAATGTCAAAATGTGTCTCCTGGAAGATCCCCTGGACAGCATGCACAGGCAAAACACAAAGATACAAACCCACTTCTATCAGGATAAACTCAGCTCACCTTTGGTAAGACTGGAGCAACAAGGCTTATTCCTCATGGAAATGACATGATGAAATATGCAGCCATTTACAAAACAACTAATACAACTAATACAGTAGGAAACATAAAGAACTTAAGGTCCACAAAAATGTCATCCAAATTATAAAAGTTTAAAAAATAATGCAAGGAAAAGATCTTAAAGCCGATCTCGAGTTATAGAAAAATAAAGGTAGTTCCATATGGTGACGTAGGAGAAAGGGATTCATTGTGTTTCTATAGAAAATATGAAACAATTACACAGTGTCGTCCAGCTTTGTAGATATGAGCCAATGCACCACTTGCAGCTGGTGGGTAGAGATAGTGGGCTAGGAAATGATAGCTGGTTTACCCTTTGACTTACTTAGTGTTCTGGAGAAAGAAAATGTCCAGAAGGATGCTCAAGCAGACAAAGCGGGGCTCCAGGGCATTCCGATAGACTGTTAACAGAGCCACATGGACACATGAGATGTTGCCCCAAAATGTCTGAGTAGGACGTGGTTGAGGTGATAGCTGTAGAGGTCTGTTTTTCTTCCACAAAGGATTGTCATAAGTAGCCTCCTCTCCTCTACCCGCTAGAGTTGTGGATCTGATACACATTTCAATCTTCTTTTGGGTACTTCTTGTAGGGTACGCCTCCTTATCTTCAGAACTGGCTTCGAAGACTCCACCCATAGATCCACGTGAATTTCCTAGTTCCAACTGGCCAACTGAGATAACTTTAGACATATTTACATCTTTTTTTATAAACGCATTCATATAAATTCATGTTCCTTTAAATTGTTTTGACTTTTAACATGTTATCCAGTGACACTATCCTAGATTAAAAGCAAAGGAGATAAACACCAGAAGTATATGAGACATGTAGGTTCAGAGTGCTTCAGCAACCAGAGACTGTAGCTGTCGGACCCAAGCTGCCAAACAAATGCATCAACAGCCCTTTACAGTGCCCAAAACACAGCCCACAGGTGGTTAAACTGGAGTCGCAACATAGATATACCCAACTTATCATACATGTTCCAGTTCAAATCTTAGTGTCCATATATACTGTAGCAGAGTCCGCCCAATGGAGCAATAATATTGCTTCAGCAGAACACATAGGACTGAGGCCTGGTGGCTAGCCTCTGAACTCAGCAGAGTCCAGCCACACCACACTTTACCAAGCATGGGGATAAGAAGGTTAAGGGCAGATGGAATTTCTCACAGTCCCTAAGGCCAGTGGTGAAGCAAGCGTGTCGAGGTCCCTGGTGGTTTGGTGTTAACATATATCCACATTTAGGCTGCAGTGGGCCCCTAAAGACCTGAAGCTTCGGTGCCATTGCACCTTCTGCACCACTAGTAGCTACATCTCTACCTAAGGCAGCACATCTGGAGTGGGAAGCGGTGCCATAAGTAGTACAAATAAACAAGCGAGTATCTCGAGCTCTGACCCGACATCTGCAAATAAAATAGGGTGGCCCATCATCCCTCCTTCCGTGGCACTGTCACACATTTGGAGCGTTTGTCCCATGGCCCTCACTTAGCTGCTGCAGGGTGCCAAATGTCCTGAGTTTTGCTCCTGTTTTTTCAGAATACCTGCTGTGAGGATCCAGCACTGGTTAATGAGGTGACTGGAAGGCAGGAGCTTCCTGCAGCACACATAGAAAGAAATGTTTACATGTAGATATTCCAAAGAGGGAAATCTGACTATCTACAGAGCACCGGTCCTGAGGCAGCAGAAGAGCTAACCCAAAACCTTCACTACAGATGGCCATCTTTCTATAACCAGATTGGGCTATTTTTTTTCTTGTGTCTAAAAACATGAAAATACGTGCTTGTGACTTTAAGAACTATTGCATTGTATTTCCCACTGCTCTAGGATAGATTGACATTTTCACACGTTATTGTAATCTAAATAGCAAAATCAAAACTTTGGATGTTAACAACTGTGACGTGGTGCTTTATCAGTCAGCTACAGTGGTGGAGCGGTGGTCAATTATACCATTCAGACATGAAAATATGATAAAATTATAATGATTTATGAATGAAAATTGTGCTGGGGCCTTTTCTGGGTATAATTCTCCCATAACAGGATATAAAAACAAGTACATGATTGGCCCAGGATCAAACAGGTTCATCAGGTAGGCGAAATGAGGTTGCAATGCAGGACAGCTTGTTCCAAGTCCCCATTCTTGGGCAGTATACCACACTTTAGTGCATAATCTCTGACACTGGTTGCTGTCTCCTCAAGGCTTATCCTTCCTGTTTTCTTTTTTCCAGTTCCTGGCAAACAAAAACATAAGTGGAGAAACAAGTTAAAAAATTGATGGCTCAAGTGCCCAAAACTTCGTACCTTGAGAGGAGGCGGGGATTTGAACTATGTGTCCTTGTCAGCGCTTAATTTGTAAAATAAATGAGTGGCAGGGCCCTCATCAGGAGGCCGCTGCAGCTTGCAGCACCGATTGACCCTGCAAGAACTGCCAATGTTATGTTATGTTATGTTATGTTATTTTTATTTGTACCGCGCACAGCTGCCCCAGCAAATTACCCGGTAATGATAGTACCAACACCACTGCTAACCATCACACACTTACAAGAGTGACAATTCAGACTTTGCCAGGCCCCCAAAGACATAATAATGTCTTGGGTGGTGGTATTAATCATTTTCTATGCATATTGAATCAATAAACAACTGTTGTTATGCTCATACCTAAATTAGTCAAACACAGCCATCATGTGGCAGACTGTCATAAGTGCTGGTGTCGACAATTAAATGCTGGTGCTGAGCACTGGAAACCACCTCTCAAATTAAGCACTGCCCCTAGCTCTACAGGTTTCAAACTGAGGATTAGACAATGATTGAGGTAGGTGATTCAGATGGTGATTCTAGGGGACAACAGGCACCAAGGAAACACCACTGTATTAGGGATCCTGCCCATAATTTTAAAACAGTGTTTATTATCAGTACACTTGGGTAAAGTGGTAAAAGCTAAAACCCGACAACTAAATATATGTATGTTAGAGGACGGTTCTGACCATCAGGTTTGCCCTGATTTTTCGCTTTTTGACCACCTGGTTTTTGACCTTTTACTGTGAGGAAGCCTCCTATGCGGAGACTCATGCACAGTAAACTCATGGTAAAATGGACTGCGCGTGTTTACCACCGGTGCCGCCGTGCTAAGGAAAGGCTGCTGTGGCGCAGCAAGGGCAGGAGGCCACAGGCGGGTTACATGTGATCATGTGTGCACATGGACGTGGACCAATGTGAGGGCTGTGGGGCAAGGATTCCTGGTGTGCGCAGCCCAAGAACTGCGCTTAGGTAAGCCTGGTGCACGAGGAACTATGCAGACTGGGTGGTGACCTTGAGTAAGTCTCATGAGAGGGGTGTACACATGTGAGGGAGTGTCAGTGTTCTTACTGTCTTTTCACTGTAGGGACACTCAGTTAAATGCCAATGTCAGTGTGCTTAAGGTATTTGAATTGTGGGGATACTCCATTAAATGTCAATGGGAAAGGATGGCCTAGGGTGCAACTCCAGTTCTCGGGGGTCCACCAAGACCAGAGTCACACCAAAGTGCACTGTAACCTGTAAGAAAAGAATGATGCAGTAGGTTACAAGAGCATATTGGTACAACGTGTGGGTCATCCATGGATGTCATCTTTCTCTGACTCAGTTCAGGATTAGGGCCAATTACTGCCCTGTCCAGTTGCTTGAGCAGAGCCTTGCATCAATCAGCCAGCTGTCATTCCGTGCCAGAAGCAGGCTGGAGAGGCCCTGCGAGGAACGTCAGTGAGGAGGGGCTGAGACTTTCAGAGCACATGTGGCAACTAACTCCTGGATGATGCCATTTTGAGCTATCCCAGAAGACTGTGCAAGAGGGAGGGGACGGGGGCAAGGACGTGATGTGGCACATCTGGATACGCCAGATGTGCAGACCTGCTGGACACTTCCGCCCCCACTTAAAAGGTCCTGCACAGGGGAGAGCTCTCTCTCTTGGCTGTGCTTCACTGCTGGACACTGGGACTGCAGACGAGCGTCATGGAAAAATGGAAGGAGTAACCCCCTGACTGTCCATGGGGCAGGGACTCTGCCCCTGAAGGACTCCAGACCAGCGAGGTGAATGCCAGAGCCAGGCAAGCTGGCCCCCTTATCCCCCCCCCAGAGGACTAGTTGGGGGAAGGACTGGGCTAGCGCATGGAGAGCACGCTGCCCAGAAGGAAAATAGGGCACCCAGAGGAAAGGTTGGCACAGGGAGTCAGTGGGCCTGGCTCCCTATGATCTGGGACCCTTCGAGGCCAAGAGGCCTAAGGAGAGTGCTCCTGGTGGCAAGGGCTTGTCTCCAGAAGCCAAACAACACTGGAATGATGTAAATCGGCCCTTGGGAGCCCGAGATATCCAGAGAAGAAGGATTGTGACCTTTGACCTTTGGAGAAGCAGCGACGAAGCATGTGGGGCTCCGCCGCTGCTCCAGACTGTGCCCCCGGGGTGGGCAAGGGCCCGGGGGCTGCCTAGGAGGAAGAGGAGCGAGATGAGTGCTGTCGCACTCCCCCTCCGTAAGAGGAAGGGGCCCCGGAGCCCATCCCAGGGCCCCGTGAAGCCTGGCCTATTTGATTTGATTGAGGGGGGCGCCGTTGCGCACCCCACCTGCCGTGGTGGGTAGGGACCCCGGACCCCATCCCGGGGCCCCCGTGGCCAAAGAAAAGTCAGGGAGCGCTGTCACGCTCCCTATGAAAATGGTGAGGAGGGGCCCCAGACCCCATCCCGGGGCCCCAGGAAGAAGGAGGAGTGGGGGGACACCGTTGCGCACCCCCGCAAGATGGCAGCCGGGGGTGAAGGGGCCAGCCGAAGAAGAAGCCGGGGAGCGCTGTTGCGCTCCCCGTGAAGATGGACCCGAGGGGCCTGAGACCCCATACTGGGGCCCCAGCAGAAGTCAAGTGAGGGGGCGCCGTCGCGCCCCCGTGAAAATCACCAGCGGGGCCCCAAAATGAAAGATGGTGTCAGGGAGCGCCGTCGCGCTCCCCGTGGAGGCGTGGGGGGGCCCCAGACCCCATCCCAGGGCCCCAAGTCGAAGAGGACGTCGGGGAGTGCCGTCACGCTCCCCATGGAGGGGCCCAGGACCCCATCCCAGGGCACCACAGCTGTCGTGGAGGAAGGGGGGAGTGCCTTTGCACTCCCCCAGGCGGCCCATCCGGCCGCACGCCTGTACGCGTCTGCCGGCTGGAGCGGGCAGATACCACTGAGAAGGCCGGCCCGTGCGGGGAGCCGGCGGGGGCGGCCAGGGGTGGGCTCTCTGCGCTGCCCTCCTTCGAGGGAGCACTTACCTCGTGTGAGGGTGTCCGGGTGGGACCGGGCACCCCCAAGGATCGAACATCAGTTTTGGCGGCACAGCGACTCTCCTCAGCAAAGCGGGAGAGCCGCTCATTTCATATGCGGCTTCCCCAGCATTCTTTGCGGGGCATGAGCAGGGGTTTAGTCCCCTAAACCAGCTTGTGGTGGTCCCAGGGAGATGGAGCCACCACCAAACCCATGCCCATGGACAGGGGGAGCTGCAGGAGCAGTCCAGCCTCCCCCCAATGCAGTTTGCGTCCCAACCCTAGGTAGGGTGGGACAAAAGAATGATAACCTCCTCCCCCCCCACCCCACCCCCCAAGGGCTCTACATGTTAGAGCACAAGCTTATGTGAACTTTTGTTCTGGCTTGTGGGATTGTGCCTACTAGAGGCATAGGCTGGTATTACCCAATGTATCAAACTGTTGTTTGATGATCAACTGAGAGTAATTTGAAAGTAATCCAAAGTAATTTAAAAATAACCCCAATGGTTAAATTGCTTGAATATGTTCCCTGTTGATACTAATTTGAATATTGAGACTGACAGCCATCCCTTGGCAAGATAGATGTACTGAATTGCAGATGTAGGTGTGTTCATTCCACATTACTGTCAAATGTTCAAATGTTGCAGGGGGACACCGGGGATTGTTTTGCCATGTGGGGTGTTGGATTACATCCTCCCTTGGGGGAGACATGAGAGATTACACAATGTCCTCCCAAAGTGATTCCATTACTTTGTGTATATTTGTAGATTGTTGCATAGTATTGAGTAGTGTGTGTGTGAGTAATAAATGTACTTTAACTTTATCAAAAGAAAAGCACAGAATGGACAATCATTTATTGAGAGTCATGCTTGTGTGCTCGTGAATGGGGATTACTAGCTCACACCACCTCCCTTGAGTAAGCCTTGGACTGCTCTGCAACGCTACCCTATGAGAGTCAAGCGCTACAATGGGGTGTTTGGTTCCCAGTGGCGGTGGCATGCAGACCCATTACTTGTGGAGGCCACACAACTAATGACCTGCCTTCCAATAATGTAGTGGTGGCACTGGAGGTGTCTTCCTACCCAGTGAATTCTCCATCATGTTGTTTTTCCTGTTAACATGTGTTTGTTTTCATTAGCAAATTAAACTAAATTAAACCGCTCCCAACTCAGATACTGTATGAAACAACTAATCATAAAAAACTCATTGTTCACTCAGATCTATGTTTATTAATGAGGGGCCTGATTTGTAGGAGAGTGGGGTGGCATGAACCCAACATAATGCACTAGCAACACAGCACATAACATCCATCTTCTAACAGACCCAGGCCAACGAAATGTCCTGCAAGACCATCATGTGATGCTGATCATTCTGACCCAAAATCACAGTTGTCTGAAAAGAAAAACTAAATAGACAAACACACAGGCACGTCCTCCCATGTGTGTTCAATTGGCCATTCCGCCTCTCCTGCCTCTGACTTTATCAACTCAAAAACTACACCTTTGTAACATTTCTACTCTACATTTTGGAGTATATTAAATGTTTGCTGTGTGGAAAGAGCAGAGTAGCTAGTGTTTAATCTGAGAAGGTATCTGCGGCCAGGCAATAATAAACGAGGAGCGAGGGGTGACCGAAATAACCAATTCGGTAAAATGGCATTTTCTCTCATTCAATTTGCACATTGCCTAGCATCTGTTTAATTGGCTTGCTTCTGGCTTCCCAACAAGTGGCTATAAAAATGCAGTAGCAGGATGCAGACGGGGATGCTATTAAAAGCTTGCCTGAGATTATACCGCCGAGCGTCACTTGGGAGGCTTTCAAGACTAATCAAAACTCCGATACACGCTACAGCGAGACAATAAAAGCTGGTTTCCTGGTGTCTGACTAATTAAGCCCATTAGTTGGTGGCTCAGTGAGCTGAACTGTAAGGTTGTTGTAGAGCACATCTCGGCACATGAGAAACAACGCTTAAATGCAGAGCTGCCTCATTTGCACCAGCCTGAACCAAATATAGATTAATCTTCATAGTCCAGATTTACTATGATTTTGCGTTGAGGTTGCGTCACTTTTGCGGGGCAGCTCCATAGGAAAATCCATTTTGGCCTTTAATAAGCCACGTAAAGCCGATTTGCGTGGCTTTTTGTGGTTTAGTAAGTTCAAAGTAATGCAAGGGAGTGCAGTTTGTGTTAGGTAGATGTTGCATGAGTGGAGCATGGGGGTTTCCATGCATCCAGCCATGTATTTTGACGTAATTTCAGATTTACAAAGACTGGAAAACAGGTGCACCTCCCCGAAAGAGGCATGACAAGGAGAAATATTTTCTTTTCTAGTTGTTACTTCCTCTGCAGCATATTTAGAGAAATTCACATGCATGTAAGAATTGTTTTTGCGCAGGGAGGTACCCTGTCCTCTAAAAAAACAATCCCATAACGCAACACCCTTGCAAAATGGCACATAGGAAACTGTGTTACCACTAGACAGTCACGAATGCATCAGCAAGACTTGACACATTTGTCACTGTTTAGCTCTCTCCAGTCGACACAATGCAGCGCAGAAACCCGACTTGCTACACTGCGTGAACTATTATAGCCCACCGTAGAAGGCTATATCTGCCATTAAAGGACTTTAATGCCAGTATGGCCCAGCTATGGAGGGCTATAAGGCTATTAGAACATTCCGCCACTAGAGGGCAGAATGTTCTGATAAATAAAACAAAGGCCTCACGGAGCCGAGGGGACTGAAATCCGGTCGTGCTCAGAGAGGCCTTTGTTCACAGCAACAGCTGTGAACTACAACAATGGAATGTTGGAGCTCTGGGCTTCTACCTCCTGGAGCACTCCATTGTTTTCACTAGAGCTCCCAACATTCCAATGTTCTAATAGTAAATATGCCCCAGGTGTCTCAATTACCTCAAATTATTCAGGATCAAATCAAATTTTGACCTGGCCTGTTGCTTCTTTGAAATCTGAAAGATAATTTACCTTTCTGATGTGTTGACTTCAATACAAAAGCATAGCTTCTAAAGCCTTGCAATGCAAGCAAGGTTCTATCTTCTCTACAGTCATTTATGCAGAGTAAATATGTTTTGATGGGGCTTATGCTGTGGTGAGGTTGTATAGGCATAATGTGTTCCACTGTTAAAAAGTTTCATGCACTTATATGTTTGTGTATCATTAATAAAATGCTGAATTTGATTTTCACACTCTATTACACTGTACACACAGATAGACTACTGCTGTATTTGAAACACATTCTCTATGATGTGTAAAAGTGTGTTTTTCTGATACTTGATAATTAGGCCCCAATATAGGTATAAACGCCATCTTGTCCTAGATGGAAGTCACCCTTGCAGCACACAGTCAAGAGGAAATGCACTTGTTTATTTCTAAAGTCTTTGTTTAGGCTGCTTTCATTGAACTTTCCCCAGCTCAGTTGCAAACTGCAACTTTAACCTCCAGGTACTTCCACTGTTTCATTGTGCACTATTTATTCATGTGACACACTACTCTTCATGTAGCGTGTTTGCTGTAGCATCTCTGAATGACATTAGCATCGAAGGATAGTAGTTTTAGTGAGATAGTGCAAAGGTGTTAAGCTGATGAAGTGATGCATTTGTCACAGAAGAGTTAATCTGCAGTTTCTGTTAACTTCATATGTGAAAATAATCTATACAGATCCTTGATTTTGGGGTGAGCCAGAAGATGTTCCTGTTCACCTAGGGACGCTGTCCATTTCTCTCCCAATTTTGCTGCCTGCTTGAGACTTAAAATAATTTCTGATTTTGCATTTCTCTGTATTGTCTTGTCTTTGAGAGCCTTCATGGCATTGCCTCTGTACTGCGAATTTCTGAATTTTGTAATAGAACCCTTTAACCTTTTTATTGATCTAGAGCTCAGATTTTGAGTGGATCATTTTAAGGTCTTTGATTGCCTGGTATTTTGATGCACTGGGAAGTGTCTTAACACTTGGATGCTTTGCCTCATGTAATTGAGGTTTAGCACCGTCTTCAATCCAGTAAAAATGGGCATTTTGATAAAGGTGAACTTTGGGGTGTCTATAGTTTTGGGGTACCCCATGCTCACCACCTTATTATGAACTGTAAGGAAGGTTGTATTTGTGCCTGACGCTGCTGTGTCACCAAGCTGGTTGGTATTTATTTTATGTGCGGCACTTACCAATTAAATTACTCTTCCGAGAAGCATTTGACTTTTCATTCGCAATGAGCTGGTCACAGGCCAGTGGGTTCAGGCTTTTTTGATCAGGGATGGAATTGAAGGCAGCATGTCTTCATCAAATCTGCTTCCACAGAAGGAAAATGCTGCCCAAGTGACACTTTCTTGATCCAAGTGAAACCTTCTTGATGGTTTGAGGTGTGGAGAGCGGCCTCCGACACATGAAAAGACACACGTTTCTTTATTCCTCTACGCAAAACATAGACCCCTAGTTGACCGCCTCCAAGAAAGGTCAGGCACAATGTATGTGTGACATGTCTGCATGCATCACGCCCCTTCAATCTCAAACCCCCAGCAACACAGGCATGCTTTGATGTGTCCACGTCACACCCTTCTTCACTGCTGAAATGGTACTTACCAGATGCAAGATCAGATGCATTATGACTAGGGGTGGGCAGAAATTTCATTTCACCTGCAGAATTTGGTGACTCCCTGTTACTCTTGTATTCTGGCCAAATTCCACCAATTGCTGCATGGTGAAATTGTTTTCCCCCAAGGGTCCAGAAATGTAAGTTTGAGCGAGATTTGGTGTCTCCTAGTGACATTTTCTAATGCAGGTATTCGCAGGAGGTTGTGAGGCGTTGCGGTCAGAGGCTACTTCCAGAGTATATTTGCTGCCTCTCGAGCAGATTTTCTACTCCAGGGGCAGCAAAATCAATGTGAATGGCTGTGCCCTTTTGCGCACAACATGGTGCCGTTCACATGGATATGTCAGCACTGCTCATGCTAGTGGCACTAAATTGCAGCGCAAGCAGCATGGTATGCATATTGTCTGGCTATTGTTGGAACTCCGCAGAATCTTGTAGAGCTTTTATGTAACTCTGCGAGTTCCACCCACCCCTAATTATGACATATCAGAACAACTAGATATACTGTGACCATTCTTTTTTCTGTGTCATGCCCTGTACCATGCAGCTGACATGGCTTACCAACGCACAGCCCTGTAATAGTAAGATGAACACAGGCGTTCCAGTTCAATTCCACAGAGTGGTGAGTGTGCTTGGACAAAATATCAAATTGTAAATATCAGGAGACAGAAGTATCTGTAATACAATATTGTGATATAAAAATATTGTGATGCAAAAATATTGTTGTCAATAATATTGTTTTTAAAATTATCATTGTTTCTAATATAGTTTACAGAAATATAGTTGTAATAATATAGGCCCTCATTACAACTTTGGCAGGCGGCAAGCGCCGCCTGCCGCTCGTCGCTCGCCAAGTTGTATCCGCCACACGGCTGCCAATGCGGCCACACTCCTGCGATGGCCATTTCGAGATCCCCGCTGGGCCGGCGGGCAGAAACCTAGTATCTGCCCGCCAGCCCAGCAGGGATGTCGGCCGCAACACAGGAACCGGCTCCAAATGGAGGGGGCGGTGTTGCAGCGGTGCGACAGGTGCAGTTGCACCCGGCGCGCTTTTCACTGTCTGCTATACAGACAGTGAAAAGCTCCATGGGACCGTGGCAGGGGGCCCCACAACTCCCCTTTCTGGCAGCCTTTTCATGGCGGCTCATTCCGCCATGAAAAGGCTGGCGGGAGGGGGACTCGTAAATCCCCTGGGCAGCGCTGCAAGCAGCGCTGCCCTGGGGGATTACAACCGCCGGGACCAAAGTGGCGGGAATCCGCCGGGACCAAAGTGGCGGGAATCCGCCGGGACCAAAGTGGCGGGAATCCGCTGGGACCAAAGTGGCGGGAATCCGCCGGTCCCAGCAGTGCGACAGCGGCGCTTCCGCCGCGGTCGTAATTCCATGGGAAGCACCGCCAGCCTGTTGGTGGTGCTTCCGACGAAACAGCCCTGGCGGTCAAAGACCGCCAGGGTTGTAATGAGGGCCATACTTTTTAAATTTATTTTAATGTTTTAGTTTATATATCAAGTTTATGTTACTATTGTTTGTATAATTATTAGTTTTTTAAATACAGTTTGCAACTTTAAGTGATTTAGATTTTTTTATTCAATTGTTATTAGTAATCTATAGTGTTGAAGCAGGTTGTTGGTTATTTGGGGGGGCACAGTGTCGGAAGTTATTTAAGTAATTATTATTAATTAATTAATCATGTTTAATTAATTATTCAATTGATATTGATTAAGTAAATTATGTAATATTGATTTATTTCAGTTATATTTCAGTTGAGGGTTGCTAGGTTTGTATTTCTGCAGAGTGAGAAGTTAATTAAATAATAATTAACAGTTAATTATTAATTTACAAATAATTATTTAATTAATTATTAATTATATTATATATATTGTGTAATACCTATATATTTTAGTTATATTTTAGGTGGGTGCTGCTAGGCATGTAGGGGTTTAGGGTAGGGAGTTGATTAAGTAATAAACAATTAACAATGATTTATTATTTGTTAATTAACTATGTATTTGATTATTAATTATGTAAATTGTGTAACACATATTTTAGTTAAATTTTAGCAGAGGGTTGCTCAGTTTGTTGGGGTATATGGTGGGAAGTTAATTAAGTATTAAATAATTAACAAATAATTGCTAATTAATTATTTAATTTATCATCAATTATGTAGATTGTGCTTTACTTATTAATTTTAGTTTTAGTTTAGGTGTGGGCTCCTAGGTCTAAAAGATATTTCTTTAAAATAGTAAATAATGAATACAAATATTTTTAAAACAGTAAATATTTGTTATTAAAATCCTAAATAATTATTTTCAATTGCTAACTATCTAATTCATCATTAATTATGTAAATTGTTCAATATATGCATCTATAATGTTATTTAATAGTGTTCATGCTAAGAGTTTAATATTTTTTCTAAATCAATAGAGTTATTTAAATAAGTAATGTGTTTTGAAGTGAAGTACTTTCCCTACTGTTGTTTAGACTGGAGTAGGAATAGGAAATGTAACCCCTCTAAAGCAGGGCCGTTGCCACTAGGTGCATTTGAGGGCCGAGCTAGCCCATATTAATCTTTGACCCTACACCACCTCAAATTAAGGAGGCAGCTGGCACAGTACTTAAGGAAAACTCCGTTTAAAATCAGTCTCAACAAATTGCATTCACATTTGAATGCATACAGGCCAACAGAAAAAAACACTCTGGAGGTCAGAAGGTAAATTAGCACTTAAATTCATGTTTTCATCTTGTTACATTCATTGCACGTTCAAAGACACAGCTTAAGTGTCAGGCTATGTCTTATGACAAATTGCTGCTTACTCTTTCAATGTGGAGATGTTTTCTTTTCTTTCTCCGACTGCAAAGTGAGAGGATTTTGGAAAATGAACTATGGGCCTCATTTACGATTTCGACGGACGGGAAGATCCGTCTGCCGAACTTCCGATGGGAAGGTTGCCGCCATGCTGGCTACCTCACCGCCGGGCCCATTACGACTTTCCCACTGAACTGACAGGTGGAAACCAAGGTTTCCTCTCGTCAGCCCAGCGGGAAAGTGGCGGCAATGCTCACTGTCTGCATAGCAGACATCGAGCATTGCGAGAGTGCTGGGCAGGGCAACCCTGTGGCCCCATGCACATGTTCTCCGCCAGCCTTTTCATGGCGGTGATACTGCTATGAAAAGGCTGGCGGAGAACCAGGTCATAATCAGCAGGGGGGGCACTGTGTGCAGTGCCGTCCTGGCTGATTCCGACCTCCGCCACCCTTTGCTCGTCCGGATAATCGATTCCGGTGGTGACAGCGGTACCCTGGCGGTCTGGCCGCCAGGGTTGGAATGTGGTGGTCAGACTGGCAGCCTCGTAATCAGGCCCTATATGACAATCTTGCTTGGGTACAGGCATGGCCACTGGAATTATGCAGCAGGGGAGGCCCAAATTTGAATTATATGGCAAGGTTGATTAAATTATGTGGCAAGCAAAATTACAAGTTATGTGCGTTAAGGCAGCATATTTTGTGATAGTATTAATTTATTATTTTGCGATATTCACACCTATAAGAGCTGTCTGGGCAAAGGTATCACTTTGTTAGAACCCGTTCCACATCCAAATAGAACTATCTGTGTTTTTACTAACTTTTGATCCGTTTGAGCTAGGAACAATATCTTTTGTTGAAATCTGTAGATTATGCAGCAGATGATGGATTATGCGGTAATTGCAGCAAATTCATAATGCAGAATCACATAGTTCCAGTGGCACTGCATACAGAAAGTGCGAAGAGAAAGACTGCAAGATGTCAATTTGTTTCCAATGTACAAAAACACCTGTAAATGAACTGTACAAATTTTGCAACCTATATAAGCAATTATGAGAGCAGCAATTAAGCACATTTTGTTTTGTAATTCTGGAATGTGACGGAACCAAAGGTTTTACCAGGACCACCAAAACAATTCTTGGTGATGCACATGTGATAAATATTGTATTTTATTACACCATTCATATAGCACTTACTACCCCTATGTGTGACACTGAAGTGTTTACTTACATAGGCAGCAAGCTAACCCATATAGGATGTTGTATGATTGGAAGGGTGTTGTCTTTGTTTTATGATTTCATGTGAGAAGTGCATCCATGTCATGCGTGAGGACAAGGAGGTGCATTTATCGTGATATGGGATGCAGCACATAGCAGTGTGGTGGATGGTGATGTTTGAGAGACACATGCACAGTTCATGTTTTTTACATCTCTATAGGCCCATTCATGGTATTTCCTATGATTATAGTCTGCTTAGCTGGTTGCTGCAATGGGTTGTACAATCAGACATTTTGGGTGTAGTTGTGGACCTGACTGGCGTGGGTGAAGGGAGAGAGAAGTGGACAGATCTGCTGGGATATGCATTGTTACCGTCATCCCATGTCTTTGTATCACCGTGAGAAGTAAAGAAGCAGCCATAGTGTATTTTTATTTGGGACCTTCAGTTCTAGACTAAAGTCCTTTTGTTAACCTGTGGTGTGTGAGAGATCTCTTCGGTTACTCATGGCCGTTCATTTAGTGATGGCTGGTTTATTGGGTGCTCGTGATGAACAGTACCCCCTAGCAGATATGTCTTATGTGAATACAAGATGTGTAAGTTATAGGTGGATGCCGACTGCCGAGGGTTATGGTTTTAGTATTAGTGGGGGCTAGAAGTGTTCTGTATGAATTTAGATAACTATCTCCCCAGCGAACCATAGGTCAGCCCTCCTTAACTTACCTGCCTATCAAAAGTGGTTTGCTGTATGGGTTGCTATCAATCTGTGGATAGTAAGATGAAGATTGAGGCTGGGGATGACTGTCTTTCTGGATATTATTGCTGGAATGTGTGGGTATAGTTGTCTTGGAAATAGCCATGTTTTCAACTGTCTTCTGACGTATATATGCTTCTGGATGCTTCAAATGCAGGCTGGTGGTGAGTTCCAGATCATGGTGGCTTGTACTGAAAAAACAGTGCCATCCTACAGATTTCTTATGGTAAGGTGAAATGCTGATAAGTGGCGCAACTAAACAAAGATGCCCAATCTCGACAGAGTTCATGGGACCAAAAGGAACAAGTGGGCTGCACACATTTGCATCCTCACTCACGTAATTGGGGAATCTTCCTTTGGTGACCTGAATATGTCTCATTCTTTTTTTTTGTGAATTGTGATAAGGGGTGCAAGCCTAGAGTGCTTAAAAATAGCTTATAGTTATAGTGGTCCTTTTCCTTGGAAGTGTGAAAAGTGCCTTGGACATTGATCTTCCTGCTATAGGTATCCAGTGGAGTGATTGCAGGACTTGAGCTTTGCTTTCTCTTGGGTGAAGATAGAGAAGGCTTAAAGCAGCATTTTGGATGAGCTGTATTTTGTTTTGATGACTGCTGATGTGCCATAGTATAGGTTGTTGGTGTACTCAAGCTTGGAGGTTACGAGTGTGAGAATAGCTCACAATTTCTGTTGGAATCCATAGTACAGGAGGACACAACATAGTAGAAGGCACTCTGTTGTTACTAGCATGTGGTATCAAATATTGGTCTCAATTCATGGCTACCCCTAGGTTTCTGACTCCTCTCGATATTGTTGGAGGGGACTTCCTTAGGCTACCCGATGGTAGGCTGGAATTATTGCCATTGTCTGCAGGTCATATTCTCTGTCTTTGTTGCATTTAGCTTTAGATGGGTATTCATCATCTATGTATTTATGGCCCGGAGGCAGGCATCAAGTTTTATATTCCAGACTATCCATGTTTCAAATGATATGGGATTCATCTGTATAGAAGTAACAGGTGAAGTTGAATGAATTAATCAGTTTTGGTAAGGGGGTTAGGTAGATGCTGAATAATAGAGGGGATAAGATGGACCCCGGACAAATGACACAATGTTGTGTGTGAAGAGCTAATGTGAAAATTGGTACCAACACAAGTTCACAGTCACAGTTGAGAGGCTAAGAATTCAATAGGCATTAACTGTACTCCCTTCGTACCTTTCACATATGGTATGTCAACCAATAATTTGCTTGGTGACAAGATTGCACAGCTGAATGGGACATTGATGTCCTTATGTTGATCTTAAGGCAGCAACTTTCATGTTGTTTCCCATTCCTGACACTTAAGTGGCTGTCACTACCTAAACATACTAGCCATTTAGATGCAATGTACAATCAGGAAATTCCAAATTCCAGTATGGCATTGTGCTTTGATTAGCCTATTGTGTTGGGAAAGAGTCAGGTACGACTTACATTTGACTGTCATTGCTCCAGCTTACACTAGTCTGTTGTGAAATATAGCCTGGTGAGATAATGTATCTGCTCTAGAGATCTTTATTGTTGTTTGCAGGAGCCAGATAGTTTTTGTATGGTAATCCACCTATTACCGAAGGCTAACAATAGCTTGACTAGCTAGTGTGACTCTGCAATTACCCAATATACAGGGAGTGCAGAATTATTAGGCAAGTTGTATTTTTGAGGATTAATTTTATTATTGAACAACAACCATGTTCTCAATGAACCCAAAAAACTAATTAATATCAAAGCTGAATATTTTTGGAAGTAGTTTTTAGTTTTAGCTATGTTAGGGGGATATCTGTGTGTGCAGGTGACTATTACTGTGCATAATTATTAGGCAACTTAACAAAAAACAAATATATACCCATTTCAATTATTTATTATTACCAGTGAAACCAATATAACATCTCAACATTCACAAATATACATGTCTGACATTCAAAAACAAAACAAAAACAAATCAGTGACCAATATAGCCACCTTTCTTTGCAAGGACACTCAAAAGCCTGCCATCCATGGATTCTGTCAGTGTTTTGATCTGTTCACCATCAACATTGCGTGCAGCAGCAACCACAGCCTCCCAGACACTGTTCAGAGAGATGTACTGTTTTCCCTCCTTGTAAATCTCACATTTGATGATGGACCACAGGTTCTCAATGGGGTTCAGATCAGGTGAACAAGGAGGCCATGTCATTAGATTTCCTTCTTTTATACCCTTTCTTGCCAGCCACGCTGTGGAGTACTTGGACGCGTGTGATGGAGCATTGTCCTGCATGAAAATCATGTTTTTCTTGAAGGATGCAGACTTCTTCCTGTACCACTGCTTGAAGAAGGTGTCTACCAGGAACTGGCAGTAGGACTGGGAGTTGAGCTTGACTCCATCCTCAACCCGAAAAGGCCCCACAAGCTCATCTTTGATGATACCAGCCCAAACCAGTACTCCACCTCCACCTTGCTGGCGTCTGAGTCGGACTGGAGCTCTCTGCCCTTTACCAATCCAGCAAAGGGGCCATCCATCTGGCCCATCAAGACTCACTCTCATTTCATCAGTCCATAAAACCTTAGAAAATCAGTCTTGAGATATTTCTTGGCCCAGTCTTGACGTTTCAGCTTGTGTGTCTTGTTCAGTGGTGGTCGTCTTTCAGCCTTTCTTACCTAGGCCATGTCTCTGAGTATTGCACACCTTGTGCTTTTGGGCACTCCAGTGATGTTGCAGCTCTGAAATATGGCCAAACTGGTGGCAAGTGGCATCGTGGCAGCTGCACGCTTGACTTTTCTCAGTTCATGGGCAGTTATTTTGCGCCTTGGTTTTTCCACACGCTTCTTGCGACCCTGTTGACTATTTTGAATGAAACGTTTGATTGTTCGATGATCACGCTTCAGAAGCTTTGCAATTTTAAGAGTGCTGCATCCCTCTGCAAGATATCTCACTATTTTTGACTTTTCTGAGCCTGTCAAGTCCTTCTTTTGACCCATTTTGCCAAAGGAAAGGAAGTTGCCTAATAATTATGCACACCTGATATAGGGTGGTGATGTTATTAGACCACACCCCTTCTCATTACAGAGATGCACATCACCTAATATGCTTAATTGGTAGTAGGCTTTCGAGCCTATACAGCTTGGAGTAAGACAACATGCATAAAGAGGATGATGTGGTCAAAATACTCATTTGCCTAATAATTCTGCACTCCCTGTAGTCTGCTATGCCACAAAGGGCTGCTATAACAGACTATGTTTCAGAAATGGTTTATATCTAGATAACCCTGCCAGGGTCAACATGCTGAGGATTCATCTCCTTGAACCAAATATTGTGGAAACCATAATCAGGGCATCTGAGCCAGAAAGTATTTGTATTATAATTGACCTAGACATCTCCACAGAAAATCCAGTAATCCAGACATCTCCACAGAAAATCCAGTAATATTTTCAGATTTGTAAGTATTGTAATTTAATATCTTTGTAGTATGAATCTCCTTTCTGCTAATTTATGGACATTGCAAATAAAGTGCTCTTATGAGGTCCTATGTAATACTATACTTAATACGTAATACTTGGTAAGCATTGGGGATAGCGTTTTTATTGGGAGAAGTGCGGGAACACTAGGTAGTAGAAATGTTATGGATCCTCACAGGTTTCAGCATGAGGAAAATCTGTGATTTCGCCACAGTTTAGTTTTTCCAGGGCATTCTGGGTAAGGAAAGATATTGGGACCCACGCAAACCACACCACCCCAGACTACCCTAGGTGCCTTGTATTCAGAAATGTCTGGACCTGGCAGGATATTTGGGGTTTCGACAGAGGCCTGGCCTAAATACCAAAGCTCTTGATGTACCCTGAATTGGTCAATCTACAAGGCACAATTGTGATGTTTCCAGTGCTTAATTTGTAAATAAAAAGGTACTTTGCCTAAAGCCCTCCTCCTAAACACGCGGCTGCTGCAATTCAATGTGTGAACACGGAATACTGAGGTGGCGTACTCCTGAAGCCATGCGGGCCTCTTCAATCATATAAAGCCTCTCCCTGCCCCTTCAGCTCACTCTTGCAGCTTTCTACTTTCTCCCCTTGTGATGCTTTTTCGTTTTTCTCTTCCCCCGTCTTTCCCATATGTGTCTTTTGCTCGCAGCACATGCTTGAGGCAGAAGAATAAGCCCCGGTCCGCAAAAATAAGTGCCGCTGCTCAGCACCGGAAACAACAAGCACAAATTAAGCACTGGATGTTTCTTTGTGTCTTAGGGTGCCTTTCTTTTTTCGTTGATAGCTTGACACACAAGTGGAGTGGTATTGTTATCAGGAGAAGTGTAGGAATTTGCATTGTAGGCAGTTGTGGATCCCCGCAGATTCCATTAGCGCAGACTGTTTTCACTTTTGTATGGCTGTATTATGTCAGTGCTCACAGTGTGATGCTCAATATAGCAAAATGAAAAATCAAACTTGGCACTGCTGGGAAGTAGTTCCCTTGCTCCCTAACTTTGATTCTGGAAAAGAAAATGTTTCTGGTGTTTTTACCAGACACATTTTCTTTTACAGTACTGTGGACCTCCCATTGAAGTCCATCACACCAAGAAGGCAGTGTGGTGGACATCAACAAGTTGTCATCTGCCATAAAACAGGAAATCCCACCAAATCACCAAATCCATGCAGCCTGATGCCCTGTGCAACAAGAATTGCCAACATGGAGCAGGAATATAATGGCCACATTGCAGTAACTTTTTTGGCCAGGATCGCAGGGGAGTTCTCCAGTATGGGGAGGTCCCCAGGACAGTAGGCTTCTGGGACTGGGTAACAACAAAAAGCACAGTGGTCAAAGAAAGGTGGCAGGTAATGTTAATTGCCATGCACAACCAAGAGAAGAGAAAGTTTCAATTGCCATACATAGTTTATGGATAAGAGGTCTAGAGAGAAAATAAAAAATATTGAAAAGTAGAAAGAAGATGGAAGAGAAAATAGAGAGAAGAGGTTCTAGAAAAAAAGAGAGGATTAAGGGAAAGGAGAGTAAATAGAAAAAGCAAGAGAAAGCGCAGGAGAGACAGGAATGGGAAGATAATTGCAGCAGCAACAAAAAGGAGCAGTGGGCAAAAGGTTGAGAGAGGCAGTGATGACAGAGATTAGGAGATATGGAGAGTATAGAGAAAGTTAGAAATAGCCCAAAGGATCAAAATGAGCACTTGATACAATTGGAGAAAAAGTGATTTGTTATTTTAAATGGAATTTAGAGATTATCATGCTTTGGCCAGTACACCTATATCAATGTGCTTTCAATACACAATTTTGCTCTTTATTTTCTAAAAGGGATCTTAGTGTAAGAGCCAAGAATCACCTTGCATGTGGTCTATAAAGACCAAATAAGGTCTAACCACCATTAATTGATCCACATTGCATTTTGCTAATTGCTTAACAATGGCACCCTTTTGTTATTTGCTACTGTAGGCTCTTGGTGCGAAGTGCTGACCCTTCTCTTTTAATGCATATCAGCAGGTACACATGGCAGGCTTCCAAGCTTTCTATATTCACCACTCAGAAAAGTGCATTGTCATCCAAGCAATGTTAATCACACTGATGAGATGGCGGCATCTTGAGGATTCTATGCAAGGACACTACTGCATGTGGAAGAGTGGAGAATGTCCATAATTCTAGATGTGGAGGGTTCTGTGGCATACAGATGGGAGGTACCATGCAGGCAGCTTTAAAGAGAGATGTTATCATGGAGCAGGAACCTAGATGCAAATTATGAAACCACCTCTCGGAGCCTGAGAGGCAGGGCAGCTGCCTGCCTGACTATAGCTCATCTAAATGGAGATGAAACTAGTGTCCTCAGCCAGGCCACAGAACAAATGGAATAATCTAATCGCACAGAGTGTGGGTTTTTAGGGAAAAGAATTGGCGCTCTGAGAACTCGAGGTAATTGCAAAGCACTGACGGTATCACACACGGTGCACTCCTGGGGGCCTACACCCCTAACCCCCTAACTGTAAGATAAACAAACAGAAAGATGTCATACAAATAGGAGGCACTCAGTGAATTTGTCTAGTTAATAGTAATTATTAAATAGATATGAAAGTGTTCCGTCTAGTCTCTGTAGTTTCCTTGGAAGAAGAAAAGCACCAAACTTGAATATCACTGGATGGTGTGACAGATCACAAATGGACCCATCCCGCACTCCCACAATCACCTATCCTTTGCCATGCCTACCTGTCTTGATGGTTGATGTCTAACAAAGTTCTCCTTTTGTACTACACCTACACAACCTGCTTGTAACGATGAGGGGTGCATGCCAATGTCGAAGCCTGCCTCAAGACCATTCAGTTTTGACTGGTGGTTTTGACCAAATGTAATTAAAATATCCTTCTTTTGTCACAACGTTATAGTGAAATTCAGTGTGGGATCTTCTCAACTTCCTTTATAAAATGACATCTAAATTCTATATAGTTTTCACCATATTTGCAGGTCTAAAATGTTTAAAGCAGTGGTCACCACTGATTTCTCAAAATGTTCTTGAAGGATATTGTTGGAAATGGCCCTTCTGCAGGGTTATCCCCAGACTTTTTGCCTTCCTCCTTCTCTTTTTCTGACCTCATTTTTGCTGGTTTTTAGACTCTGCGCACTTTACCACTGCTAACCAGTGCTAAAGTGCATATGCTCTCTCCCCTTAAACATGGTAACCTTGGATCACACCTGATTGGACTATTTAATCTACTTATAAGTCCCTAGTAATGTGCACTATATGTGCCCAGGGCCTGTAGATTAAATGCTACTAGTGGGCCTGCAGCACTGGTTGTGCCACCCACTTAAGTAGCCCCTTAACCTTGTCTCAGGCCTGCCATTGCAAGGCCTGTGTGTGCAGTTTCACTGCCACTTCGACTTGGCATTTAAAAGTACTGTCCAAGCCTAAAACTCCCCTTTTTCTACATATAAGTGACCTCTAATGTGTGCCCTAGGTAACCCCTAGAGCAGGGTGCTGTGTGGGTAAAAGGCAGGACATGTACCTGTGTAGTTTACATGTCCTGGTAGTGTAAAACTCCTAAATTCGTTTTTACTCTACTGTGAGGCCTGCTCCCTTCATTGGCTAACATTGGGGCTGCCCTCATACAGTATTGAAGTGGTAGCTGCTGATCTGAAAGGAGTAGGAAGGTCATATTTAGTATGGCCAGAATGGTAATACAAAATCCTGCTAACTGGTGAAGTTGGATTTAATATTACTATTCGAGAAATGCCACTTTTAGAAAGTGAGCATTTCTTTGCACTTAAATCTTTCTGTGCCTAACAATCCACGTCTGGCTGGGTTTAGTTTACAGCTCCTTATGCCTCACTTGCATACATCTGCATTTTGAATGGGTCTTCCTGGGCTGGGAGGGTGGAGGGCCTGCTCTCACACAAAGGACTGCTACACCCCCTACTGGGACCCTGGCAGACAGGATTGAACTGAAAGGGAACCTGGTGCACTTCTTAGCCACTCTTTGAAGTCTCCCCCACTTCAAAGGCACATTTAGGTATAAAACAGGGCCTCTGCCCTACCACATGAGACACTTGCTGGAGAAGAAACCTGAGCCAGAACCTGCATCCTGCCAAGAAGAACTGCCTGGCTGCTCAAAGGACTCACCTGTCTGCTTTCTACAAAAGACTGCTGCCTTGCTGTTGGCCAGCTGCCTTGCTGAACCCTTGTCTGGCTGCAAAAGTGCTCTCCAAGGGCTTGGATAGAGCTTGCCTCCTGTTCCCTGAAGTCTCAGGACCAAAAATACTTTTCTTTTTCATTTGGACTCCTCGTGCGCCGAAAAATTCGACGCACAGCTTGCTCCGCGGTGAGAAATTCACGCACGCCGATCCAGAAAGGATTGCCTTCTAAGTTAAGCCTGACTGCTCGTGCCAAGCTACCAGAGGGTGGGCACAGGATAATTTGGATTGTGTGTGATTTACACTGACTAGAGTCAGGGTTCTTGCTTGGACAGAGGGTAACCTGACTGCCAACCAAAAAGCCCATTTCTAACAGATATGTTCCAAGCTCTCTGGGAAGTTATTTTAGATTAATGGCAAGGTAAGTTAAAACTTCACTTACAAAGTAAGACTGAATAAGGAAACTCCACACTTTACGAAGCACATGAAGTTTCCTAATTTTACCTAAGGTAAGGTTTATCCTTTTCGGCCTCTTAGATGTGATAATTTCCTGATGTAGAATGTCCCGGTTAGGTGATTCTCCAGCAAAAAGATGTTGAATGTGGAGGCTGGAAATCCACCACTTGAGGCAAGAGTTGTTGGAGCGAGGGCTGTGAGATGATGCCACCTTATTGTTTTTGAAAGGCACAATTCTAGGAACGCTTACCAGAGCAGCCCACTAGACCCCAGGGATGAGGCGCAGGCGGGTGCCTGCGGGTGGTGAAGGGCCTCGAACATGCAACAGCAGCGTGGGCGAGGTGAAGGACACGGGCACAACTTGGTGGAGCTGCGCGCATGGGGAGCGAGCTCTAGACCCTAAAAGCAGGTCAAAGGTCACTCACTGCGACGCGCAGCGGGCGCCATTAAGAAGGGGAATGTACCAAACCCGCAGGCACCCACAGGCACCCGCCTGCGCCTCATCCCAGGGGTCTAGTGGGCTGCTCTGGTAAGCGTTCCTAGAATTGTGCCTTATTTTCTGTGCTCTTACTTTATTGTGCCTTATTTCCCTTGTACTTCATCTGTGCCGTTTTTTTACCCTTGTGCTCTGTGCCCCTTGGGCTCCGTTTTCGGCTCTCCTGAGCCGTTTCTGCCTCTCTGCCTCCCGCCGCTTCGTCCCTGTGGCCCCGTCCCCCTCGCACCCCAATTCGCTCTTCCCTCCCGCCTCCCAGCTGCTCCTCCCTCCCACCTCCCCTTCTTAATGGCAGCCGCTGCGCGTCGCAGTGAGTGACCTCTGACCTGCTTTTAGGGTCTAGAGCTCGCTCCCCACGTGCGCAGCTCCACCAAGTTGTGCCCGTGTCCTTCACCCCACCCACGCTGCTGTCGCGTGTTCGAGGCCCTCCACCACCGCAGGCACCCGCCTACGCCTCATCCCTGGGGTCTAGTGGGCTGCTCTGGCAAGCGTTCCTATTTCCTTTGCTTGTACTTCATCTGTGCTGTTTTTTGCCCCTTGTGCTCTGTGCCCCTTGCGCTCCGTTTTCAGCTCTCCTGAGCCGTTTCTGCCTCTCTGCCTCCCGCCTCTGCGTCCCTGCAGCCCCGCCCCCCTTGGACCCCCATTCGCTCTTATCCCTCCACCCTCCTCCCAGCTGCTCCTCCCTCCCACCTCCCTTTCTTAATGGCGGCCGCTGCGCGGGCGCGCCAGAGGCAAGCCCGTCTGCGCCCGTCCGTGCCTGGACCGTGCCCAGCGCCAGTCCCCCTGGCCCACTGGGCCCCCGCACCCCCAGACGCCGCTACACAGCCAGTGACCTCCACGCCCTCAATCCTGGACGCTCCTCCGTCTGCTTCCACTCCACTCCGAACCACACCAAGGGACCCTTCTCCTGCAAAGCCTGAAGCTTCACCTGCACCCTAACTACCATGCACCGCAACAGACCCGCCGACAACCACCTCAGCTGCATTCTCCTCAACACTCGCTCCTTCCACAAACGCGCAATCGAACTCTGGGACCTACTGACCTCATCATCACCTGACGTCGCATTCCTCACTGAAACCTGGATGAACTCGGCCTCGGAACCTGACATAGCCATAGCCATCTCTGAAGGATACAAAATCACAAGAAGAGACCGCACCAACAAACCAGGAGGAGGAATCGCCATAGTGCACAAAAGCACCATCAGAGTCTCAACCAGCACCCACGACACCCTCAACCCCGCCGAGCACCTCCATTTCAAAATTCACGTCAACGCCAACACCACTCTCAGAGGAACACTGGTCTACAGACCCCCAGGCCCCCGTTGTCACTTCTGCAACGCCATTGCCGACATCATCAGCGCCCAAGCCCTCGCCTCAACAGACTACGTCCTCCTCGGTGACCTGAACTTTCACCTAGAAAACAACAACGATATCAACACCACCAACCTGCTTGACAACCTTGCCAAACTCGGCCTCAAACAACTCGTCTCGTCACCCACTCACACCGCAGGCCACACACTCGACCCCATCTTCTCAGCCAGCAGCCACATCTTCAGCCACACCACCGAACTCCACTGGACCGCTGCATCCATTTCTCCTTCCAGAAGCCAGTAACTCACCACCACCCTACACAACCCCCCTGCCGCTACTGGAGCAAAATCTCGACAGAACAGCTGGTCTCCACCCTCGCCCAGGCCCCACCTCCTGGGACCCTGGACCCCAACACAGCTGCCGCCAACCTGCATCAATGGATAGACGACTGCGCCAACACCCTCTTGCCGCTCAAACAACCCTTAGACTCCAACTGCAGCACCAAAGCTAGTTGGTTCACCCCAAACTGGAATGCCGAAGAATGGAGAAAACCTGGCGCCACAAACCTACCAAATCCAACCACATCACCATCAAGACTGCAATCCGCAAACATCACCAGTTGATCCGCACCACCAAAAGAACCTACTACCTAAGCCGCATAGACACCAACGCTCACAACAGCAAAGAGCTCTTCGGCATCATCAAGCTCTCCAACACCAGGCCCTGCTCCAACAAACCCCCGCCATCTCAGGAGCTCTGCAACTCCCTCTCCACCTATTTCTGTCGAAAGATCGAAGACATCCACAACAGCTTCAACCCCCAGATCCACCAGCCAACCACAGACACCCACGACCCCAACGCACCAAGCAACACCAACCTCGTATGCACCTGGACCCACATCAACAATGAAGACACTGTCAACACCATGGCCTCCTTCCACTCCGGCTCCCCCTCGGACCCTTGCCCACACCATATCTTCAATAAAGCCAGCAATATCATCGCCCCCCCACCTACGCGCCATCATCAACAGCTCTTTTGAGACAGCCACCTTCCCAGAGAGCTGGAAACACGCCGATGTCAACGCCCTGTTGAAGAAACCCAAGGCGGACCCAGATGACCGGCCAACTATCCCGCTTCCTGGAAGACAACAAGGTGCTCGACACCTCCCAATCCGGTTTCCGCAAGAACCACAGCACTGAAACCGCACTCATCGCTGTATGGATGACATCAGGACCATGCTCGACGAAGGCGAAACCGCAGCGCTCATCCTCCTGGACCTCTTTGCAGCCTTCGACACCATTTGTCACCACACCCTTCGCACACGCCTCCACAACGCCGGGATCCGCGGCAAGGCTCTCGACTGGATCTCTTCATTCCTCTCCGGCAGAACCCAGAGAGTCCGCCTTCCGCCTTTTCTGTCCAAAGCCTCCAAGACCATCTGTGGCATCCCCCAAGGATCCTCCCTCAGCCCAACGCTTTTTAACGTCTACATGGCCCCACTCGCCAACATTGCACGAACCCACCACATCAACATAGTATCCTACGCAGACGAAACCCAGCTGATCCTCTCCCTCACGGACGACCCAACAACCGTAAAAAAAAACCTCCATAATGGACTTCACGCCATCGCCAACTGGATGGAATCAAGCCGCCTCAAGTTAAACACGGACAAAACAGAGATCATCATCTTCGGCACCGACCTCTCAGCTTGGAACGACTCCTGGTGGCCTACCTCCCTAGGAACCGCACCCACACCCACCACTCAAGCACGCAACCTAGGATTCATCCTAGACTCAGCACTCACCATGACTCAGCAGGTCAACGCAATCTCCTCTTCCTGCTACAACACCCTTTGCATTCTCTGCAAGATTTTCAAATGGATTCCCGTTGAAACCAGAAAAACAGTCACTCACGCTCTTGTCAGCAGCCGATTAGACTACGGAAATGCATTCTATGCGGGAACTACGGCCAAACTCCAAACGAAAATGCAACAAATCCAAAACATATCCGTCCGCCTCATTCTCGACGTCCCATGCCGCGACCACATCTCAGCCCACCTCAGAGACCTACACTGGCTACCCGTAACGAAGAGGATCACCTTCATACTCACCCACGCACACAAAGCCCTCCACAACACTGGTCCGGCCTACCTCAATGATAGACTCACCTTCCACACTCCCACCCGCAATCTCAGCTCTGCCAGCCTCGCCTTCGCCTCTGTCCCCCGCATCCGCAGCACCACTGCCGGAGGAAAATCCTTCTCTCACCTCGCCGCCAAGACCTGGAACTCCCTATCGCTCCACCTACGTCAGACCCAGGCCCTCCTGACATTCAGGAAACGCCTCAAAACATGGCTATTCGATCAGTAGCTCCCTCACCCCCCCAGCGCCTTGAGACCCTGACGGGTGAGTAGCATAATTTATAAATCTCTTGATTGATTGATTGATTGAATGATTAGTCTGTGACAGGGTTACCACAACCCTGTTACACACCCTTCCCCATGAAAAGGGCTGATTGAGACCTTGCTCCATGGGGTGTCTGGAGAGATAATCCATAGTTGATAACCTGGGAGGTGGTGAACCTGGAACACAAAGGGTTGGAGTTCCATAAACCATCTCAGTATCCTCGGATTTGTGTCTTTATGTCGAGCTAACCAAGTGAGGGGAGCATGATCGGTATGTATAATATAGGGATGCCCTAACAAGTAGTATTGGAGGCTTTCTATCACCCACTTAATTGCTAGACATTCTCTTTCTATTACCGGGTATTTCTGTTCCCGGGAAAGCAACTTTCTGCTGATATACACGATGGGGCAAAGGGAGTCTTGTTCGTTTTTCTGGGATAAGACAGCACCAATACCGACGTTGGGTGCGTCCGTTTGTAGACAGAACATTTTGGTGAAGTTGGGGCACCATAACACGGGTTCTGTTGTCAAACTCTTTTTAAGGGTTACATAACTACAGAGTTGGTGGGGAATAGCTCTTTAATTTTGGATGGTTTCTCTTTTTTTAGTAAGTCAGTCAAAAGGGCAGCGATGGTGGAGTAATTTGGTATAAACCGACAATAATATCCCACCATTCTGAGAAAGGATCGTACTTCCTTTTTTGTGGTAGGTGGGGGTAGGCTAAGGATCACTTTCACTTTATCTAATTGGGGTCTTATTCGTCCCTTCCCTATGTGATATCCTAAATAGGCAATCTTATCCCAGGCCAGGTTACATTTCTCAGTATTTGGCAGTTAATCCCGGCTCGAGTAATGTCTGGAACACTTTACCTAGTTGTTGAAAATGGTCGTCCCAAGTGTCACTATATATCACGATGTCATCAAGATATGCAGCTACATATCCTGTATGCACTCGTAAGAGTCTGTCCATCAATCTTTGAAATGTTGCAGGGGCCCCATGTAAACCAAAAGGGAGGACTGTAAATTGGTATAATCCCGATGGTGTGGAGAAGGAAGTTTTTTCCTTATCGGGGGTTATAAAGGGATCTGCCAGTAACCCTTCGTAAGATCGAATGTAGACATGTACTGTGCACTGCCTAATTGTTCGAGTAATTCGTCTACCCGGGGTATAGAATATGTATCAAATTGTGAAATACTATTTAATTTTCGAAAGTTAAAAAAAAAGCGGATAGAGCCATTGGGTTTTGGAACTAGGACTACTGGCGAACACCAAGGACTAATAGAAGGTTCGATGATACCTAACTGCAGCATGTCCTGCACTTCTTGACCTAGTACCTGTCTACGTGCTTCTGGTATCCTGTATTGTCGGAGGCAAACGATCTTCCCATTTTGGGTTTTGATGTTGTGGTGGACTAACGGTGTTTTTCCTGGAGTTAGGGAAAATAACTTTTTATATCTCATTAATACCTCCCTTAACTGACTCTGTAGTTCTTGAGAGAGTGTGGAGGTAATTGAAGGAAGATGGTTAAATATCTCTTGGGGTTGTGGATATAAATTAATTTCCAGGGGTTTTACATTGTTTAGGAAGAACCCTGTTTTGTGGGTCCAGTTGGGTCATCTGCTTCTTCCCATTTCTTTAAGAGGTTAATGTGGTATATCTGTGTTCTTTTAGGATTATCCGATAGTTCTAATTTGTACGTGATGGGACTCACGGGTTCTAGTTTCTTATAAGGACCTTGCCATTTGGCTAATAATTTATTCTCTGAACTGGGTAGCAATACCAACACTCTGTCTCCGGTCTTGAATTGCCTAAGAACAGTATGCCCCTTCGAGGTGTATTCTGACATCTACCCAAACATTATGAACTTGGTATTTTAATTGTTGGGTGTATTCTAGAATGTCTTTATCTTCACTCTTGTTTTCTTCCAATTTTTCTGCAGCCATATCTAGTAAAGTCTGGGGTTGTGAAGTCCAAATACTAACTCAAATGGACTATGGCAAGTGGACGATTGGACGTGTTCGTATGGCATAAAGCACCAGAGGTAGTTTTTTATCCCAGTCTTTACCAGCGTCGGCTATAGATTTTTTAAATAGTGTTTTAAGGGTGCATTTGTACCTCTCTACTAATCCGTCTGCCTGGGGGTGGTAGACCGAAGTACGAATGTGGTTAACTCCAAGTATTTGGCAAATTTGTGACATCAACTGGGACATGAATGGAGTTCCCTGGTCTGAGTAATTCCCTGGGGAATCCCACCCAAGAGAAAAACCCTATCATAGCTTGGGCTACACTTTTTGTAGTCATACTACTTAGAGGGATGGCTTCTGGGAATCTCGTTGCATAATCCACTAAAACAAGGATATACATGTATCCCCTTGAGGATGGGGTTAAAGGTCCCACCAAATCCATACCCACTTGTGACAAAGGAATATCTATAACAGGCAAAGGGAAGAGGGGAGCCTTTCTGTTACGTCCTGGATTAATAAGTTGGCATTTAGGGCATTGTTGACAAAACCGGCGAATCTCTGAAAAGACCCCTGGCCAATAAAACCGTTGTAACAGGTATTCTTCCGTCTTTTCTCTACCAAAATGCCCACCTCCCATGTTGCTGTGTGCCAAGTGTATGGTCTGGGTATGATATGGATGGGGCACTACTAACTGAGTTTTTTCTTGGTTGTTATGTTGGGTCATTCTATATAACAGACAGTTATGGACGAGAAAGTAGGGACCCACCTGTCCAGTCTTTTCGGTTACAGCGGTCTCCCATGCATGTTGTAGGGTAGGGTCATCTCTTTGGCTAATCCTAAAAGGAGGTAGTGTGGCCAACACCGGTTTATCTACTGGTGTGAGTTACCAGACAACTTCCCCATTTGGTATGTCCTTTTCCCTTCTCTTCTCCGTCTTCTACTTAATTTCAGATGGTCTTTCTACGGAGTAGTAGGGATTTGGGAAAAAGGAGCTTCGGTCCACCACACTTCTAGCTTCTGTTTGTCGTGGACACTGTCCAATAACATAGGGAAATTGTCACAGTCTGTACCTATAATCAGTTCTTCTACTAAGTGTTGGAGTACCCCCATCATCAGAGTCTCAGTCTGTCCTCTCCATTCGATCGATACTTTTACCAGAGGGTATTGCTTCATATCTCCATGAATGCAACAAATGGAGACACATTCATCATTTGTTGATACAGTCCTAGGGATCAAGCTCTCACGAATCACTGACTGACTACATCCTGAATCGATTAGAACTCTAGTGGGTTGTCCATTTATTAACATTTCTTTGATGCAGCGAGAAACTTCTTTTCCCGTATAGAGAACTCTACCTCTGGTGACCCCAATTTCCATTGGCTCGGTTTTGTCTGATTAGTGGGGGCAGTTCCAGGCTATATGTCTCCATTCAGCACAGTGATAACACTGAGGTAACTGATTAGGATTCTTATCTGGTATTCTTGGTATGGGAACTTCCTCAGGACCCTTCATGCGTTTTGCACGATATGGGGGACTAGAGAGGCAGCTTCCTATGGACTGTCCCTTCTGGATTCCCATCTTAAACTCAGGGGCCCGGTGGAACGCACAGGCTAATTCTATTGCTGTGGTTGTATCTACGTTTGGGTGCTGCTTAATCCAATTACGGGTTTGTGGGGCCAGGGCTTCTAGAAATTGTTAGAGTAGGATGATTCGGATCACCTCATCCCTATCTGTACCTATGGGACTAAGCCACTTTAGTCCTAAATCCTTGATTCAGTGATAGAGGGCGCGCGTATTCTCCATAGGGCTCCATTTTGTTTTCCGCAACTTGATACAATAGTACTCAGTATCGAACCCTACTCATTCTAGAATTCCTTTCTTTACTTCTGGATAAGGTGTGGTGCCTCCAGAGTCCCAGTTAATAGCGGGCGATGTATTGCCCCCACCCATCCTCCGGCCATGCAGCTGAAGCGGCAACTCGCTCAAAATTTGTAAAAAAACGCGTCTGGATCTTCTCCCTCTTGGAACTTGGAATTTATCAACCCTGGCGTTTCATAAGGAACCAACGCCTTGCTACCGACGCCGCATCACCTCCCCTGCAACTGTAAAGAACTGACTCTTCACCTCCCATGCCTATCAGTAAGGCCAGCACAGCAAAGCAACAGGCAGATTGGCAGTTCCTCCTACAGCATCCACCTCTTCTTTCTGGCAGAATGTCCTCAGTCGAGAAATGTCCTGAAGTTGTGGTCTCAGAGGTCCAATACTTATAGGCATTTCTGCCTTTAAAGTAGGCAAATTTCCAGGAAAGTCTTCGTAGTTTACAAGACCCTGCCTTTCCTGCCCAGGCCCCAGACACACTCCAGTGGGGTTGAAGATTGCTCTGTGTAAGGACAGGCACAGCACTATTCAGATGCAAGCGTCAGTTCCTCTCTCCACACTAGCCCAGGAAGTCCTATCAGGAATGCAGGGCACACCTCAGCTCCCTTACTGTGACAGTCTAAAGTGAATTCACAAACAGCCCAACTGTCATCCCGACCCAGACATGTATTCCACAACCAGGCAGAGGCACAGAATGGTTAAGCAAGAAAATGCTCACTTTCTAAAAGTGGCATTTTCAAACTTACAATTTAAAAACCAACTTCACCAAAAGATGTATTTTTAAATTGTGAGTTCAGAGACCCCCAAACTCAAGTCTCTATCTGCTCCCAAAGGAAAATTACACTGGAAAGGTATTTCATGGCAATCCTCATGTTAACCTATGGTAGACATAGGCCTTGCAATAGTGCAAACCAAATTTAGCAGTATTTCACTATCAGGACATGTAAAACAACCCAGTAAATGACCTATCTTTTAAATACACTGCACCCTGCCCATGGGGCTGCCTTGGGCCTTCCTTAGGGGTGAGTTACATGCAGTAAAAGGGAAGGTTTGGGCCTGGCAAGTGGGTGCACTTGACAGGTCGACATGCGAGTTTAAAACTGCACATACGGACACTGCAGTGGCAGGTCTGCGACAGGTTTTCAGGGCTACTCATGTAGGTGCCAAACTCAGTGCTGCAGGCCCACTAGTAGCATTTCTTTTCCAGGCACTGGGCACACATGGTTTGCTAATAAATCAAAGAAGCCAATCATAAATGAACCAATCACCAATACCAGAGAGCACTTGCACTTTAGCACTGGTCAAGTGCCCAGAGTGCTAAAACCAGCAAAAACTTATTTCAGCACAGGATCAAAACAGGAGGTCAGAAACCAAGAAGGCAGGGGAAACTATGCCAAGGGCTGGCAGAACAGTAATATACTACCTTCACAGCACACCCTCCTTTTACAACATATGCATTTGTGTTTCTTTTTTAAATCTGTATTTTTTGTCAATAAAAGTTTGAATATTTATTTTGTGAAGGAGATTATACATGGGATGAAGTACTCCCTGTCATACAGTATAAGGATATCACAAGTAACTGAGGAGTTTCATGACCACAAACAGGACACCAGCGTGCCGCAATCACTGTTGGGGTGAATTAAATGACATCTCTTTCTTTAGAATAACTTAAAAAACATGAGTCCCCTCATAAGCTTAGGGAACTCCAAAGTGACTTGGAATATCCTTATCATGTACGGCAGTGGGTACTTTGTACCTTATAATACATGGTCTTACCATTTCCTTTTACACAAACCAGTTAAATCCTTGGTATTTAGCTTTTTCATATAAAAGAGAGAGCATGTTTGGAAACATGAAGAATACAAAAATAGAATCCCGAATTAGTTCTGTTTGGCACTCATTACAAGTTGGCCATTATCGGGTGTGATAATTAATGCCTATCGCTATTTTTGAAAAATGCCATGCAAATTCTGGTGCTTACAGGCCCAGAATCCACATGTTCCGCTAAATAATGTGGATTTTCCCCACCAAGTATCAGCAGTTCAGACCCGCTGATACTGATCATGAAACTCATACAGCCATTAGGTGTGGGAACAGGGGTCACTGCACATACTGGAATTTATAATTTCTTAACATAACTGAAACTTGGGGTGCAGATAACTACTACCTCCGAAAAAATATTGTGTCCTGCCCATTCCGTATTAGATGCTGGAGAATGCCATATTCCCTTGTTTTAGTGGCACATGAATGATCTGAAATGAGGTACGTACTTTTCAATGGTACTGACAGTGTTGTCTGATGTTGCCATTGGCGCCTTCATTATGGGCTCCAGGTATTACGGTGCGCGAACACACAAGGACAAAACCACCAACTTCAGCCACTATCCCCCCCATCAAAATATGGGAGCTATGTATTGGCATTGAATAGAGCAGAGACCCAGCTATGAAGCAAAGGAGTGCTGTGTATTACATGAGGTGTTGTGAGGTGATCTACAAGATCGTGTGCATCAAGTAACCATTACACAAGTACATGTACATGCGCAACCTGCCGCATTTTTAGGCATAGGGATAGTAAGAGATTTGCCCAGAATCACACAATCAAACAATCAGAATCACACAATAGCGGTGGCCAGGATTTGAATCTGCGTCGTCAGTTTCCAACATTGGCTGGTTGATATTATGAGTTATTTTCTCACTGAATGAACAAGGCAAATTCAATGTGCCCCCCTTTCCTGAGAAACTAGTAAGGCCAAATCTGCATGACGATTATTATTGTGGGGATGGAGGGGTTCTGTGTTGATGAAAGTATTTACAGCACACCTCCTCATGAAGAAGCAGGGCAGGGGTGGGCTATGCACAGACCATGCCTTGCTGATGAGGGTCCAGTGTTCCAGTGTCCCCAGGCCCAGAATTACCAGATGCGGAGTTTGCAAGCCCAGTAATTCTTGATCGGGAAACATAATCTTATGTTGCCCCCACCCCATCCACTATCCCCACCACCTCCGACATCAACCACCACCGTCTCCCCACCGAGTGATACAGCTCTGAGCTGCTTGTTATGAGAGCATAAGATTTTTACAGTGGACAAACTTACTATTTCAGCATCTTACATGTAAGCTTATATTTCACCTGCTTAAGTAGATTGTTCAGAGAAATTTGACCCGATGAGCTTTGACCGTGCATAAGATCATGACTTTGCTGATCACTGCAAGTGATGTGAAGACTGAAAAAAGGGCACAATGAAAACACTTGAGAAATATATGTGGCATCTGAACCCAACCTTCCGCATAACGAAAATTAACAATTACTTAATTGCACTGCCTCGGTGTTTGCACGGGTGAATACGCACAGGTGCAGGCAAGGGAGTAGCCAGACAAATAAAAAATACCCCCTACTTTGAACTAAAGCTCTGGTGGCACCAAACGAGTGAGCCCAATCCTCCCTAGAAGAGCTCCTTTGTCTCCTCGGTCCAAGCATCTATCAATTCTTCCTTTCACCCTTCCATTCAACCACTGATATCCATTATTTCTCCTTTATATTTTGTCACCCATTCATGCTTTTATCAATCAATTTTTCCTCATCCATCCATCCATTCTGCCATCCATCCATCCATCGAATCTGCCTTCCATCCGCTTGCCATCCATTCACTCTACCTGCCATCCATCCACCCACTCTGCCATCCATCTATTCTGCCATCCATCCATCCACTCTCCCATACATCCACTCTGACATCCATCCACCTACCCACTCGTCCATCCACCAACCATATATTAACTTCGCCATCCACTAATCCACTCTGCCATCCATTCACTCATAATTCACTCTGCCATCCATTCACTCATCTTTTCACCCCCTCAACAATCAATCCTTTACTCTGCCATTGTTTTACTTATCCAACCACCTATCCATCCCTTTAATATGCCATCCTTTCATCTGTTTATCCATCCATCCATCTCTTTACTCTTCAATCCTTTCACGTGTTGATCAACTTATCTTTCACCCACTCATCCATCTAGCCACTCATTTATCCCCCACCCACTCACTCACCCATCCATCCTTCTTTGCTTCCTTTCATTCACTATTCCTTCCCCTTTCCCTTATCTATTTTCCCCATCTTTCCTTCTTGCTCCTGTTGCTCTTCTGTTGGCGCTGTATTCCTTTGTATTGCTCCTGTTGCTCTTCCATTGGCGCTGTATTCCTTTACACTGCTCCTGTTGCTCTTCTGTTGGCGCTGTATTCCTTTACACTGCTGTTGTTGCTCTTCTGTTGTCGCTGTATTCCTTCACACGGCGCCTGTTGCTCTTTTGTTGGTGCTGTATTCCTGACATTACTCCTGTTGCTCTTCTGTTGGCGGTCTATTCATATACACTGCTCCTGTTTCTCTTCTATTGGCGCTGTATTCCTTTACACTGCTTCTGTTGCTCTTCTGTTGGAGCTGTATTCCTGTACACTGCTCCTGTTTCTCTTCTATTGGCGCTGTATTCCTTTACACTGCTCCTGTTGCTCTTCTGTTGGCGCTGTATTCCTTCACATAGCTCCTGTTGCTCTTCTGTTGGCGCTGTATTCCTTTACACTGCTGCTGTTGCTCTTGTGTTGGCGCTGTATTCCTTTACATTGCTCCTGTTGCTCTTCTGTTGGCACTGTATTCCTTCACATAGCTCCTGTTGCTCTTTTGATGGTGCTGTATTCCTGTACACTGCTCCTTTTTCGCTTCTATTGGTGCTGTATTCCTATACACTGCTTCTGTTGCTCTTCTGTTGTCGCTGTATTCCTTTACACTGCTCCTGTTGCTCTTGTGTTGGCGCTGTATTCCTTTACACTGCTGCTGTTGCTCTTGTGTTGGCGCTGTATTCCTATACACTGCTTCTGTTGCTCTTGTGTTGGCACTGTATTCCTTTACACTGCTGCTGCTGCTCTTGTGTTGGCGCTGTACTCCTATACACTGCTTCTGTTGCTCTTGTGTTGGCGCTGTATTCCTATACACTGCTTCTGTTGCTCTTGTTTTGGCGCTGTATTCCTTTACATTGCTCCTGTTGCTCTTCTGTTGGCGCTGTATTCCTTCACATAGCTCCTGTTGCTCTTTTGTTGGTGCTGTGTTCCTGTACACTGCTCCTGTTTCGCTTCTATTGGCGCTGTATTGCTATACACTGCTTCTGATGCTCTTCTGTTGTCGCTGTATTCCTTTACACTGCTCCTGTTGCTCTTGTATTGGCGCTGTATTCCTATACACTGCTTCTGTTGCTCTTCTGTTGGCGCTGTATTCCTTTACACTGCTTCTGTTGCTCTTGTGTTGGCGCTGTATTCCTTTTGACTGCTCCTGTTGCTCTTCTGTTGGCGCTGTATTCCTTTACACTGCTCCTGTTGCTCTTCTGTTGGCGCTGTATTGCTTTGTAGCGTTAATGATGAGCTTTTACCTGCGATTTGCAGACAGGGAAGGCCCTTAAAGAACCCCACCTCGGCTGTAGCTGCTGCAGCGGGGGTTCACGAGGTCCCTGGGTACAGACCTCAGGACAGAAGTGAAGTTCCAGTCCTGGCTATTAAGATCGACGCTGCACTTTGCTGATGTGTACCCCTTGTTCACGAGCATGAACACATGACACCCGACCCCTCCCGTTCCCCCAAGGATGCATCTTTGAAGAACGCCCAGATCCTGGATATCTGTAGATCAACGTGCAGGACTAGAGCTAAATGCTTATTCTTAATGAAGCGACATAGGTGACCTTTGCTGAAATGGCCCTTGTGAGCAGGGGTGTGAGTGTTTCGCAGTGTCTGCAAATCTCACGTTGTTGCATCCTGAGTCTGTGCCGTGATGCGTAAAGGTTAGAACCAGGAACGTGATGCAAACCAAAAGGCTGCATTTCACTGCTTGCATAGGTTAGGAGCAGCAACCTAGTGTTTCTTTTAAAAATGTACTTCGTTTAACAAAATCTATCTGTTCCATTCCTGCTTATGTAAGCATCGAAATAATAACAAACATGTCCAGGATTGCAAAAGTGTATCTACTGCCGCCTTTCAGCCAAACTGTCTGCTCCATTGCTTCTCAAGGAATTTCCAGATACAGGGCACAATTGCTTTGATCTATTTTCGCCCCGCAGGAAGATCCGCAAAGCTGAATATGCATCATTTGCATGAAAACAAAGATGGGACCTGAGTGTGTGCCTGGGAGGCGGGTACATCGGGTGCAGAAGGAAGCACATGCACAGCACAGATCCTGATTTGTTAGATTTTAAGATCTCCAATGAGTCTTTAATATTGAGGCAGGTGGTTAATTTGTGCAGGTGGTGGGACTAGCACTTACTGTTGAGCACCATGACCTATTTTAAATCAGGAATGAAAAACAACTTGCAACAGTGTTAAAAACTGGATGGAAGTGCAGGCAGACCTGTAAACTCACAACAAGGCAACACTGTGGGCCTCATTATGAACCTGGCGGTCTCATGGCCGCCAGGTGCGCAGATGGCGGACAGACCGCCGCCACTGCTGTGTTTCAAGCACCATATTACAACTGCGGCAGTTGTGTTGCGGTCTGACCTTCTGCACTGCCAGGATTAATTGTCCTGGTGGTCCCGGCGGTTCTAATCCACCAGGGCAGCGCTGCCCTGGGGGTTACGACTTTGTTGTCCACCAGAGATTTCGTGGCGGTTTCACTGCCATGAAAAGGCTGGCGGAGAACAGGAGCAGAGGTCTCCACAGGGGTCCTTCACTGCCTATGCAGTGCATGCACTGAGGTTTCTACCCGCCGACCTAGCGGAAAACTCGTAATGGGCCCGGCGTGGAGGTAGCCACAATGGCGGCAACCTTCCCGTCGGCATTTCGGTGGAGGCCCTGCATGTCACAAGATTTCGTCTCTCTTTACAACCTCCCTCAGAAACCTTCACCTTTTTTTGGGTGGATGATCTTGAACAGTGCTCGACTTTAGCCCTAGAACTTGCCCTTTAATATCAGAGGGTAATGGGCTCAAATCCTCTCCCCTACTCCAAATCCTGCCCTTCAAAAGCCACGCCCCATCCTTGAACCGTAAAACTATTTTCAAAATTAGGACAGAGGAAGCATGTGATGGAATTAAAACTAAGCATCTTCTTTTTTGTTTTTATAGATTAGGCACTGTGTTTGCAAATCATTCATGCGTACCTCTGACCATGTATTTATTATTATTAATGTTTTTATTATTATCATCTTCATTATTATTATTAATAATATTTACAAATAAAATACAGCGTTTGGGCAACTCATGCATGTAGGCCTGTCTAGGAGACTAGTGACAGTTCTACCAAATGGTACCTCTGTTGAGCTCTCCCTACTGGATAGATTGGGGCCACCACTAATAACAGGTGATGGGTCGTCGGCGGGAACTTCTTTATTTGAGATAAGTATGCCTATGTTGTGTTAAGGTGACCACACCATTTCTGGTGTATCCCTAAAATGTATATTGTCTTGCCTCGGTGTATGTCCTGACTTTGGCACGCAACTCACAACAATGTGGGATTCTATAAATATGTTCAAAGCAAAAAAAAGAGCTTCACAATGAGTGGTTTAGTTTTTTGTCCCATTCAGTTGCAGCTGGACCACACACACACCATACTGGTTTGTGTACACTACTTAATGTTTGAAATGCTCCTGCTACAACAAAGTATAATGGCCCAGCGGCCCAATTTGAACCATGTAAAGCAGGCACTGTGATTGGTCCTTGATCACTTAACTCAATTCCTTCCACATCAGTTTATTAGTCTAGTTACTTTCAGCCTTGTTTCCTGTTTGGCAACAGCCCAAACACTACATTGAGCTGACCAGTGCTTAATGTGAATGTGATGTTCACAGGCACTTATTTTTGGGAAGTGGGGCATAATATTAATCATGTCTCCTTGACACAGAGTGAGAGAGAAAAAGATGGGAGAGGAAGAAAAAAAATGAAGAAAAGACACGAAAACAATGACAAATAATTAAAGTAGGGATGATAAAGAATCAGCAAAGGGGAGCTAAAGAGACTAGAAGTGTAGAGTTGTGGGAGAAATGTGGCTTAGGTGAAATTAAGATTAGCCAGCCTCAGTAATTGGCAACCCAAGCATTTGGCAACGCCAGTGGCAGACTCCGAAGGAAAACTTTAGTCATATTCACCTATTTTTAACAATTTAAGCATCATGATGTTCATTCATTCATTGGAGATGTTCATTGGGGAAAGGAAGGCAGACTAGGATAATTATATTTTTGTACGGTATTCTCAGTGATGGGTTTCCCACATTGATGCAAGCATTATGCATCCATCTTCTCAACTAATTCTGTGGCTTGAGGAGTATTTTGTTGGTAGCTATTTAGAAGGTGGTGGCAAGTTGAGGGATTCATTGAGAAATGTTGTATCTTGGACTTCAGTAGATGATAATAGAGGTGAAAGAGCTAATCGAACAAGTGATGCAACAGATGGTTATGTGTTCATAAGTAATTCTAGGTGCTCTCCAGGTCTGACACCAATTTTACGTATTATTGTGCCATCATCTGATTTCTTCTTACTATGTGTGACTGGGAGAGTTCTGTGTCCTAATGGTATCTGTGTCTCAAATTTTGGCACATGGTTTTATGTGATTAAGGGTTCTATGAGGCTCATATATCAAGAAGTGTGCAAATATTTCCAAATTGAGTGTTTTTCTCTGTAGAACTCTTCCACGTGTTGGGTTCCCTGGTTGTTAGGTTTCTGGGTCTTAATTCCAGGAGTGAGTCTAGTTTTGTTGCATTGGGTGTCTTGCAGTTGCCATGTCAGCAGAATTACTTGCATGTCTATCCATCAGTTTGATTTAGTTGGTCAATGGGTATAACATGAATGTACCTTACTTCCCAAGTGGCCAATCAAAGGGGTCAATCACATTTTTTCTGCCTCCCCCCCCCCAATAGCATACAGCATGGGACAATGGGTCAGCCCTCTTCTGCCGTAGGATAAAGTGACTGTGAGCTAAGGCAGTTTTCTCTTTCAGAATGAGCTCTTCCAACTCAAAGTAGTTTGTTTCAGTGCCAGGGACCATTGTAACAATGTGTGCTTTTTGGAACCACAAAATATTTTTACTATGAGTCAATTGTTTTTCTATATTGTTAAGGGCTCAACAGCCACCCCAACAATACAGCCTTACAAAAGCCATGTTGAGGCAAAACAAGTGAAAAGGCTGGCAGTCAATGTCAGACATTTGTTTAGCCAATGCTTGTTTTTGATACTGAAAGGAGGTCTGCCCTTGACAGGAGAAGCATGGATGTGCATTTTCCAACAATCCCAGAATAGCAGAAAGAACACATTCAGCCCATCAGTGGTTCCCTAACTGATGCATATGGGTTAGCCTAAGGACAAGGAATGGAAACTATAAAAAGTAGATATGTCTCTAAGTTTCTCACCTACCTTCTGTTTCTGACACCGCCTGCTAGATCCGTGAGATCAGTGGGTCTCAGTGGCAGTGCCAGGGGTACTGAAGGATAAGCCAGGAGTAACAGCTGCTACAAGTAATTGACATCTGCGAGCTTTCCAGTGTAGAGGTAAAATAGTTCTCTTTACTCAGGCCTGCACAGCTAACATTCACCAGCAATAGGCATTTGTTAGAAATGGGGGTTTTGGTTGGCAGTCAGGTTACCCCCTGTCCAAGCAAAAGCCCTCACTCTAGTCAGGGTAAGTCACACACAATCCAAGATTATCCTGTGCCCACCCTCTGGTAGCTTGGCACAAGCAGTCAGGCGTAACTTAGAAGGCAATGTGTAAAGTATTTGTGCAATAAATCATACAATACCACCATATAGCACCACATAAATACACCACACAGTGTTTAGAAATATATATAATATTTATCAGGATAATTGTAGGTCAAAAAGAATAAGGTTGCAATGGAAAATTGTAGAAATATCACGGAAAAGTGATATAAAGTGTCTTAAGTCTTTAGAATATAAACAAAGTCTCTTTCAAGCACAAGTACCTGGTTGGGAGTGGAAAAATCTCTTCAGAGGGCCACAAGAGAAGAGGTGCGTGGAAAAAGGGTGTGTGCGTCGATTTCTCCCCAGCACACACGGACTCGCGTCGTTATTTTTCCATGCGGGGAAGTCGGCGTCGGTTTCCGGCGCGAGGACAGTCTCTTTCTGTGGATCGCGGGGATTACCAGATGTCCCGGGTCTGTGCGTGGATTTTCCTGCTTGTTCTCCGGCTGCGCGTCGATCTGCGGGGCTGCGCGTCGAAATTACGATCTCACGGCAGGCGTCGCGTCAATTTCTCCTCTAGACTTCGATCTGCGGGGCTGCGCATTGAACTTACGATCTCACGGCAGGCGTTGCGTCGATTTCTCCTCTAGAGATCGGGCGGCGTTGTCCTTGCGAGGCCGTGCGTCGGATCTTCGATCGTCCCAAGAGCGTTGTGTCGATCAGCGTCGGAGTGCGGCGTTTTTCTTGCCGCGAAACAAGCTGTGCGTCGAAATTTTCGGCGCACGGAGCGTCCAAGTAAAAGAGAGAAGTCTTTTTGGTCCTGAGACTTCAAGGAACAGGAGGCAAGCTCTATCCAAGCCCTTGGAGAGCACTTTCACAGCCAGACAAGAGTTCAGCAAGGCAGCAGGGCAACAGCAAGGCAGCAGTCCTTTGTAGAAAGCAGACAGGTGAGTCCTTTGAGCAGCCAGGCAGTTCTTCTTGGCAGGATATAGTTTCTGGTTAAGGTTTCTTCTCCAGCAAGTGTCTGATGAGGTAGGGCAGAGGCCCTGTTTTATACCCAAATGTGCCTTTGAAGTGGGGGAGACTTCAAAGAGTGGCTAAGTAGTGCACCAGGTCCCCTTTCAGTTCAATCCTGTCTGCCAGGGTCCCAGTAGGGGATGTGGCAGTCCTTTGTGTGAGAGCAGGCCCTCCACCCTCCCAGCCCAGGAAGACCCATTCAAAATGCAGATGTATGCAAGTGAGGCTGAGTACCCTGTGTTTGGGTGTGTCTGAGTGAATGCACAAGGAGCTGTCAACCAAGCCCAACCAGACGTGGATTGTAAGGCACAGAAGGATTTAAGTGCAAAGAAATGCTCACTTTCTAAAAGTGGCATTTCTAGAATAGTAATATTAAATCCGACTTCACCAGTCAGTAGGACTTTGTATTACCATTCTGGCCATACTAAATATGACCTTCCTGCTCCTTTCAGATCAGCAGCTGCCACTTCAACAGTGTATGAGGGCAGCCCCAATGTTAGCCCATGAAGGGAGCAGGCCTCACAGTAGTGTGAAAACGAATTTAGGAGTTTTACACTACCAGGACATATAACTACACAGGTACATGTCCTGCCTTTTACCTACACAGCACCCTGCCCTAGGGGTTACCTAGGGCACACATTAAGGGTGACTTATATGTAGAAAAAGGGGAGTTCTAGGCTTGGCAAGAACTTTTAAATGCCAAGTCGATGTGGCAGTGAAACTGCACACACAGGCCTTGCAATGGCAGGCCTGAGACAAGGAGAAGGGGCTACTTAAGTGGGTGGCACAACCAGTGCTGCTGGCCCACTAGTAGCATTTAATTTACCAGCCCTATGCACATAGAGTGCATCTTACTAGGGACTTATAAGTAAATTAATAGTCCAATCAGGTATGATTCCAGGTTACCATGTTTTAGGGGAGAGAGCATATGCACTTTAGCCCTGGTTAGCAGAGGTAAAGTGCGCAGAGTCTATAAACCAGCAAAAACAGTGTCCACAAAGTGGAGGGAGGCAGGCAAAAAGTTAGGGGTGACTACCCTAAGGCTGTCAGGTCTAACATGTGTCCCCCCCAGCTGAAAGTGGAGAAAGCTACCCGACCTCCTGGGAGCTCTCATCGCTAAGGCGGAAGTACCTGGAGAGACCATCAGCATTGGCGTGGTCAACCCCTGGGCGATGTTCCACCGTAAAGTCCATCCCCTGTAGGGAAATGGACCACCTCAAGAGTTTTGGATTCTCACCCCTCATCTGCATGAGCCATCTGAGGGGCCTGTGGTCTGTCTGAACCCGGAAGTGAGTCCCAAACAGGTAGGGTCTTAGCTTCTTCAGTGCCCAGACCACAGCAAAAGCTTCTCTCTCAATAGCAGTCCACCTCTGTTCCCGTGGTAATAGCCTTCTGCTAATAAAGACTACCGGTTGATTTATTCAGCTGTGCTAGGACTGCCCCTATGCCATGCTCTGAAGCGTCTGTCTGCACGATAAATTCCTGGGAGTAGTCAGGGGCCATGAGTACGGGGGCCGTGCACATGGCTTCCTTCAGGGCGTCAAAGGCTTTCTGACAAGCCTCTGTCCAATTCACCAACCTAGGTTGTTTCTTGGAAGTGAGTTCTGTCAAGGGTGTTACAATGGTAGCATAGCCCTTGACAAATCTGAGGTAGTATCCTGTGAGGCCTAGAAAGGCTCTCACCTCAGTCTGCGTTCGCGGTGGTTGCCAGGCCTTGATAGTTTCAATCTTGGCCTGGAGTGGCTGCACCTTGCCACCACCCACTAGGTGTCCCAAGTACACCACGGAACCCTGCCCAATCTGGCACTTACTGGCCTTGATGGTCAGGCCTGCCTGCTGCAGGGCCTGAAGCACCTCCTGGAGGTGAAGCAGGTGTTCCTCCCAGCTGGAACTGTAGACAGCTATGTCATCCAGGTAGGCTGCACAGAAGGCATCCTTGCCAGCTAGGACCCCGTTAACCAACCGTTGGAAGGTAGCGGGGGCATTTTTCAACCCAAACGGCATCACCCGGAACTGGTAATGGCCATCAGGGGTTGAGAATGCGGATCTTTCCTTGGCCCCCTCAGTCAGGGCGATCTGCCAGTACCCTGACGTAAGATCAAACGTACTCAGGAACTTGGCAGCGCCTAGCCTGTCCACGAGCTCATCAGCTCGGGGGATGGGGTGAGCATCAGTCCGTGTGACTGAGTTGAGACCCTGGTAGTCCACACAGAACCGGAGTTCTGGCTTCGCACCTGGGGCAGTAGCCTTAGGGACCAACACCACTGGGCTGGCCCAGGGACTACTGGATTTCTCGATAACCCCTAGAGTCAACATCTTGGAGACCTCCTCCTTGATGCTGGCCTTCACCTTATCCGACAACCTGTAAATTTTGTTCTTCACAGGGAGACTGTCACCAGTGTCAATATCATGAACACAGAGGTGGGTCAGTCCAGGAGTAAGGGAGAACAGGGGGGAGAACTGCTCCAACAGCTCATAGCAGTCTCCTTTCTGGTTTAGAGTCAGGGAGTCAGACAGAATGACCCCGCTTACTGACCCATCACCTTCTTGGGCAGAGAGGAGGTCGGGGAGAGGTTCACTCTCCTCTTCCGTTCCTTCATCTATGACCAGAAGCATGTTGATCTCCGACCTCTCAAAATGAGCTTTTAGTCGGTTCACATGGAGCACCCTTAGGGGATTCCTAGGGGTTTGGAGGTCCACTAGGTAAGTGGCCTCCCCTTTCCGCTCCTTTATTTCAAATGGGCCAGACCAGCGGTCCTGGAGAGCTCTGGGCTCTACTGGCTCCATTACCCACACTTTGTCTCCAGGTTGAAACTCTACCAGGGTGGCCTTCTGCTCATACCAGTGTTTCATTACCTCTTGACTGGCCTCAAGGTTACTTTGGGCCTCTTTCCAGAAGCGGGTCATCTGGTTGCGGAGGGCCAACATATAGCTGACCACATCCTGAGGGGGTGTCTTTGGAGCTTTCTCCAATCCCTCCTGGACAATGCTTAAGGGTCCCCTGACAGGGTACCCGTAGAGAAGCTCAAAGGGACTGAACCCTACCCCCCTCTGGGGGACCTCTCTGTAAGCAAAGAGAAGGTATGGTAAGAGGACGTCCCACTTACGCCTCATGGCCTCAGGGAGGCCACCAATCATGCCTTTCAGGGTCTTGTTGAATCTCTCCACAAGACCATTAGACTGGGGGTGATAGGGGGTGGTGAACTTGTAAGTTACACCACACGCATCCCACAGAGACTTTATGTATGCAGACATGAAGTTAGTGCCTCTGTCAGACCCTATTTCCTTGGGGAATCTCACACGGGTAAATATCCCCATCAGGGTTCTGGCCACCACCGGTGCAGTTACGATCCTCAGAGGGATTGCCTCTGGGTAACGGGTGGCATGGTCCACCAAAACCAGGATGAACCTGTTGCCTAAGGCAGTTTTGGGGTCCAAGGGACCAACAATGTCGATGCCCACCCTTTCAAAGGGGGTGCCAACGACAGGAAGTGGAATCAGGGGGGTTTTAACCCTTTTTCCTGCTTTACCACTGGCCTGGCAGGTGGGACAAGATCTGCAGAACTTATCTGAGTGTGTCCTCATTTTGGGCCAATAAAAGTGGGTGACAAGCCTGTTAAAGGTCTTGTCCTGCCCCAAATGTCCTGCCAGGGGAATGTCGTGAGCCAGACCCAGTAGGAAGGTTCGGTAACATTGGGGGACCACCAGCATACGTGCTGTCCCAAAGGCCAGAACCTTAGGCTCACTGTAGAGGAGATCATTCTCCCAATATAGGTGGTGATTGCCAGAGGCGTCGCCTGCTGCCTGGTTTGAGGCTTATTTCCTCAAACCTTCCAGAGTGGGACATTCTTTCTGCGCCTTGCAGAATTCCTCCCTGGTGGGTCCACCCTCAACTTGCCAGCCAGCAAGCTCAGGTAAGTCACCTAGGGCAGCAATGTCTTCCTCAGTTGGCTCGGGAGCCTCCTCCTCAGGAGCCCCGTCAGCCACTGTGGGAACTTCTGGGGCCGGTTTCCCGCGCCCCTGGTCCCTCCTCCTGGCAGCTCTCTGGGCCATCGTTCCAGGCTCCAGATGCCCTTGACTTCCCTCTCGGTCAGCCATGGACCATGTGGTCATGCAGACCAACTCAGGTAACCCTAACATCTCCAGGTGAGACCTGAGCTCCACTTCTTTCCAAGCAGTGTGCTCAAGATCATTGCCTAACAGACAATCTACAGGCATGGCAGGACTCACAGCTACTTTCAGAGTACCAGAGACCCCCCCCGCACTCAAAGGGAACCAGAGCCACCGGTAGGTGACTCTCGCGATTGTCAGCGACTCTGACCTGGTGGAATGTATTAGGTACTATCTGCTCTGTTGACATCAGCTGACTCTTGACAGTAGTCATACTGGCTCATGTGTCACGCAGAGCCTCCACCTTCTGCCCATCAATGGTGACCCACTGCCGGTACTTGGAAGTATTTCTGGGCATGTGGGCCTTGGGCATCATTTCTCCTTCTCCCAGGGACACTAGGGAAATCTCTATCTGCTCCCCAATGCTATTTGGGTCCATCTCCCCCCGAGCGCTACACTAGTCAACCCAGGTGCCTGTCCGGTAGTGGACGGTGCCCTCTTGGGGCACTGTGGATCGCCTTTATAGTGACCATACTTGTAACACTCCATGCATTTGGGGCTAGATTTCCCTGACTTGTCATATGTCCCTGGCTTTTTCCCAAATTTGGAAAAGGAAGGGTTGCCACCCCCTCCCTGGGAATTCTTTTGGGGGCTTTGGAGAGTTCCTTATCTGCAAGTTTATCTCCCCCCTCTCTCTTCTGTTGGGAACCCTGACCACCTTTGTGGGATTCCCCCCTGGTACCTTCTTGGACACTCTGGTGCTAACCCAGAGGTCCGCCTCCTCAGCAAGCTTCCTGGGATCAGTCAGCTTACTATCCACTAGGTGCTGGCGCAACTCTGTATAAGTAGTATTAAGCATATGCTCTCTCAGAATCAAGTCATATAAACCTTTATAATCTGCTACTTTGTTGCCCCGCACCCATCCATTCAGTGCCTTACTGGAGAAATCAAAGAAATCTACCCATGTTTGTGTGGTTTGTTTGGTGCTGTCCCTGAACCTCTGACGGTATCCCTCAGGGGTCAGCCCAAACTTGGCAAGTAAAGTGGCTTTCTGAAGTGGGTATGTGTTTTGATCAGGTTGATCCAATGTGAGAAGTGTGTCCCTCCCCAATGGCGGCACATAACCCCACATAGCTACCCCCCATTGCCCTTCAGGAACCTCATGAGCCCTTAGTGCAACTTCATAAGCAGCTAACCATTTATCTATGTCATCTCCCACCACAAAACTGGGCACCACATTTTTGGGTATACGAACCTTCTTTTCTCCAGCAGGTCCTGTCTGTATGCTGCCACCATTATTGCTGGATTCAGACTGTCTCGCCTTGATCTCCAGCTCCTTGAGCCAACAATAGTTTCTTTTCAGCCAAAGCTCATTCAGCTTCCACTTGTTTGGCTGCTCTTTCAGCTTCCGCTTGTTTGGCTGCCCTTTCAGCTTCTGCTTGAATCTGTTTGGCTGTTCTTTCAGCTTCACTTTGTTTGGCTTCTCTCTCTGCCCTCCTCTCCTCCTGTTGAGCCTCAATTTTCAGTTTTGCCATTTGCAATTGGAACTCCCTTTCCTCTCTCCTTTCCTCTGCGGTCAGGCTCTGCATAGAGACACTGCTCCCTGGTCTGGAAGGGGGCACAATTGCAGTGGTAACACCATCCACAGATAGTGAAAATTCCTCTGAGGGGCCATGTTCTGGCTCCTCTTCCTCATCATCCTCTAAATGGGCTTCTGCCCAGGCCCTCAGCGCCACTTGAAAGTCCTCCTTTCTGGAGGCCCCTTGGGTGGGTACCCTCAATGCCCTGCAGAATCCTCTTAGTTGTTTGACCGTATATGCATCCAACTGGACTAGGTCAAATTCCTCTGTCTGAGACCCAGTGAGAGACATGTTGAGTGAGGATTTAGTTTTTGAAAATTGTCAGGAAAAAAATTCGGGTTTTCAAAAAGAGATAAAAACCAAGTTGACCTTCAACTGTGGGTAGGTAGTGAAATACTTAGCTACTGTATGTCACTGCACAAATACAAGTCCTATCCTCACCGCTGATCACTAATGTTAGAAATGGGGTTTTTGGTTGGCAGTCAGGTTACCCCCTGTCCAAGCAAAAGCCCTCACTCTAGTCAGGGTAAGTCACACACAATCCAAGATTATCCTGTGCCCACCCTCTGGTAGCTTGGCACGAGCAGTCAGGCTTAACTTAGAAGGCAATGTGTAAAGTATTTGTGCAATAAATCATACAATACCACCATATAGCACCACAAAAATACACCACACAGTGTTTAGAAAAATATATAATATTTATCAGGATAATTGTAGGTCAAAAAGAATAAGGTTGCAATGGAAAATTGTAGAAATATCACGGAAAAGTAATATAAAGGGCCTGATTCAGACCTTGGCGGGCGGCGGAGGCCGTCCGCCAAGGTCCCGCCGACAAATGACCGCACCGCGGTCAAAAGACCGCGGCGGCCATTCATACATTTCCGCTGGGCCGGCGGGCGCTCTCCAAAAGAGCGCCCGCCGGCCCAGCGGAAATGCCCCTGCAACGAGGATGCCGGCTCCGAAAGGAGCCGGCGGAGTTGCAGGGGTGCGACGGGTGCAGTTGCACCCGTCGCGTATTTCAGTGTCTGCTTTGCAGACACTGAAATACTTTGTGGGGCCCTCTTACGGGGGTACCGCACCCCCTACCGCCAGGAACAGGATGGCGGTAGGGGGTGTCAGAATCCCCATGGCGGCGGAGCGTGCTCCGCCGCCATGGAGGATTCTCCTGAGCAGCGGAAAGTCGGCGGGAGACCGCCGACTTTCCGTTTCTGACCGCGGCTGAACCGCCGCGGTCAGAATGCTCGAGGGAGCACCGCCAGCCTGTTGGCGGTGCTCCCGTCAGGGTCAGAATGACCCCCAAAGTGTCTTAAGTCTTTAGAATATAAACAAAGTCTCTTTCAAGCACAAGTACCTGGTTGGGAGTGGAAAAATCTCCTCAGAGGGCCACAAGAGAAGAGGTGCGTGGAAAAAGGGTGTGTGCGTCGATTTCTCCCCAGCACACACGGACTCGCGTCGTTATTTTCCACGCGGGGAAGTCGGCGTCGTTTTCCGGCGCGCGGACAGTCTCTTTCTGTGGATCGCGGGGATTCCCAGATGTCCCGGGTCTGTGCGTGGATTTTCCTGCTTGTTCTCCGCCTGCGCGTCGATCTGCGGGGCTGCGCGTCGAAATTACGATCTCACGGCAGGCGTTGCGTCGATTTCTCCTCTAGACTTCGATCTGCGGGGCTGCGCGTTGAAATTACGATCTCACGGCAGGCGTCGTGTCGATTTCTCCTCTAGAGATCAGGCGGCGTTGTCCTTGCGAGGCCGTGCGTCGGATCTTCGATCGTCCCAAGAGCGTCGCGTCGATCAGCGTCGGAGTGCGGCGTTTTTCTCGCCACGAAACAAACTGTGCGTCGAAATTTTCGGCGCACGGAGCGTCCAAGTAAAAGAGAGAAGTGTTTTTGGTCCTGAGACTTCAAGGAACAGGAGGCAAGCTCTATCCAAGCCCTTGGAGAGCACTTTCACAGCCAGACAAGAGTTCAGCAAGGCAGCAGGGCAACAGCAAGGCAGCAGTCCTTTGTAGAAAGCAGACAGGTGAGTCCTTTGAGCAGCCAGGCAGTTCTTCTTGGCAGGATGTAGTTTCTGGTTCAGGTTTCTTCTCCAGCAAGTGTCTGATGAGGTAGGGCAGAGGCCCTGTTTTATACCCAAATGTGCCTTTGAAGTGAGGGAGACTTCAAAGAGTGGCTAAGAAGTGCACCAGGTCCCCTTTCAGTTCAATCCTGTCTGCCAGGGTCCCAGTAGGGGGGTGTGGCAGTCCTTTGTGTGAGAGCAGGCCCTCCACCCTCCCAGCCCAGGAAGACCCATTCAAAATGCAGATGTATGCAAGTGAGGCTGAGTACCCTGTGTTTGGGTGTGTCTGAGTGAATGCACAAGGAGCTGTCAACCAAGCCCAGCCAGACGTGGATTGTAAGGCACAGAAGGATTTAAGTGCAAAGAAATGCTCACTTTCTAAAAGTGGCATTTCTAGAATAGTAATATTAAATCCGACTTCACCAGTCAGTAGGACTTTGTATTACCATTCTGGCCATACTAAATATGACCTTCCTGCTCCTTTCAGATCAGCAGCTGCCACTTCAACAGTATATGAGGGCAGCCCCAATGTTAGCCTATGCAGGGAGCAGGCCTCACAGTAGTGTGAAAACGAATTTAGGAGTTTTACACTACCAGGACATATAACTACACAGGTACATGTCCTGCCTTTTACCTACACAGCACCCTGCCCTAGGGGTTACCTAGGGCACACATTAAGGGTGACTTATATGTAGAAAAAGGGGAGTTCTAGGCTTGGCAAGAACTTTTAAATGCCAAGTCGATGTGGCAGTGAAACTGCACACACAGGCCTTGCAATGGCAGGCCTGAGACAAGGAGAAGGGGCTACTTAAGTGGGTGGCACAACCAGTGCTGCTGGCCCACTAGTAGCATTTAATTTACCAGCCCTATGCACATAGAGTGCATCTTACTAGGGACTTATAAGTAAATTAATAGTCCAATCAGGTACGATTCCAGGTTACCATGTTTTAGGGGAGAGAGCATATGCACTTTAGCCCTGGTTAGCAGAGGTAAAGTGCGCAGAGTCTATAAATCAGCAAAAACAGTGTCCACAAAGTGGAGGGAGGCAGGCAAAAAGTTAGGGGTGACTACCCTAAGGCTGTCAGGTCTAACAGCATTCTACAATGTTGCTCGGTTTGATGACGCCATATTGGGCTTTGAGACTATTGTGACACCGATCGCCGGATAACACATTTAAGGAGTGGTCATGAGTTTCCTGCACAACCAGAGTGTTAAAGAAACGTTTCTCCAACCACTGCCTGCTGAGTTTGTGATCAGTAACTAGAAATAAGGACTTAGAAGGTGGGAGATAGTGAATGCCTCACACATCTTACTGTCCCCTTTGCAGCCTACGGGAATGCCTTGGGTGTTCCTGCGGGAGGTCGTTCACTAAGCCCCGCACGCTGTGAAGATGAGCGGCGCAGAAAGTTTCTTTACAAGGTAGGGAAAGACTTGCAGCAAAGAATGTGCCCTGCCCAATCAGCTAACATCACACCCGCTTCTATGTTCAAAATCGTCCACCTCGCCGTTCTGAAATATTGGCATATTTGAGCTAGGGAAATGCGGGTCTGCCTTTAGGGATTCTTAATGAGGAATATGCACACTTATGGTGAAGCAGCCTTGGCTGGCAGCTGCTTTAACCCATCAGAGGACCCTCCCCAAAGCCTTTAATACAGAAGGGCCCATCTGGCTGGCCCTGGACTTAGTTCCACTGTGCTCTCATTTCCACACGTTCTACAAGCACTAGGTTTCAGAGCACTCCTCTGTACATCAAACCTCCGCCGAGGACGATATAGAAACCAGTTTGGTAATTTCGCAAAAAAACAAAATAGCTTTCAAGAACTGCATCTCAGGCTGCTGCCTTCTACAAATTGAGAACTAGTGCCCTGGAGCTCTGTAAATCCGAAAGTACGTATCTTTCAGCAGTTAATGAGCAAGCTGTTCGCCCGGCTCTAACCTACTTACAGCGGATTTGCCTCACGAGACTGGCAGCACGAGGGCTGCACACATCCAGATAAAGCCGGAGAGGGTGAAACCATTTAACACTCCTGACCTGGGGCTACTGTACATCTGCATTTAGCAGGGATCCGGGTCCCCTGGAGAGAGCTCGCTGCTCCCACAGGCCGCGTGAGGGAGGCAGTGGGGCCTGGGCCAGACAGCTGTTAGCGTCTTTTTCCCGCCATCACCACGCGGCGCACGCAGAGATGCTGAGCACGCACAGCGAGCGGGAGGAAGGCGAGAACGTCCTGACATTAAATATTTAATAAAAACATTAATATCGCAGCAGTCCATTAAAACTTTATGTAATTGTTTTAGCATCCTTTATGGTTGGTCGCAAGGGAGCCAAGTGGATTGTAATACGCTGTGAAACATTCTGTAATGGCGGCGACGGTGACTAAATATGTACTGTTGAGCTGCCTCGTGTCAATGGCTGTTAAAACACTGGCGGATGACTCTGCTGCACTCGGTAATACGCTTATCTGCCATATGGCAATGGCTCGCAAGGCAGAAGGGATTGTAAACTGAATCCACGTGTTTGTCACTATTAGACAGATGTTGATGGGGAGAGAAAAACCTCTGAATTCATAGAAACGATCAGGGGTGCTTTGTGACTCTCTTTAAACAAACTAATAGAAGGCTATGTTAGGGTTGAGACCAACCCCGCTAGCTCTGGAATTTGAATGCGTCCTAACTAGGAGTGCCCAGTGGGGCCTCGGGGGGGAGGAGGAGGAACGAGGAGTCCCCCCCCCCCCGGGGTTTTTGGGAGAGGTGGCACTTCCCGCGACACGGTTAGGTGTCCGGGGTGTCAATTTGGGTGGGTGGTCTATGTATTTAGCCGGACATTTTGTGGCCTCAGGCACCATTTTAAGAAAGGTGACCTGGTGGCCAGGGCTCTGTCCGGTAGCTCCGTGTTTCCTTTCCCGCCCTCCCTCCCTCTGTCAGGTTGTATTTGTTGGAGCAGGTGTCCGTTCTGGGGGTAGGTTGTCGCTTTGGACAGGTGCGTGCCGTGGCGGGGACAGCTGCAGGGCAGCTATTAAAAGCTCGGGTGGAGGACGGAGTTGGCACGGCAATTCAGGTATTAGGACGGGAAGGAGCATTAATTAGACATGGACAGGCAGGAGACTGCTCATTAGCGGACAGGTTCAAAGAAGCGGGTAGGACGGGAGAAAGGAAAGGAGACAAGAGGAAGGAAAAGACAGGACGAGAGTAAGGTGGGGAGGGATCGGGGTAGGGGAGGGGAAGGGGCGGGGACAGGTGACTCGATGTCTAGTGAGGTTTTAGTTTTGTAAGGCAAAAGCCAGGCCGGGTAGGCTCAGGGGCACCTGTTCCAATAAAGCGGCCTTTTACACACAATGAACGAGTCGTAGTTTGGTCACTCTCTCCCAAACTTGCAAAATAATGTTTCTGAAACGTTGTGGTTGTTTTAGAGAACTTAACAAACTTTGGAAAGCTCATGAGGCTTGCAGAGCTTTATACATATTATATTTTATGGGTGACTGTCATGCTCTACTTTATGACGTGCTGAAATTTAATGCATGTAATGCATGCATTTAATCTGTGAGAAATACTTACATGGCATCTGTCCCAATTTGGGCACGAACCTCACAATCCGTAGACCAAAAAATAATTTATTTTGACTTTCTTCTTATTAAAAAACCCTTCACTCCAATGTAATTCAGTGGGCAAATTAATTTACCCCACGTGTTTGCATATAGGGAAATAACCATTGTAACTCCCCAGTTTTTATATTTGTAACATTATCCACTCAAATGGAAGGCAAGTTGTCAGGGTATTGTTGATTATCAGGATATCACTTTGTGTATCATTCCATTGAAGGTAGCGCTCATTCATCCACGGATGAATACGTTTCAGGGAAGATGTTATACTTATTTACCTGTCGATACTAAGGTCGATATGAAAGTCATCTGCACGTATCTGGATTTGTTGTCCCTATTTGGCAAACACATGAGCAAGTGATTTTATGTAAATGTTATAACCTTAGTTGTAAAATGTCGTGGTGAACAATTAAGGCTGGAAATGTGTCAAACTGCATATTTTTTTCACTTGATTAGATACCTACACTCAGTTAACTCCTAAATGAATCCATATTGTTGTCCTGACCCTCAAAATGAAATAATGAAAATGTATTTCAACTCAAATGTGAGCTGTTTTAATGGATTCCCTTTTAGGGCGACTTCCTGAGAAGATTCAGAATATGTATTTTTATCTGATCTGTGGATTTAGGAATTTTGCTGTAGGACGGAGTGGCAGAGATCACTGGTGATGCTCTGCCACTATTTTCCGTTTAGTATAACATATATACTAATTTGCACAGCATATTCAAACATATATTTTATGTTAATGGAGTTCTTGTTAAGTTAGGTATAGTTAATGTAAGTCTTAATTTAAATGAGTCACGTGGGAGAGCGGAGAATACTAAAATTACAAAATATTCAGCATTTCTTAGATACCCAGGCATCGGTTTTGGGTATGGCTTTTAGGTACAGGCTGTAATTTTCATAAACAATATATTTAATTTTCATTAGGAGTCAATAATGATAGTTGTAATTGGATTTCTATAGATTTTGTTTTTATCATAGGTTTTAAGTCTTTATTAGTTAATTAAAATTTCAAGAACATTGCATAAAGAGTGTCCTGAAATCTATCCCTATTCTAGTAATCTAAATCAGTAAAACTAAAACATTTTAGTCAATGAATAGCCAAAAGAACGGATTTAGGAAGCAATTTGGGGGCCAGATGTATCAAACGGTTTTTCCCATTCTGTGTCAATGGGAATATGTGTTCGTACATATGGCCCCTGGTCTACAAAGTTATCAGTACTCATAAAGAATACTGTAACAGACTTTTTGTTAGAGTAGTGTAGAGAGAAAGCAAATCTTTCTGTGTCACAAACTCAGAAAGAGAAAGAGCTTGTGTCTGAGAGCAAGTGGCCAGGCCAAGCTAAGCCCCGGCAAGCTTATCTGTCCTTTCCCTGAAACACCTTTATACATGAATACAAAAGATACACAAGTTATTACATAGTGAGAAATTCGGATGACAAGGTCACCTTCTATTGGGATGAAAATGTTTGACAAAGCGGTACTACTACAAGATACAATTTATAACATTTCTGCACAAGTTATTATTAGCAAAACCGTTCCCACTTGTCTTGATCTCTGAAAGAAAAGACACTCAAGTAAACGTTTTGTATGAATAACCTTAGATCATGCCTTTCCCATACATCTTCACACTGATGCCCATTCATAGAGAAGCAAGTTTTAGATTTATTTAGCAAGTTTTGGAATTACAATGCAAGTCAGGCGGTTAGAAAGAATAAAATAATAAAACTTTCTTTGTTAGCATAGGAGGTTTGCGACATACATAGGCCATGCAAAAGTCACGATAGTAACATTTCTACTGAATTAAATTTTATTAGAATTTGTCAACATTAGCAAATCAAGCAAGTCAAGCCAATACGGGGCATGAAAAGTTAAGAAAGAAAGTGCACATTTAAATGTGGCTTTTGGTGAGGCTTAGTTTTCACTCATATGTGTTATTTAATTAAATGGATTTTATTTACAAACTATCAATCATCTCCCTCAACGATATACAGGTATGTACAAATATGTCATGCCCTGTATAAAGTAACCCCTAGAGGGGGACATTTCCCGGAGTCCTCTCCTCTTGAGAATAGACTGTTAGATGACTACTTAACCAAAAAAGCACTCTCTCTCACCTTCTGCAAACTACTCAAATCAAATCAAGGTTTCTAAAGCACAACTACTCACCGGTAATGGTCTCAAGGCGCCAAGGGGTTTGCCCTCTGAGCTTCAGTCTAAGAGCCAGGCATTAAGGTCTTTCCTGAATTGGGATAGCGATGGTAACTGCCTAAGGTGCAGGGGCAGAGTGTTCCAGCTCTTTGCCACGAGATAGGCAAAGGATCTCCCACCAGCTGAGGTCTTCCATATGCAGGGTACAGTGGCTAGTGCTTGGAGGGGAGAGGTCTGGTGGGGGAGTAGAAGATGATGTAATGGTTGAGGTAGGTGGGTCCTAGATGGTAGAGGGCCTTGTAAGCATGGGCGAGGAGCATGAAGTTAATTCTCTTCTCAATAGGGAGCCAGTGGAGATCTCTTAGGTGAATGGAGATCTGTTCAGGATGAGTGTGGTAGAGGCGTTTTGGATGTGCTATAATTTCTTGAGGTTCTTCTGGGTGGTACGGGCATAGAGGGTGTTGCCATCGTCGAGTCTGCTGGTAACCAGGTCATGGGTTATGGTTTTGCGGCAGTCCTTTGGAATCCATTTGTAGATCTTCCAGAGAAGTCGGAGTGTGTGAAAGCAGGAGGATGTGACTGAATTGACTTGGCAAGTCATGGTGAGCGATGAGTTCAGGATGACACCGAGGTTGCATGTATGGTTTGTTGGGGTGGGGCGTAGTGAAGGTAATGAGGGTCGATGGCCACTAGGAGTCAACCCAGACTGATGTGGATGGTCCCATGATGAGGATCTTGGTCTTGTCAGAGTTGAGCTTGATCAACTGAGGGTCAACTCAATAACTCATCTGACACCCTGACCCATTTAGAGGAAGATGAGTGGCTGGAAGCCCTCGCCTCTCCTCAGGAGGTGGCCATCAGAGCCCGATTACAACTTGTACAACTGAAGATTCTTCATAGAAGTTACTATGCAACTACAACACTACTGAAAATGGGTAGATTAGATAAAGCATCTTGTCCAAAACTATGTGGGCAGATGGGTAATTTTTTTTCATATGCTTTGGGACTGCCCAGTGTTGCAGACCTACTTGGCCAAAGTAGTAGCATGCATGGGAAATGTGCGTGAGAATGAACTGGAATTGGGGGCTAAATGGTGCATTCTGAATATCTGGGGTGACACAGACCTTACTCATGCGGACCGCCTGTGGGTGACTCTGAGACTGGTGGTAGCCAAGCGGAACATAGCTTGGCTCTAGGGAGGTAACAACGTACCTCTTTTAGGAAAATGGAAGAGATATATGGACTGGTGCATGCAGATAGAAAAGACAGTCTTTGAAAGTAGAGAATGCCTAAATAAATGGAACAAATTGTGGGGGAAATGGAACAAATATCGGGCAAACCTGAGCGTACCTGAATCGACTGCCACCAACATACTTGGGACCGAGAGGGTGTGGGCACGTTTGCCGCTGAAGAGATAATTGCTGTGAAGGAAGGGGAAGATAGACATGGGTAAATGTTTGCTGTCTCCTTGATGTATAATGCCACTATATTGAGTATAATTGCACTCGTATTTCATGTCAATGATTTACACAGTTCCTCCCTGTTTAAAATGTCAAGAAAAATAATATATAAAAAAATGAATGTCCCTACCTAACTGCAGTGTGGCAACATATATGTAAGAATAAGCATTTATCAAGTGTTGGGAAGCTGAGAGAGTGACATGCCTACAGCTACCAGAAGACCCTGCTCCTATAACTCAAACCAATAGGCCATACTGCACTTGCCCAAATACACCTGTGTGACATCTTTCAAATGATGTACCCACCCCTAGGAGTTTAGCATATGTGTAGTGTTGGGATGACCAAGTGACATGCCTACAAATATATAGAGGCACTGTTTCTGTAACTCAAACCAACAGGCCATACTGCACTTGCCCAAATAAATCTGTGTGCCATCTCTCAAATGATGTACCCACTCCTGCGAGTTTAGTATTTATGTAGTGTTGGGAGTCACCAAGTGACATGCCTTAAACTAACAGGAGGCCCTGTTTCTTTAACTCAAACCAATAGACCTTACTGCACTTGCCCAAATACACCTGTGTGCCAATCTTCAAATGATGTACCCACCCCTGGGAGTCTAGGATTTTTGCAGTGTTGGTAGTCGCCAAGTGACATGACTACAACTACCAGGAGGCCCTGCTTCTGTAACTCAAACCAACTGCCCATACTGCACTTGCCAAAATTCACCTGTGTGCCATCTCTCAAATGATGTTCACTCACATTGGACTGAGCAATCTACATATCATGCTCAACTCAGAGACGTGTCTGTCTACCTAGATTGCTCTTGTCCTGGTATCCCAAAAATAAAACTATTGAGGACTGGAATGACACCTTAACAAGTTTGTACATCAAGGCATAGAACTGCTTCATCAGATTGCTAGTGACAGCTAACACATTGACTCAGCACTGCTCATATGATGGCTAGAGCTATTGCTGGGGATCCTCCCGTCCAGCTGTTCCCACCTGGAGGCTGAGGTCAGAGCTACTGGAAGATGCTGCTTTCAGAGCGTCATTGAGCGCTATAATCCCAGAATTTTTTTAGCATAACGACGGCACGGCCTCGTTGGGTTTGATAGAGTGGGATGCATTCAAAGTTTTCATCCGGGGGCACTGACTGGGAGCTCAGTGTAATTTGCGTCGCTCTGTTGAGCGCGATCTGACCCGGGTGGAGCAGGTCCTGTAGGGGGAGGTAACTAATAATCAAGCTGAAGAGTCGAGGTTGCCGGCAATACGAGCCGAACACCTGTCGCTGCTAGAGCGTCTGCGATGTCTAAATTATACTGCGCACTCTGCAAGAACCCATGCTTCGGCTGTCAAGGCGGGCAAGCTCTTGGCCTGGCTGATCCACTGGGATTGTGAGAGGAGACCGAGAGTGGAAATTCGCTCACAGACGGGGGGACTGATACATATACATGGGGAGATACAAGCCGAATTCACAAGACATTACGAGGCACTTTACGCTGCAAGGGCGCCCCCCCGGGGATGGTTCCATCGCTGAGTTTCTTGCTGGGGTGGAGCTCCCGCACTTAGAGAACGACCAGATTGAGACACTTGAGACACCCCTCAACCTTGTAGAGATCAGATCTAGTATCCGTGAGCTTGCATCTGGCAAAACGCCGGGCCCGGACGGGTTGCTAGTTGACTTTTACAAGGCCTTTGCGATACAATTGGCGCCCAGGCTGCTCCGTGTATATGAGGCGGCTGAACAAGAAGGTTATCTATCACCCACTCAGAGGGAGGCACTGCTGGTCTCCCTTCCCAAGCCTGGGAGGGATCCGGTGGAAATGGGCTCGTATAGACCTCTAGCAATGATGAACACCAATTATAAAATATTAGCCAAGGTACTGGTGACGCGCCTTGCACCGAACGTGCCGGGTCTGATACATCCCGACCAAAACGGGTTTGTACCGGCTAGAGACACCTCCCACAACATTAGAAGGTTATTCCGGGTCATGCAATATGCGAGGCGTGATTGGCTGCAAGCGGGCTGCCTTGTTCTGGATCTGGAGAAGGCCTTCGACTCTCTAGAATGGCCCTACTTGTTTAGAGTGTTACAACAGCTTGGTATGGGATCATCCTTTATTCGTCTAGTTAAACTACTATACACCAGGCCGCAAGTCCGGGTGAGGCTGGGATCCGAGATATCGGAGCCGATCTGGGTGCGCAGGGGTACGAGACAGAGCGGCCCTCTCTCGCCGTTGTTGTTCTCACTCACCATGGAACCTCTAGCGGCGGCCTTGCGCAGAGAGGGGAGTGACTGGGGAATCCCTCTAGGGGACACTACACATAGTGTCGCTGTATGCTGACGACCGCCTTCTATACTTTAGAGATGTCACGCAGATCCCGCCAAAGGCTGGCTCGCTCCTACAACATTTTGCGTCGATATCCGGCCTCAGGGTCAATTGGTCTAAGTCATGGCTCTTTACCTTTGACCCGGGACTTTCAGATCCGGGAATTAATCTGGCCGGGAGCCCTGTTCCGTGGCAACCATTCTGATATCTGGGCATCCAAGTCTACCATCGCGCGGAAGATATATTCGAGGACAATCTTGTAAGAGCGGTGTCCTCGGGCAGGTCTAAAATGTCGTTTTGGAGGACATTACCGCTGTCGGTAGCGGGCAGGATAGCACTCCTAAAAATGATGGTCCTGCCACGACTTTTGTATTTTTTCTCTAACCTCCCGCACTACATTCCCCCGGCTTCTTCAGGACACTGGAGACGGGGCTGAGAGAATTCATCTGGAATGGCGGCTGTTGCAGAGTTGCCCTAAAAATGTTGTACCTACCACCTGACAAGGGTGGACTAGCGGTCCCTAACCTGGAACACTACTACCTGGCGGCCCAGCTTCAGTGGACATCCAGGTGGCTTGCGGACGCCCAGCTCGCAGACACAGCGTCGGAGGGAGGTCCCTGGTTGCTCCAGCAGATACAGCACTTATTTCACCCGCTCACTCGTGCGCAGACCCCACGGCAGCTGTTTCTCAGAGTAGCCCATAAATGTTTCCGTAGATCCCTCCGCCTCACAGAATCGGTGATCCCCTTTGCACCGGCCCTGGTGCTATCGGGCATGCCAAGGGGCCCCAGAGTCACATCGGACCCCGAGTTATGCACATGGTACAAAATAGAGTTGTGCACATTGGGTGATCTCTATGAAGAGGGCCGGCTGCTCCCGTTTGCTAGGCTCCAGGAGCTGGGGTTGCCACCTGGTCAGTTTCTATTATACTGCTCCTTGTTAAGGGCCCTGGGGTCCGGGTGGGGAGACATCTCAGTGGCTCCTCCTGCTCACTTACTGGTTCAATACCTGCAGGTGGTGGGTCAGTGTCATCGCCTGATTAGCTGGCTGGCAGATGCCCTGAGAACCCACATCGCCCTTGAGAGCGAAACGCTACGCGCGGCATGGGAAGCGGATACGGGCGGTCCGATCACTGTAGCGCAGTGGAGGTTTGCTCTCTCAGGCCACCTTAATGTGCCCCGTAATTCCCGATTTCGCTTAATTCAGTACTATATAGTGCACAGAGCCTACCTGACGCCAGCCCACGTGAACAGATACTTTGCCCGCGGGGACGCGGCCTGTCCTCGATGCCGCGAGATTAGAGCAGACTTGTTACACATGGTGTGGTCCTGTCCTAGCTTGGGCTCCTACTGGAAGGTGGTAATTGACAATTTATCTGACTGCATAACACAGCGAATACCCTTCACATGGGAAGCATGTATTCTGGGACTATTCCCCAGAAACAAGCAGCGCAGAGCGGAGGTGCGCTTCACAGACCTGGGGCTCATTGTGGCAAAGCGATTAGTGACCCGTAGGTGGAAATCATCAGATCCCCCACCGGTACAGGCCTGGAGGCGCTCTCTCGAGGTGTGGGCGGGAGCGGAGGGTACAGCACTGAAGCGGAAGGAGGTCCTGGGGCTGCGTCAGTTCCCGCTATCTGCCTGCTGGCAGGGGCTGATGTTGCGGCTGCGGAACATGGAAAGGGACCCAGTGGAAGAAGGTTTAGGTTAGCACGAATGAGTATCTGTTGAAGAGGAAATGCACTGTGTAGGAGGACTGAGTGTGAGAATTAGCGAGATCTGCTATGGCGCTGGGAGGCGAGAAGACAGTATTCACTGGATTTGACAATTGGCCCAGCCCTTCTACCGGCAAACCGATTTGTTGCAATATGATCTACAGCCTGACCGGGAAACAATCACATGCAAAATAATTGCACAGATGTCTGTAACCAGCAAATGTTACCGTTGTTTTTCTTTCTTTATTCAAAGGTTAATTTACATAAAGTTCATAATATCTGCCCCTTTAACAAAGACTCCCAAATTGTACATTTGTGATGGAAGCAATGTTACGCCAGCAAGCGCTGCCAAGCGACGCGCTTACTAACGGACAATAAATATGCTATTAACCTCTTAGGCTGCACCTGAGAAACAGATTGATAATGGTAAAGCACACTAAACGAGGAAACAACACTGGATGGAAATCGCAGGTAACACAGCAAACAAGCTAAATACCTGAACAATTGCAAGTGTATGCTGAACAATATGCTGCATTATTGTATTACCAACTTACCAACCAATACTTAGTGTTGTAATCGCTGCACACCACACTATGTTAAAATGATGCTAATGTCAAAACATGAAGCAAAGTAATGATAAAATGTTAATAAACAGATTTATGAAAAAAAAAGAAAAAAACGATGGCTAGAGCTACATATACCACAACGTTGTGTTTTTCCATGTATTTCAGACAACTAGGCCCTTGGAATGTTCCAATACGCATCACCTCACGACTGTGTTGGCTTAAATATCTGTAAGATGTCAGGTTCACTCCCTCATCTAAAGTGCAACTGATCAGCACATCTAATGAGCTGCATGAGTCTAATAGTTTCTGCAAGCTTCACACATGTCAGTTCAAGAACTTCAATACCACGGTAAGATAGCACAATCAGATATTCTCCATTTAAGATTGTCCAATCTCTCCAATAATTACAGTGGCGCAAAACCTATAGACTTAGATTACACACTTCAACCAATAACAATGTACTTTATTTCTCAACAGTTCGAGCTGGCACAGCACCTGCCCAGACATTGTCCACTGACCAGTCTCCCAACCGACCTCTGAATGAAGCCCTCAGTGATGACGACACTCCTCGACCCTCCATCTGGGCAGCCTGGTCAGACGGCTACAGTGAGTCTCACTGTGCCCACAAATGCACCTCCCACCCTAGTTGCAGCAACATCACAGACAATGTGCCACCTGTGTGCCTAGCACACTTGCTACCATCTTGTGCCCCCAGTCCTGGATCCCCTGGAGCAAATCAACAATCCAGACACTGAGGGTCTAGGTCCCAGTTGGAGAGGGCACACAGTGCCAAAGGCACAGGCTCGGGAGGGTAGAGTCTATGGGAGGCATACTATGGGCCAGGAGAGTGGGGCCACTGGGTCTGCTCCTGACCAGGATACCATCAGCCAAGTCTTGGGGTCTACCATGAGTCCCAAGGTATGATGGGCCAGGTGCTAACCGAACTCCAAGAAATCAAGCATCTGCAGTGAGACATGAACCAATGAATGGATGCCCATAATGTACACATGGGCACCCTACCAGGGGTGCTGAGGGATACTCATACAACCCTGAGCACTACAATGCATACCAGAAAAATTCATTAAAAACACTTACAGTGCATTTATTCGACTACACACTCATATATATATATATATATAAATGTATATATAAATATATATCGACCCAACCCGCCACCCGCAGCTCCAGGGACGGCAACCTCCCGGGCTAATATCTTCTAAAATGGGGGGGGGGGCTGCCCGGCCCATCCACAACCTCAGGGACCGCAACCTCCTCAGGGCTGATACCTTAAAGAAATGTGGAGGGGCCTCCCAACCCCCCCGCAGTCCCGGGGACCACCACCTCCCTGCTACAGATTTTGTAATGAAATGTGGGAGGCCACCCGGCCCCGCAAGCCCTAGGGACCTCCTTCTTCACGGGTCAGAATTTGTAATGAAATCCGGTAAGGTGCTTGCACTTCCCTGCAGCATTGGGGACCGCCAGCTTCCTGGGGCAGATTTTGTTTGAGGGGGAGCCGCCCGGCCTCCTGCAGCCCCAGGGACCGCCACCTCCCTGAGGCTAAATTTAAATAAGATAGGGGGTCTCCGGCCCTGAGGACCATCACCTCCCTGGGGCTGTATAAGTTGCAGGGGGGTGGCCTGGCTCCCCTCAAGGAGCCAATAATGGCTCTAGGGACCACCCAGGGCCATCCAAAATCCTTTATTTTCTTCCTAATAAGGAATGATTATTCCTTTATACAGCACAGCAAAAAAAACAACGTATAACAGCCAGAGCCAACACATGTTTTGCGTCCCAGATGCTGGTTCCGGGCTGTTGAATCAGGAAAAATAACATAAACATATGACAAGACAACAAAAACAACATGTATAATAATGTACACCATTGACAATAAATCAGTGTACATGTTCAAACCTATGTTGTAAGTGATACATCTGCAGAAGTAGTTAATGAATCAACAAATACACTGAGGTGAGTTACAATAAGTTAGGCCGAGAAACAGAGGAGGGGAAAAACCTCAAAATTTTGTGAAAATTAAGAATTATATACAAAGAAACACTAACAAATGATAACCCTGATAGCGTTCCACTAAAAAAAATTGAAATATTTCATACATATTGGAGAACAATCCAAGTAAAGAAGAAGAGAACAAAGTAGTAACATGATCTCTATTACACTTGCTCCCAAGCGTAGAAATAGAATTATCATATATCCATCTGGGCACTACAGTGTTTTTTATTATTATTAGTGAACATTATTTTATTATTAGTCATTCTGTTTTATGGTATGGTTACAGTCATGATCCTATTGTTGGATTTAAGTATGGGCTATTCACATTCACAGAGGTAGCTTACACACGTGTATAATTTACATATCTAGGGGCATATTTACAAGTCCCTTGTGCCTCCGTTGTGTCACTTTCTGTGGCACAACGGGGGTGCAAACCTTTAAAACATATTTATGAGGCCACACAAACCACTTTGCATGGCTTTGAATGACCTCATAAATATGGAGTAAGGCAAGGCAGTGCAGATCGCTGCATTGCCTTACTCTTCATTAGGATGGTGTTCCATGAGCGGTGCAGTGGCTGTTCCCATTCAACTCCCATGGATTTGGACTTGTCCCCAGATATCCCCCTAGAGCTTGTAAACCTGGGGATGTGCCAAAACCTTACGCTTCCCCAGAGGAGGCCCAACAAAGAGAAATATCTTTATTTCACCTTATTTTTCCTCTTTCTATGTGCGCTGCATTCTGCAGCACACATAGAAAGAGGAAAAAGCCTCTCAGGATTGTTTTTGTTCAGGAAGGTGCCCCTTGGTGCCCATGGTGCAAGGGTGCCTGTGTTGGCTCTAGGCTGCCGAAAAAAACAGGAAATTGCCAATGCCATTGATACAGCACATTCTTGCCTTTTCCTTTTGATGCATAGCAGTGCAGCAAGGTGACTTCCTGCGCTGCCCTGCACCAAAATGCCCTAAATATGGGCCGTAATTTCCTTTCACACTTTTGAGTAACATTACTACTTTTGGCTATTCACAAAATCTGAGTGTAAAGTTGCTAAAAGTTTAGACTTCCACACCTCTGCTGCCTGGAAAAGGGGGTGGAGCCAAATTTATGAGTGTAAGTTACCATAGTGGAAACAGTAGTACGCCCATCACCAGACAGGGCCAACCACTGATACTGAAACACCCTCCAGTAGAAAGTAATGGAGGTAGGGAATTAAAATAAAACCTGGAGTAATTTACCACTGCTCTTGGCCCCTTTTTGGCTGTAGTAACTTTCGAAGTGTGATTTGTATATAGCAATGAGCTTACTCTTTTGTGGGTGGATGCATATCCCTCCTTAAACCCCTCCCTAGCCCTCTCTAAACCCTTTTCTGCTTCTCCCTAAAGTCCTCCATTTATTAGTAAGTATACCCCTTTTATGAAGCAACTTCACATTCACTGCTTTGGCCCTGATTACAAGTGTAGGTGCTATTTAGCGCAACAGATATATAACAAAACCAGGGGTGCGTTCGTTATTGGTTTCAATAAATAGCACCTATTACTAGTTTATGGGGAATAACATACAGAATTTGGGGCCAAATGTACAAAATTCCTGTTTTACGATTTCCAAATAGCGAATCCATAGAAATCGCTATTTGGGAATCGCAAGAAGTACGTAGCAGCTGATTTCACTAATCATGATTTCTATGGATTTGCACTCACAATTAGGAAATCACAAGTTTGGAAATCGCAAAATTGTGATTTCCTAATAGGAAATCGCAAATTAGCAAAAGTCATAATTGTGATGGAGAATGATGATGTCAAACCAGGAAGTTTACAAATACAGGGTGGGGCCAGTATCCTGAAGCCTAGGAAGCTGCTGGAAGCGATGAGTGCACCTGGCTTACTACCTGCAGTGGTTTTGGCAATTCCAGGACAACACCATATCAAAAGAAAATGGGGACAAGAACCTAGGGAGCAGGAAAAGAAAGGTCAAGTTCTCTGAGACGGAGCTTGAGGTCCCTACAGAGGAATTTGTCTACCACATGGAGCAACTATTCTGGAAGGCCTACTTCACAGTAGCCAAGGCCCAAAAAAACATGGATCTGGACCAGCATCCGGGAGCAGATCAACTTCCTAGGAGTCACTGAGAGGACAATTCCAGTGATCCGCAAGAGGTGGTACGACCTGAGGTCCCATATGAAGGACAAGGTGGTCAGAAGGATGGCAGAGTTATGTGGAACAGGTTGAGGACCTTCACAACACCCAGCTCTGACTCCCATTAGGACACTCACAGAGGGGACTCTGGAATCTGAGAGTGTGGCGGGGATAGCAGATATCAACACCTCCTTTCCAGCAGATACCAGCCAGCGTGAGTCATCTTCCCTTTATGTACCGGACATAACATAATGTTAACTACTCCATATATCATACATCACAGCATGAATAACTCCATTGAGGTGCTTGGCCCACCCAGGCATTGCATCATGGGAGTTGTAGTACACATCATTTGCTTGCTGTACTGTGTGCTGATGACCACACCAAACATGTCTGTACAACACAAATATGTCACAAACACATGCACCGGTCACAACAAGATTGTGGCCAAACATTAACCATTTATTTACACTAACTATATGCATGAATTTCCACAGATCACACCCCGGACGTCTCAGGACCCGTGGCAGCCGAAGGAGTCACAGCTAATGAGATGTTCATTGAGGACACAACACCACCATCCTCTCAGCCCATCACCCCAACTCCAACTGGCAGGACAGCCGACATCTCACCACTACCATAGTTTGAGGACAGTGATGAGGGGAAGTTGCAGAGCAGGGACCCCACAACACCTAAGACTAGGACACAGTAAAAACACACAGGACAAACCTCAGAAGTCCCTCCAGAGTCTGTGTCAGATGCACATCTTGTGTATGGTGGACTGGAGAAGTCAATAATTTCCACACGGCACCCGCAAACAAAGCAGATACGCGCCGTCAGTGGGCAACTGCAATGCATGTCCAAGTCACTTCCAAATATGGAGAAAGCTCAGTAGCCAGCAGCAATGGAAATGGAGAGCCATGTGCAGTGACAGAGGCACAGGCAGAACCTGGCAAGGTTTGATACCTTCACCAGGTCCGTAAACTGGCTGGCTGCTGCAACAACGCTGGCAAGGGGGACTGTTAACATCCAGACCGACATGGTGCACTGCTGCCAGGATGCTGCACGTGGGCAAGTGCAAGTCATCACAGCACTAGAAGACATCCAGACCCACAACATCTCTGCCTGAAAGCTAAGAGGGCTCCAGACTCAGTGGCATATCCATTCAGGAGGCATGCAGTACCAGACATTCACGCCGCAACACGTCTGACAATGACATGCCGACAGTCACACCACTGAGTACTGCTGACAAAGCATCGAACCTCAGAGGCTGTAAAAAGTGACACTCTATGCACTTAGTAGAATGAGTTGCCTTTGTTTTGTTTTCCATTATTTATTTTGCTGTTAGTTTTCTTAGAAATGTATAATCCGCAAGGATGTAATTGATCCTTGTTTGCAACAATGTTGTAGCTACCTGAATAAAAGTTGTGCGCCAATCATTACCATCATGTGTGATGTCTCATTTTTAGGATGTTTTAATTTTCAAATCTATTACCTCAGAAATAGCTGTTGGTTATCTCTGTGCTTTGTGCATGTCCCTCTGCTGCATGTGTACCCTCCTGCTGCATTTGTAGGGGTGGTAAATAATCAGCAGAGTCGGACTCAGGCTCTATGAGGATGTCGTGCAGACCATTCCTCATTGCAATATTGTGCAGTATGGCACATGTGGCGATGATCTTACAGCATGTATCCAGTCTGTACAGTAGTGCCCGCCGGTCTTGTGGAGGGAGCTAAACCAGGACTTCAGGATCCCAAAGGTCCTCTCTATGATGGAGCGGGTTGTTCTGTGTGCTCTGTTGTACTCTCTTTCACTTCTTGTCCTTGGAGTCAGGTGAGGATCCAGGGACGTAAAGCACATGCACTGTCACCTTAAGACCATAAGAAGGCACACCATTGGGTAACGTTACATACACTGTCCTGGCCATTGTGCGCATTGAGTCTGCGGATCGCTTACCTAGTAAGAAACCATCACCTAATTCACCCTGTGCCAGTCGGTTGTTTTTTCCACTGTGGCAGAACATAAATGTGTTGTGGGAATCTGGCCACAAGGTCTGTTATGATACAGGAAGCATCACACACTACCTGCACATTGAGTAAGTGTGAGCTTTTTCTGTTCCTGTATATGTATTCATTTGCGGAGGGGGGGCATATGGCAATATGTGTGCCATTGACACAGCCAATGACTTCTGGGAACTGCACAACGCTGTAGAACATCCGTTTGGTTTGTTGCAATTATTAGGGGGTATTTGGGAATGATATATATATTTGTTGACTTTGTTCACCATGATGTCCAGAAACCTGTGAAGGAATCTGGACAGGGTACTTTGTGACCCCACCCCCACTGCTATGATCTCCTAGTAACTGCCAGAGGCTAGGGGGTGTAGGCAAAAAAAATACTTGTACATGTCGTGGAAATGCATTGCTTTTAACTGTTGGGACCTGTAGCTGAGGTTGTAACTCAGCAATTAAATCAAGTATCACCTGACTAGTGAGTCTGTACCTCTCATGAATCTCCTCCTCTGTCTGTCCAAACAGGGTGACCCTTGCCCTAAATATCCTCACCCGTCTCCCCCTCCTTCTCTGTCTCACTGCCAAAACGCTCATTCTTCTCACCAGAAAGTACAATGCACCATTGTGGAAGAGCCTGATGCATTCTGGGTGCTTTTTAGAGTATGCACCTGGTCACCACCAGATCTGAATCAATGGTAATGGCATTTCCTAAATGCCCATTTTGTGACTAGTCGCAATTAGGCAATCCTATGTAGGTTAACGATTCACGGTTCACAATTAGGAAATCCCTATTTGCGATTTCATGTTTTGTGATTTCCCCCAAAAATCACAAATTACTGATTTCTACTAGATGGAAATCACCTTTTGCACCACCGCAAATGCCTTTCGTACATATCAAAGTGGCATTTTGTATTTCCTAATGGCCCAAAATAGTGATTTGCACCAGTAAGAAACGCAAGATGCCTTCGTAAATATTGCCCTTGGTGTTTAATGCTCCAAAATTCTCATGATACAGTAAATACTATGGGGGTTATTACAACTTTGGAGGAGGTGTTAATCTGTCCCAAAAGTGACAGTAAAGTGACGGATATACCACCAGCCGTATTACGAGTTCCATAGGATATAATGGACTCGTAATACGGCTAGTGGTATATCCGTCACTTTACCGTCACTTTTGGGACGGATTAACACCTCCTCCAAAGTTGTAATAACCCCCAATATGCTTTTCCCTTGTTAAATTGTTGGAAGTTTCAGCTGCTGAAATTTAACAAGGTATTTACCAAATCCAATAATTATTGGATGCGTTAAATAAAACAAAACTCTAATTTGGACCCGTGCAGAAACAGGTTTATGCACAGGCCGGAATTAACAAACCCATTCATAATCAGGCCCTAAATAGTAAACTTAAACATGTGAGGATCTCCACATAAAAAAGGTAGGAGAGGTGGAGGTAGATATTTACACTGGTAGGTTTGTGAACAGCATTTTGTAGTACGTTTAGTGGTACTATTCTAATACATACTTAAAATGCAGTTTGTGAATAGGTCCCATTGTTTCTAGAGTACAATAAACAGAACCGGGGAAGCTGAGAAAATGTACAGTCCACTTATGATGGAGAAACATGTATTAAGAGCTGAACAATGACTTCGAAATATGTTGACCCTAACTGACCAATGGCTGGGAACTGACAGTACAACAGGTTTTCCACTTTGGTTTTTACCTTCCTTGAATATGATTGTAACAGCTTTCGTGTAAGTGTGGTCACATTAGGTGGGAACTCAACAATGCCTTCTTTTAGCTTTCTTTTTTTGTCCCAATTGACCCAGGACACTGAGGGGGTCATTCCGACCCTGGCGGTAAAAACCGCCAGGGCCGTGACCGACGGAAAGCACCGCCAACAGGCTGGCGGTGCTTTCCTGCCCATTCTGACCGCGGCGGTAAAGCCGCGGTCAGAAAAGGGGATCCGGCGGTTTCCGACGGATTTCCCCTGTCTGGGCTGAATCTCCATGGCGGCACTGCAAGCAGCGCCGCCATGGAGATTCCGACCCCCTTCCCGCCATCCTGTTCCTGGCGGTTTTTACCGCCAGGAACAGGATGGCGGGAACGGGTGTCGTGGGGCCCCTGGGGGCCCCTGCACTGCCCATGCCACTGGCATGGGCAGTGCAGGGGCCTCCTAACAGGCCTCCTAACAGGGCCCCAGCAAGATTTTCACTGTCTGCTTAGCAGACAGTGAAAATCGCGACGGGTGCAACTGCACCCGTCGCACCCCTGCAACACCGTACGCTCCATTCGGAGCCGGCTTCTGGGTTGCAGGGCCTTTCCCGCTGGGCCGGCGGGCGCTCCCTTGGCGGGCGCCCACCGGCCCAGCGGGAAAGCCAGAATGTCCTCCGCGGTCTTTTGACTGCGGAGCGGCCAAGTGGCGGTTCCCAATGTAGGAATGAGCCCCTGAATGTCCAGGATCCCAGAACGAGAATTGCCCTAAATCCAAGAAAGCATATAGATCACGCTGTCATGGACGTTGAATACTCTGTTGTTGTGATATCTCAAGAAGTGACATCACACTGTATTGAAACACAGGACATTTCAGGAGGTGGCATCTTGGATCAAATACTGTGTTAAATTAGGTAAAACACTTTGAAATATCCCTGGAGCACACGTAAACACCCCCAAAATAAACTCTATTAAATTTATTTAACCCAACATTGGTACCAAATAACACCAGGATTGATGTCTTAGAAAATATTGTTAAGATAAAAATGCATATGAACTCAAGATTAAGATTCAAAGATGCTGATGAATGCTGTTCTAATTTGTAAAATATGCAGACAGTGGCAGCATCTGATGCTACATGTGATGAGTAGCATGATGTAGTGCAATCGGGAAGGTTTGTCGCTGCTCTTAGCGATCTTTTAAGGTGGTGGCAGTGAAGCTTGCAGTATAGATGTAGTAATATAGGTCTATGTAGTGTACAGGTTGTGTACTCGGGAAACAGAAGTAGGCACAGAATTGGCCATGTTTTCTTGTGTCACAGGACTAGTAATACAGATAGCAAATATCTTTATTCATGTCCATTCAGCTCTCCTGACAGATATACTTTAAGTAGTAGACTGGAAAGGACCTGCGTAGAAATGTTAATCCATAAGAATTTTTTTAAATGAAATAAATCTAAGGCTGCCTTTCTTATTCTTTATCCTCACAAAAATGCTACTCCAATACTGGGAAGCACATGAAGCTTTGCCATACACCTCCTGACCTGGGGCCCTACCTACTGCTATCCAAGTATTGGGACCTATATTCTGCTCTTCTATGGGCCTCTTGACCTGAAACTACCACTGATCTGTTAGTACTGGGCCTCAAAAGCAGCTCTGACCTCTTGACCTCAGTCCTGCTATAATCATACATCAACACGCTGCACGGCTGTGACAACCCAAGCCTCGTGGAGAATCCACTCCTACTCTAAAGTGTGACAGCTGCAAGCTGCAACTGTTCAAATCTCAGTGAGCTGCTACCGTGAGCAGCACCTGTTTTATGAATATCTCCTCAAGACCTTCGCGGGTGATTTGCTGTGCTTTATAAATGTTTGATTGATTGATTGAACATTGTTGCATTTTTCTCATTAAATATCTTTGTTCCTCTTCCTGGTGCTGCCTTTGCCCCCCTCAGAGACAATGGGTGGCAACAGCATTGCCAGGGGTCGTAAGGGAACTGCCAGGAGTCGCAGCTGCGACTTCTGGTGATCTCGAAATGACGTCCCTGCACGCCCATCAGTTTACTAGAACAGGGATCCATTTGCAGTGAGCTCAGCACCTGCATAAATGTCCCACATCATCTCGCCTCCCTGGCTGCCAAAGCTCCAGGCAGGGCGCCATTTTGTAGGTTGCGTTGTCAAAAGAACAAAGCAGACCTGATGCCTGCTCTTAGATTTGGTCAAAACATACCGTTAGGTTTTGACTCCATGTCTAAAGTTGGGGGAGGGGGGGATGTTTGCATACATGCACAAGCTTCCTGTTCTAAGAAAAGGCACCCGCTTTCTATTTATGGACTTAACAGTAAAGGGTGACAGCGTGTTAAACCTAGTATGTCCATTACAAATACATGAAGTGTGAACAAGAAATGGCAAAGCCGTTAGTTATAGCTTTGGAAAGGTGCGACTGTTAATTTATTTTCTTATTTTTATGCAGAATATGTCATAAAAATAAAATAAAAATATCTAACCACCTAAATGTGGCCGCTATGAACTTACACTGAAAAAGTTAAACTAGAAAAGAAAACTTTCACTGATGTGGCTATTTTGCCAGTGATTTTTAAATAAAATAATTTCAGTTGTGCTGTTCACTTTGTTCTAATTTTTATAATTATTACTTGTGAAGGAGAAAAAACATAAATCACCAGCTAAACAAACACGCAAATCACAGACAGCCACAACGTTACAATATCACCTAAAGACTTCACAACTTTAAAATGGAGACATAAATTTAATTGGGCCCCTGAAGTACAGGCAAAATAAAAAGCTGTTATTTAAAGTAAGTATTAAAAACAACTGAAATCAAACAGCACTCTTGGAATGAGGTTTATCAATGAAAAGAAGAGAACAATTTTTAGGTGTATGTGGACAATATGCCCAGGGTTTGTGTTGTCGCTTACAATGAAGAGAGCCTATGGGTAAGATGGATGATCCATTGCCCTATTCTGCATGCTGTTGGTGGTAGCAACATGAAAATGACAATTAACTAGACTAATTGAAGAAGCTCACTGATCAAAAGCCCTTCTATATGTGTATATTATACAGTATATGATTATTTTTAAACAAACAATAGTCTGGCGAGGCAGTCATAGTCCCTTCAAAGCCCAGACCTAAAAAAGGAGCTTGGTGTTCTGTGTGATTTTGTGAAAGACGAGTTGGTGTGTGCAGTGAGTATTGAAAGTGATTGCGAAAATACTCACCTCTACATTTTTTGCACATATGAGTCCAGCACTCCAAATGGGACTTTGATGAGTTACATGTCTTAGACAATGATCTTTCAAATATGGGTCAAACATTGAATTTGCCACAATCTTTCCCAGCTGGAGATACTTGAAATAAATAGGTTTAATAAAGAGGTGTAAAGGGCACTTGTGACATTTTCCAATCCTTAAGGAAGTACCACAGTAAAACATTATTGACAGCAAATATTATTACCTGAATATGATGTATTGTCTGTTGTAGATCAGAACCACACTGTTCAACACCACACAAAACACATACCACACATCAATATAATGAATACACTTACCATGCATTCACATTCACTTCAATTACAACAATGCTTTAAAACACACTCACTTTATCTACACTAACCCTAAGAAGCCCTCGCCATTCACAAAGGTAGCTTGCACTTGTGAGAAATTTACATGTGTGATGTACTCTTATACTTTTGAGTAACATTAATACATTTGGCTATTCAGAAAATCTGAGTGTAAAATGACTCAAAAGTGTAAAGGTACAAGTCTCCACTCGCTGAAAAAGGGGGTGGATCCAGATTTATGAGTGTAAGTTCCTACTTCCAAAAAGAAACCATAGTAACTCAAGCACCACACGAACCACTGAGACTGCAACACCCTCACACAGAAAACAAAGGAGGTAGAAACTTAAAATAAAACCTGGAGTAATTTCTTTAAGTTTTACGGTCCCTTTTTGGCTGTAGTAACATTGTTTACTGTTTTGTGGGTGAGTACATGTTCCCCTGTAAACCCCTCCTTAACCCGCCCTAAATCCCTCCCTTTCAATAGTAACTGAAGCCCTTGTTTCCAACCACTCCACCTGATCCCTCCCACATTTACTACTATGTAGTACACTTACCTGTGTGAGGATCTCTTCATACAAAAGAGAGGAGAGGTAGAAGGAGGTGTATTAAAAGTACTGCAAAATGCAGTTTGTGAATAAGCCCCATTGTTTCCAGAGTGCATTAAGCAGAGCCTAGAAGCTGTGAAAATGTGCCTTCAACTAATGATGCAGAAACCTGTAAAGTATCAAGAGCTGAACAGTGACGCCTGTTGTGATTCCCTTAACTGATCAATGGCTGAGAAGTGGCATTACAACAATCTTTCCACTTTGGTCCTTACCTTCTTTGAATGTGCTAGTAACAGCTTTCGTGTAAGTGTGGTCGCATAAGGTGGGAAGTCGACAATGCAATCTTTTGTTTTCATTTAGTTGTCTCATTTGTCCTAGGATCCTGAATGTTCAGAGTCCTGGAATGAAGAATGCCTTGAACCCAAGCCTGAAGGGAGGGACCAACCAACTGCTTCTCGATTGAAGAAAGAATTGTTAGATGCACTGCCATTAGAGATTAAAGAATGTTGGAGTATGTAGCATCCCCATTATAGACTAGAATCATGCCTCTTTGGCAACACACCATATAGACTCTGTAGCATCCTCAGAGCTCTGAAATAACAGAATGGTGATACTCAGCCAGTGCTTAATTTGTGCTTGTTTCCGGTGCGGAGCACCGGCACTTATTTTTGAGGGACGGCACTTATTTTTCTGCCTCAAGCATTTACTGCAAGCAAAATACACATATGGGAAAGACGGAGGAAGAGAAAAACGAAAAGCCATCACAATGGGAGAAAACAGAAAGCTGCAAGAGTGAGCTGAAGGGGCAGGGAGTAGCTGTAAATGGATTGAAGAGGCCCCAGATGGCTTCAGGATTACGCTGCCTCAGTATTCCATGTTCGCACATTTAATTGCAGCAGCCGCATGTTTCAGGGGAGAGCTTTGGGCACCAGCACATTCTTATTTACAAATTAAGCACAGTACTCAGCACTTTATAAATGGCTTAATAAATAAAAAAAATACCAAATAGGGCCAGCATGTTACCCTGGCTACCTCGCTGCTCTGTTGTTTTTGCTGTAATGTGTGTTCTATTCATCTCTACAACCACTGATAACAGACATAGCCTGATGCTGGCAACTCACATACAATAAATCACAGAGACATGAACAGAGAAAAAAACAGTGAAATTAGTTAAAATTATTTGATGCACAGTTTGAACTTTTAAAAGTGAAATGAATGCTTCTGAGTTAAAGCTGGGGTTGGTTATGTGTCCTTTATGGAACTGATCATTCTATAGCCACTGAAGACTCCTGCCTCCTTCACAGGTGGTAGGTAAGTGAATACTTCAGAAACCAAAGCTAGCAGCACCTCTGCTTTACCTCTCTAATGTGTGTGTCTGCGTGTGTGTGTTTGTGCATGTGCACGCCTGCGTATGCACGTGTCATGCAAAGGGTGGTATATCCTGCTTTCTGGGCAATGTGAAGATTCCAAATACCCCACTAATCACCCTAATACTATTAGCACCAGTGATTCAATTTTCGTAAAAAAGCACTAATGTGCACAATTACTGCACACCTCATTTGAGGAGAACCTCAAAGCTTCAGTGTTCAGTAGCATTTAAATCTTATCAAGCTTCAAACTTTGGCTAGTGGTAATTGCCCAATGCACATTAAAATACACCCTTTGCTTTTTCCAGTAACTTTCCTTTAGGATAGGGTGAGCCTGGAGATAAACCTAAAGCATGAGGGACACACATCTGGTCATCACGGTCCATTTGAGGCAGTACCTACAGTAAATATTCCTAGCAGAGTAGATGCCCTGAGTTGTTATGGTTTAGTTCACCACGATGTACCTACAGCAAATACGCCTAGCAGAGTAGATGACATGGGTTGTTATGGTTCAGTTCACCACTGTCTACCTACCTACAGCAAATAAGCCTAGCAGAGTAGATGCCCTGGGTTGTAATGGTTTAGTTCACCACTGTCTACCTACCTACAGCAAATAAGCCTAGCAGAGTAGATGCCCTGGGTTGTAATGGTTTATTTCACCACTGTCTACCTGCCTACAGCAAATAAGCCTAGCAGAGTAGATGCCCTGGGTAGTTATGGTTTAGTTCACCACTGTTTACGTACCTACAGCAAATATACCTAGCAGAGTAGATGCCCTCGGTAGTTATGGTTAACCTAACCACTATCTGTGCAGGACCAACTACCTTTACTAGTTAGTGTGTGGGATCAAGTAACTTTACTAGTTAGTATCTTCACATGGAACAACTACCGTGTGCAGAATTGAGACTCAATGTATCTGCTGCTTGGAGGCATCTGAACAGGTTTTCTAGTGCAGTGGAGGTGCGAACAGTCGATAAGAAATGAAACACTGAAAGGCATCAAGAGAACTCATATGAACATAGAGAAAGTCAAGCGCTATTAGTCAGCTTGCTGGCTTCTGTGAATGAAGCTCTGTTCACAGTAAAAGCCTCTGTAGCTGGCAAGTTTGTAGGCAGGTGTGACAATCGCTCTATTCTGCCATCCACTGATGTTCCATTTTAGAGCTTCTAATTATAGTCTCTGTTCCTTTTTTCAGCGCCTGTGCTCAGCTGGCCAGTCAATGAGTTTATTTGTGGCATTACTGAAAATCACCAGCTGTCACTCACCACCGAATCGAAGGGGATTGGAAAGGAACAGCAGGAAGAGACTTCATGCCACAATGAGCTTAACAATCAGAACCAGCCAATAAGAGCCAGTTTATACTATTTAAGAGCAGTGTAGTGTTTGCACGCCACAAAATAAAACCTTATTTTAATGTCAGTTTGAAGTATTTGCGGCAATATATGCAAAATAAAAATTACTTTGCTGTTCTCCCCAGCAAAATCATACAGCACAAAAAATATTAAAGATCAGATCCTGAAGAGATGATTCTGTGACATAGGTGGTCATTACAACCCTGGCGGTCGGTGCTAAAGCGGCGGTAAAACCGCCAACAGGCCAGCAGTAAAAAAAATGGAATTACGACCGCGCGGAAACCGCCAACATAGACAGCCACTTTAACACTCTGACCGCCACGGCGGTACAAACAAACACTGCAGCGGTAACCGCCAACAGACAGGCGGAAGACAAGGTTCTGCCCACTGTAGTACAACAGTCCAATCCGCCACCTTTTCCGGGGCGGATTCACCGTGAACAAAAACACAGCCGAAACAGGACTTGGAAGGGAAAACTCTCACCTCTACACACCCCACGAGGAACCAGGACGCCATGGAACCTGAGCTCCAGATACTCCCTGCCTTTGTCTTCCTGCTCCTCTACCAGGAACATCAAAGACGGCGGCGATGACCACGGTGAGTACTGCACCTATGACACAGGGGAAGGGGGATGTAAAAAAAATAATAATAATAAAAGAGTGACACACACACGCAACACGCAACACTCCCACCCCCACCCACTACATCACACACACAAGTACATGTTGATACATTAAATTTACAACCCCCAACCCCCCCTGGAAGAATGCAAGGACAAAAGGAAATGAGTTGAACGTTTGTATTCTATTAAAATACAGTAATCAAAAATATATATATATATTTACACTATAAACAAATATATACACCAAGAATACAAGTCCAAGGTATTCCACCATTAAAGTCCGTGGACCACTGGGCCCAAAATGCATGGGCGAGGCCCACACTCAATACCCAATCAAAACGGAGAGAACACTGCAGGGGCATCAGATAGAAATACAACAGGCACCTCAGGGGGAAGGGAAGGAGGGGGCACCTCAGCTGGATGAGTGCACGACGCCAGATCCACGAGGGGGCTCCATGCCCATTGATGTATCCTGGGGAGTGCAAAGCCACAGTCTCACAAGTCTTTACAGTGGGTGGTTTGCCCACTGCTGCATCCTGGGTAGTGTAAAGCCACAGTCTCACAAGTCTTTACAGTGGGTGGTTTGCCCACTGCTGCATCCTGGGTAGTGTAAAGCCACAGTCTCACAAGTCTTTACAGTGGGTGGGTTGCCCACTGCTGCATCCTGGGGAGTGCGAAGCCACAGTCTCTCAAGTGGATAACAGTCTCCACTGGTTCTGGAGGGGGCTTGGTGCCCAGAGTGCTTCATCCTGCCAAGTACTGAGGTAATAGATGTGAATCTCCACTGGTTCTGGAGGGGGCTTGGTGCCCAGAGTGCTTCATCCTGCCAAGGACTGAGGTAGTGGATACCTTTCTTCACTGGTTCTGGAGGAGGCTTGGTGCCCAGAGTGCTTCATCCTGCCCAGGACTGAGGTAGTGGATGTGAATATCCACTGGTTCTGGAGGGGGCTTGGTGCCCAGAGTGCTTCATCCTGCCAAGGACTGAGGTAGAGGATGCCTTTCTCCACTGGTTCTGGAGGGGGCTTGGTGCCCAGAGTGCTTCATCCTGCTTGTGGCGGCCTCAGTAGCATCGGAGCTTTTGGCGCTCATTGGCCTGCGGTGCTGGTGGCGGCGGTGTCCTGTTCAGCGGTGCTGGTGGCGGTGGTGTCCTGTTCAGTGGTGCTGGTGGCGGCGGTGTCCTGTTCAGCGGTGGTGGTGGCGGCAGTGTCCTTGGCAGCGGTGCTTGTGGCGGCGGTGTCCTTGGCAGCGTTGCTTGTGGCGGCGGTGTCCTTGGCAGCGGTGCTGGTGGCGGTGGTGTCCTTGGCAGCGGTGCTGGTGGTGGCGGTGTCCTGTTCAGCGGTGCTGGTGGCGGCGGTGTCCTTAGCAGCAGTGCTGGTGGTGGCGGTGTCCTTGGCAGCGGTGCTGGTGGTGGCGGTGTCCTGTTCAGCGGTGCTGGTGGCGGTCTTGTCCGCCATGCAGGTTTTTGGCGACTTGCCTGTTTTTCTGTGCCCCTTCCCCACCTTGGATGGTGGCGCAGCTGTACTCCTGTGAGAGGCTTTGGTGGTAGATGTTTTGCCTCTCTCCCGCCGGGCAGTGGCCAACCTTTTGTGCTTTTGAGGTGGGGGACTGTCCGTGGTCTGGCTCCTTGGCACACTGGCTGCCCTGCTGCCTGGCGCACTCCAGAAGCCGGTTACTACTGGCACCACTGTTCCCGCAGATGTTGTGGCTGAGGTGCTGGGTTGGGACCTTGAAAGGCGGGCCCTAGGGGACTGAAGGGGTGGAGGAGGTGAGGTGAAGAGGTCAAGGTTGGACAGGAAAAGTTTTTTGGACACACTGGGACGGGTAGATGCAGGGGGTTTGGGAGTGGAGGAAGAGGTAGTGGTTATAGGACGTGTACGTTTGCTGACTTTGGGTGAAGGTGCATGGGCTGGAGGCTGTCGTGAGGTGGATGGCTGTTGGGTGGGTGTGTGGCTGCATTTGTGTACCTTGGGAGGTGGGCTCAGAGACACACTGGAAGAGGACACGGGATGTGTGAATGGTAGTGGGGGTGGTGAGTGCAAGTGAGCCGGGTATGGTGGTGGGTGTGCTGGTGATGGAGGGGATGTGTGAATGGTAGTGGGGTGGTGAGTACAAGTGAGCCGGGTATGATGGTGGGTGTGCTGGTGATGGAGGTAGTGGCTGAAGATTTAGTGCATGCAGGTGTGAGTGGAGACGAGACTGGGAGGGAGGAGGGAGACGAGGAGGAGGGGGACACAGTGGAGGCAGTGGATGCTGGTATGTCTGCATGTGCATGATGCTTGCATGAGTGCCTGTGGGATGTGTGGTGCTTATGTTTGCCTGAGCTTCCCTTGTGTGTTGACATGTGTGCATGCTGGTCTGATGGTGTGCTTGGGATAGGCTGAGGTACAGGTGTTTGGGTCTGGGTGGAGAAAGTTGGAGGTGGGAGGCTGGACACAGGCACAATGGCTGCCATCAGTGCTGAGGCCAGAGTCTGAAAAGCTCGCTGTTGGGCTGCCTGATCAGAATTAATGCCCTCCAGGTACGCATTTGTCTGTTGCAACTGCCTCTCTACACCCTGGATGGCATTCAAAATGGTAGACTGGCCAACAGTGAGGGACCTGAAGAGGTCAATGGCCTCCTCACTGAGGGCAGCAGGGCTGACGGGGCAGGGGCTGAGGTGCCTGGGGTGAAGGAGATGCCCACCCTCCTGGGTGAGTGGCCACGGGGCACACGCTGAGGGGCTGCTGGGAGGGCGGTGCTGGTAGTGGGGGTGGCGGCTGTACCTTTAGATGCGGGGGGAACAGAGGGCCCCCCCCCCCACCGCACAGCAGACCCCATCAGAGGAGTAGTCCGTGTCGTTGGTTTCAGCTCCTGTCCCCGCCGTGGAGCTCCCCTCGCCCTCCGTCCCAATGGTGGCTTCTGACTCCGTTGTGTCGCCCTCCAGGGCCATGTGGGATGCAGCTCCCTCCTGCTCCGGTGCCACTGCTCTTCTGCCTGATGATGCTAATGCACACAAGAACATGGAGACCACAAAAAGGGGGGGGGAAGACAGAGGAAAGACATGTTCAGTGCATGCAATACTGCTAGCGTTGGCGGACACTACAGACACAGAAGCCCCCTGCACTACGCCGTGCACTTTTAGTTCCCTCATTAATCACAGGGACATGGGGTACAAGGCCTATGCCCGATTGTTGCACACATGGAAGTCACAGTTGCCTCTGAACACTGGTGGGGTGGGGTGCCACATGGCCTGCCTTAGGAAGGGACCTTGCCTACTAAACTCGCCCCTGGCCTAGGGGAACCCACAGCCCACATCCCCCACCCAGACACCTACAATGCATGCTGAATCAGCAGAATGAGAGTGTACTCACCCCCTTGTGGCTGCTGTGATGCCTTCAAGCGCCCATCCAACTCCGGATACACCACCGTCAGGATCCATAACATCAGGGGGGTCATGGTGCGACGGGCATCCCTCCCACATTGGGAGGCCATCCCCAGATGGGCCTCCGCCATCTTCTTGCTCCAGCGGCGAATGCCCTCCCATCTTTTACGGCAGTAGGTGCTCCGTCTGTGGTGGACCCCCAGGGACCGGACTTCCTTGGCAATGGCATGCCAAATATCCTTCTTCTGGTGGGCGCTGACCTAAAGGAATAGTACAGGGGAAAAGGAGAAGATATAACCGTCCGCACCATCACAGTCATTGGCCTGCATCCCTACCCTTGCCATGGCACACATGCACTCACCATCGTTTCATGCACGCCTCATTCTCCCCCCCCCATCTTTCATCCACACCACTCCACACAGGCATTGCCCATTCAGCATGCTCAGAGTGTACTTACCTGTTTGTCTGGAGGATCGTAGAGTAGCGTGTACTGGGGGAGGACCCCATCCACTAGTTTCTCCAACTCCTCCGTGCTGAAGGCAGGGGCCCTTTCCCCAGACACATGAGCCATTGTCTCTTCCAGACTGAGGTCACAGCAGCACTTGCAGTGTAGGTCCTCTCCTGTCGAAGATCAGGCATCAAGTGAGTGAACAGGCAGAAAATGGCAGTCACGTCCGCAGCGGTGCGTACCGTCACCGCCGGCGTACATCGTCATTGGCTCCTGGAACCCATAGGGTCCAATGTTAACCAATGCAGGACTGCGCCTCGGTCTTCGACCGCCTACCGCAACGGTGTACAACGCCAACCCAGTTACATCATATCCCCTTGACCCACCTTACTGCTCAGGCAGCCGCCATTTCAGGGGGCCACATGGCATTAATTTTGACTGCATCACACATATCTAGGCCTTGCATAAACACTGATACAGGCATATATCGAATTACAAAAATTATGGAATAAAGTTGTGTTTATGTACCTCAGTGTTGGTTGACTCTCTGCTCGCTGTTCTCCTCCATAGAGCACGTCCGCTGGGGCAGGTGAGGAGAAGACGGCATCCTCCGGTGTATAGACCGCTGGTGGGCCTGTCAACAATGGAGGAGCAACATGTAATTGTCACATACAGACTTGATCGTACCACAAATCCTGGAACTGTGTGTCCAGTTGGAGCTAGTCCTGATGGCAGCTATCCGCCATCCCAGAGGAATCCCCCCTCTAGTGCAGGTCCTGTCAGTACTCCATTTCCTGGCAAGTGGGTCTTTTCAAACAACAGTGGCCATTGCATTAGGGATGTTCCAGCCTATGTTCTCCAACGTGTTGTCCAGAGTGTTGTATGCCCTGCTGCAACACATGCACAGCTACATCATTTTCCCTCAGGTGGAGGAGTTGCCTACAGTGAAAGGTGACTTCTATGCCCTGGGACATATCCCCAACATCATAGGTGCCATTGATGGGACACATGTGGCATTGGTCCCCCCCGCAGGAGTGAACAGGTGTACAGAAACCGGAAGAGTTACCATTCTATGAATGTGCAGATGGTGTGTTTGGCCGACCGGTGCATCTCCCATGTGTACGCCAAGTTTCCTGGCTCAGTGCATGGCGCTTACATTCTGCGGAATAGCAGCATCCCTTTTGTGATGGGGCAACTCCAGAGGCACTGTGTGTGGCTATTAGGTGAGGACATGGACCCAATAAAGTGTGACTAGGTGTCTGGGTCTGGGGATGTCCCTAAGAGTTAGTGTGTGTCTAACAATTGTCCCTCAACATTTGCAGGTGACTCTGGTAACCCCAACCTGTCATGGCTACTGACCCCAGTGAGGAATCCCAGGACAAGGGCAGAGGAATACTACAATGAGCCCCTTGGGCGAACTAGGAGGATTTTAGAAAGGACCTTCGGCCTCCTGAAGGCCAGGTTTAGGTGCCTCCATATGAAAGGTGGTTCCCTATTCTACTCACCAAAGAAGGCGTGCCAGATCATCGTGGCCTGCTGTATGCTTCACAACTTGGCTTTGCGACAACAGGTGCCTTTTCTGCAGGAGGATGGTCCAGGTGGAGGTGTTGTGGCAGCTGTGGAGCCTGTGGACAGCGAAGACAAGGAAGCAGAAGAAGAGGACATAGACAACAGGAACACAGTGATTCATCAATACTTCCAATGAAACACAGGTAAGAAGACAACACTGCCTGCTACATCTGATTTAATTCTTCTACCTCTCATCTCTCTGTCACTTTCAACCAGTGTATGGACCCTGATTTGTCACTTTCCCTTTCAATTTCACAGATGTGGGTCCCACTGTGTGACATCTGCTTTGTTTCCGCATGTACTAGAGCTGTGTGACATAGGTACGTTGACAATACATTGGAAATGGCATTTTTCCATAGTTATTGCAAATACACATTTGTGAAAGCACAGACTAACTCCAGATTGTTTTGTGATTTAAAGGTGTTTATTTAAGTGAAAATAGTGGAGGGGGTTATAAATTGGTCAGGGGTGATGGTGGAGGAATGTCCATGGCAGATTCCAGTCTATTAGTCTCACAGGTGCATTGCCCAAAGGGGCATAGGAAGTGGAACTAGGGTAATTTGAGTATGGACAGGGTGACAAAGTGGGACAGAAGGATGACATTCAGGGTGGTCTCATTTCTTGGCGGGGGTCTTGGCATTGTTCTCTGTCTTTGTCCTGGATCTCAGGGACCGCTTGTGGGGTGGTTCTCCATCTGCATGGGGTGGGGTGCTGGTGTCGTGGTCCTTTGGCAGTGCCTCCTGTCCACTAGTGCCGGGGGAGGTGGAGGGCAGTTCATCGTCCAGGCTAGTGTCAGGGGCCCCTTGTTGTGCCACAGTGTCCCTTCTGGTGTTGACGAGTTCCTTCAGCACCCCTACAATGGTGCCCAGGATGGTGTTGATGGATTTGAGTTCCTCCCTGAACCCCAAATACTGTTCCTCGTGCAGCCGCTGGGTCTCCTGAAACTTGGCCGGTGCCGTTGCCATCGTCTCCTGGGAATGACGGTAGGCTCCCATGATGTTGGAGAGGGCCTCGTGGAGAGTGGGTTCCCTGGGCCTGTCCTCCCCCTGTCGCACAGCAGCCCTCCCAGTTCTCCTGTGTACCTGGGCCTCTGTCCCCTGAACTGTGTGCCCACTACCACTGCCCCCAGGTCCCTGGTGTTGTTGGAGTGGTGGGTTAGCCTGGGTTCCCTGTAGTGGTGGACACACTGCTGCTTGACGTGTCCTGGGGACAGAGGTATTGGCCCGCTGGGTGGGTGCTGTGCTGGTGTTTCCAGAGGGGGGAAGCTCTGTAGTGGCCTGTGCCAGTGTGAGGGGAACCGACTGTCCCGAGGTCCCAGATGTGCCGGGCTGGTCATCTAGATCCAGTTGCACAGAGCTGCTGTCATCACTGTGGGCCTCTTCTGTGGGTGGAGTGGACATGTCTGGACCCTCCTGTCCGGTGACGTTGGGTAGGGGTCCTGCAGGGGTGTAAAGGCATGATTATTGCATCTGTATGTGCCATAGTGTGCAATGGGTGGGTGACCCTGTACCACAGTGCTTGCATTCTTGTGTGGGACCTTGTGTGATAATGGTTTAGGCGGGTGTATGGGTATGTGCAGTGGCCATGCCTTGGTGAATGGTGTCCATGCTTTGGTGTTGCATGCAGGGCTTGGGTTTGGGATGTGTGGTTTGTGATAGTGGGACATGTGTGAGGAGTTGGAGTCAAGGGGGTGAGGGCGAGGGTGGGTGTATGTGATAGCATAAAGGTAGGGTGGGGATGAAGTAGTTAAGATTTGACTTACCAGAGTCCATTCCTCCAGCTACTCCTGCGAGGCCCTCAGGATGCAGTATAGCCAAGACTTACTCCTCCCATGTTGTTAGTTCTAGGGGAGGAGGTGGGGGTCCGCCGCCAGTCCTCTGAACTGCAATCTGGTGTCTTGAGACCATGGAACACACCTTCCCCGTAGGTCGTTCCACCTCTTCCTGATGTCATTCCGTGCTCTTGGGTGCTGACCCACTGCGCTGACCCTGTCCACAATTCTGCGCCATAGCTCCATCTTCCTAGCTATGGTGGTGTGCTGCACCTGTGATCCTTGTAGCTGTGGCTCTATCCGGATGATTTCCTCCACCATGACCCTGAGCTCCTCCTCAGAAAACCTGGGGTGTCTTTGCGGTGCCATGGGGTGGTGTGGGTGATGTATGGGGTGGTGTGTGTTGTGATGTGTGGGGTGATATTTAGGGGTGTGCTGTGTGAGGTGCATGGATGTTGTGTGAGTGATGGTGTTGAGTGCCTGTGGATGCTAGTGTTGTTTCTGGTGGTGTCTCTCTCTGGCCTTCTGTCGCAATTTTTGTCGTACTTGTTTGTGGGTGATGTGGGTGTGTGTTTTATATTGTATCAAGTGTGTGGGAGTGGTGTGTGTATGTGTATCAGGTGTGTGTATTTCAATTTGTCCAATGTGGATGTGTTTTGTAAGAGAGTGTGTATTTTGAGCGCGGCGGTGTGTACTGCCAATGGAATACTGAGGTTGAAAGACCGCAGCTTGGATTCGTGGGTCGAGATAGTGTGGGCGTATTCCTGTTGGCGTGATGGTGGAGGTTTTGGTATCGCCAGTTTATCACTGAACTTTGGTGTGGCGGACTTCTGTGGGTGTCTAAATTTTGGCAGATTCCGAGCTGTGGGTCATAATAGCTGTGGCGGAATTCCGCGGCCGCTGCAGTGTATTGGCGGTCTTCTGCACGGCGGTAAGCAGCATTTACAGCCAATGTTGTAATGACCCCCATATTATTTAGATATAAAAATACTGCCATACAAAAAATTTACAGAAAAAATTATAAAAATATTGACTTTAAAAATATAGTGCACAAATATATAGACATAAAAAGGTAAATACAACATCACAAAATAAATTGGTGGACGGAGTGCTGAAACTTTTCAACCACTCACCCCCAGTCACAGATCTGGGTTTAATCCATCAATTCTTTTGCTTACCATGCCACCCAAGTTTGGACCCAGCCATATGCAAATCAGTCTTGACCCTGCTCTATTTTGTGATGTTGCCTTATGCGCCCTAAGTGGCAAGGGTATGCCCAGACGTGGGTCCCTTGCTCACTGTGCCATTGGATTCAAGCTAGCCTGCCTGATGAAGGGTAATACCCTGAAACCGGTCCCAGGATGCTTGTTTCCGGTCCAGGGAAGACCTGGCCTGGCAGTTCAGGCTGGACTGTTACCATGGGGAGCAGGTTCAAGACTGATTTGCATATGGCTGGGTCCAAACTGGGGGGGCATGGTGAGCAAAAGAATTGATGGATTAAACCCAGATCTGTGACTGGGGGTGAGTGGTTGAAAAGTTTCAGCACTCGTCCATCATTTTATTTTGTGATGTTGCCTTGTGCGTCCTAAGTGGCAAGGGTATGCCCAGACGTTGGTCCCTTGCTCACTGTGCCATTGGATTCAAGCTAGCCTGGCTGATGAAGGGTAATACCCTGAAACCGGTATCAGGATGCTTGTTTCTGGTCCAGGGAGGACCTGGCCTGGCAGTTTGGGTTGGACTATTCTCATGGGGAGCAGCGTCAAGACTGATCTGTATATGGCTGGGTCCAAACTGGGGTGGCATGCTGAGCAAAGAAATTGATGGATTAAACCCAGATCTGTGACTGGGTGTGAGTGGTTGAAACGTTTCAGCACTCCGTCCATCATTTTATTTTGTGATGTTGCCTTGTGCGTCCTAAGTGGCAAGGGTATGCCCATACCTGGGTCCCTTGCTCACTGTGCCATTGGATTCAAGCTAGCCTGCCTGATGAAGGGTAATACCCTGAAACCGGTCCCAGGATGCTTGTTTCCGGTCCAGGGAAGACCTGGCCTGGAAGGGTAATACCCTGAAACCGGTCCCATGATTGTTGTTTCCGGTCCAGGGAGGACCTGGCCTGGCAGTTCGGGTTGGACTGTTCTCATGGGGAGCAGGGTCAAGGCTGATTTGCATATGGCTGGGTCCAAACTGGGGGGGCATGGTGAGCAAAATAATTGATGGATTAAACCCACATCTGTGACTGGGTGTGAGTGGTTAAAAAGTTTCAGCACTCCATCCATCATTTTATGTTGTGATGTTGCCTTGTGTGCCCTAAGTGGCAAGGGTATGCCCAGACATGGGTCCCTTGCTCACTGTGCCATTGGATTCAAGCTAGCCAGGCTGATGAAGGGTAATACCCTGAAACCAGTCCTAGGATGCTTGTTTCCGGTCCAAGGAGGACCTAGCCTGGCAGTTCGGGCTGGGCTGTTCCCATGGGGAGCAGGGTCAATACTGATTTGCATATGGCTGGGTCCAACCTGGGGTGGCATGGTGAGCAAAATAATTGCTGGATTAAACCCAGATCTGTGACTGGGGGTGAGTGGTTGAAAAGTTTCAGCACTCCGTCCATCATTTTATTTTATGATATTGCCTTGTGCACCCTACGTGGCAAGGGTATGCCCAGACGTGGGTCCCTTGCTCACTGTGCCATTGGATTCAAGCTAGCATTGGTGATGAAGGGTAATACCCTGAAACGGGTCCCAGGATGCTTGTTTCCGGTCCAGGGAGGACCTGGCTTGGCAGTTCGCGCTGGACTCTTCCCATGGGGAGCAGGGTCAAGACTGATTTGCATATGGCTGGGGCTAAACCAAGGTGGCATGCTGAGCAAAGAAATTGATGGATTAAACCCAGATCTGTGACTGGGGGTGAGTGGTTGAAAAGTTTCAGCACTTTGTCCATAATTTTATTTTGTGATGTTTAAAAAGGTAAATATACATTTATTGATATTTAACATTAAACTTGCTTTAAAAAGTATGCACTAACTTACAAACATAATTTAAAATTATATATAATAAAGAAAATGTAAAGACAACCTAATAATCTAAAAATATTCTAAACAAACTAACCTCAAACTATACCAAATTTAAATTAAAATAAATAGAAATATTTGTTAAAAAATATATTATTACATAGATGTAAACTAATAATAGGAGTTTATGTAAAAACACAACATAAATATGTGTGGTTTTAAATAATTACAAAACATTAATTTGCACATTATTATTATTAAGTAATTGAACTTAAAAATAAAACATACATTATGAAAACTAGAATTTATGAATTAATAAAACACATTTTTAGAAACATGTACTATAAAAATATATAATGAAAACAGGGTACTCTTTAAAATAAAATATATTTTTTGTGTGTGTGGAGATATATATTTGAATTTTGTTTATTTTTTGTGTATTCGTTTTCATATTTTTATGCATATGCATGTACATATATACATAAAAATACTAAAACTGATACAAAACAATACAAAAAATCAAATAAAAAATAAATACAATTTATTCACAAATACTACTATAAATGAAATCCAACTAACATTAATACAAATTGACACAACGTAGCTAAAAGAAAGGAAATATTTACAATTTTAGTCCAGTCTGATAAACGTTATAAAATGTATATAAATAAAACAAATGCCAGTATAACTACGTTCAAACATAAATTACAAAAAAGTCATATCAAATAAAATCAGATTTTCTATTCTCACTCCAACTGACTAAACGTAGTATAGCGCTGGACTTGGGCAGGGTTAGCATTACTATGCTCACTGCAAACACAGCAACAGTAGAAACGTGCTGGTCTTTGGAGGGGTTATATTTACTGTTCCCACTCCATCCTGGGCAATATTTGCAGGATTTTACAGGGCTCAGATATACTATTCCTACTCGCCGTGCTGGCAGTGATGCCGGACGCTGGAGGTGACGTCGGAGGAGACAAACGCTGGTTTCTACAGAAAGTAGAAGAGGACGCGGACGGGCCGTGAGCAGGCCTGCGGGATAGGTGGTGGTAGCGGTCACGGTAAGTGGGGAGAGTGGGGGACTTCAGGGAGTCTGGGGTGCGGGATCAGGAGGGTTCCTGAGGGTGACAAGGGGTTGGGTGTTAGTGGCTGGTTGGGCTGAGCGGTCTGTCCGGTGTGGCACTGCGTGGTGGGGAGGTGTGGTGTGGTGAGTGGGGGTGGTAGAGGTGCCAGAGGTCAGCCAAAAGTAAGCAGAGGGCTCATTTTAAATGGCGCTGTACAGAGCGGCACGGGGTGCAGGGTTGGTGGGCTCAGTGGGTCTCGAGCGTGCTTTTGGAGCCCTTTCTTGGAGCAGGTTGAGTGGATATCCGCCACAGATCCGGTGCTCGCCCAGGTCATGCATCTTCCACATTGTAGCCCTTGCGCCCTGTGCCCCTCTGTCATCGGCCTCGCTCTCTGCTTCACTCTCTGCACCACCTTTTCTTTGCTTTGCCCCCTCCTGCCTCCCTCGTACTGCCCGCCACGTGTCGCTCGTCACACACCACACGCCTCACTCTCACCCCCCTGCTTTGCTCTTCTGCCCTGCCCTGCCCTGTCTTTCCCCTCCATTCCTCTCCTCCCCTCTTCCCTCTCCGTGTTGGTGTCCACCCGTTCCACTCCCTCGCCTTCCTACCACCCCGTTTCCCGCTGCCACTGTCGCTGCACCACTTGGGGTAGTTCCTGGCAGTGTAGGAGACCTGAGCTGTATACTCCATCTCCGGTCATTGCATCGCTCCCCTAGGCCAGAAGCAGGCCAATTCAGCAGGAGACCTTGCGACAGGGGATCACTTGACTGGCCCATCCATCATAGGTGAGCGTGGTTGTTTTAGGTAACATCCGCAGAGTGAGTGCGCCAGGTCCACACGGAAGTGGCCCAGCTTGGTCTGGGTGCAGCTTTTGAGTGACCTGAGGGCCCCACTCACCTCCTGACCCCGAGCAGGACCGAGGCAGAGGCAGAGTAGATATCCAAGACTCATTTCACCTCTAACCTCGACATTAATTTCAACTTCAACCTCAACTTCAACTTCAACTTCAACTTCAAGATATTTAGGCGCAGTAAGGCCTAGTAGAAAGGCAGCAATAGGAACAGGAAGTAACAGGAAGATCATTTATTCGTCCACCTATCTGGCTTCTTCCCTTGTCCCGATTGCCAGACTGTCTTGCTTACCCCCGATCCATGGGGAGGGTCAACATAAAGATCTTTCTGTCTTTTGCCTCCAACAACCTCAAGATGCCAGGCACAAGCGGAGTGTGAGTTACCAGAGAAACCTAAGACCGATTCCCCAAGTCATCATGAGGTCTGGCTGAGTTAGGGTTCTTATGGAGGGCAAAACTAGGACCCAAAAACCCCAAAGGAGGGCGCAAAGGAAAGAAAATGTTCCACACCAGGAGCACGAAACTGGACTCAACCGACTGGCACTGTCTCTTACTCCTCTTCAGGTCTACCTCAAGAAGCCAGGAAGCATTAATAAGTTTGCATTTTTAAAAGATACAACTACTGCAATTTTTTCAAATCCTGACAATATTGAGGGCCTTCCAACCCCAGTGGTTCTGCAAATATTTGGTTCAGTGAAGACGCTGCAGGATGCATTAGGCAATAAAAACTCACCAAGAACTTTCACTTTCCCGATAGCCTCGGTCCAGCATTTGGAGCCGGAATCCCCCTTTCAGGAGGCTTCAGAGGATCAAACTGCTGTAGGAAACAATGTATGCTTAGTCCGCGAGCAACCGAATGGCCCCCGGGACATGAGTAACGCAACAGCGTATAAGAACTCTCAGGTGTGCAGCACCCTGATCACGGCTCGGGTTCATGCTCTGGCACAAAAACTTCCTCAAGGCAACCGGCAACATGACACACTCAGTTTCCAATCACTCTCGAAAACCTGACGGAGGCATTAAATGACCCCGTGTTTGCCGGAACTTGCCAACAGTCGACTCCCATGTTACTGTCAAGCCCTGCCATACAGGGGGCTAAAGAGAGGTTGGATATCTGCATTGAGGCATCTACAGGAAAAATGGAAGACACTTGGTTGCAATCACTCGCTATAACAAATGACAAAGCCCTAATTGAGGCATTGCACCTTCAAACCTTTGACTTGTCAAACACTAAAGAACAGTACCTGAGCCCACTACAACTGTCAGAGAAGGCTAATCAAAGTCCGGCCATACTGCAACAAGTAAGAGTTTCCAACTTGATCATTGAAGTTTCAAATGACATGAGTGAATTACAACAAGGTATAGGCGCAATGGAGCTTAGCAACTTGGACACTCCAACTAGTAGCAATAGCTCTCCAGAGGGCAGCAACAGAAATACCATGTCTATAGGATACTTCTCTAGCTCTGTAAATAAAATTAAGTTGGGCGGCATTAGCCTTGAAGAGACTCGCTGCTATAAAAACTAGGGCTTTACTATAGACAACAAGGCTAACCTTGTACCGCAAAAACAGTACATCTCTCAGAAATGCAAAGCGCTGACATTTGCTTTTTGTGCCTTAGCCAAAAGGTTAAAAGGGCCTTTGTACAAACCTTTACTGTCCATCATGTCGGCCAAATCCCTTCCAGCCACTACATACGGAAGCGCAACACTAAACGGGAAAGATGCTTCACTCCTGGATCAGCAACAAATAAAAATCTGCAAACAAGTTTTCAATCTTCCCCGTACTGCTTCCCTTGCCCAAGTTAGGCTTGAATTTGGCCTCAAACAACAACAGTTGGACAGGAAAGTACATAAGATAAAGACCTGGTAAAAAATAGGAGGAAACAACACTAGCCCCTTAGTCACAGCTATTTGGAATTCAGGAAGCAATGACTCAAAGTCAGTATACAACAGGTACTTGCAGTATTCGATGCAAGAGGCACAAATGACATATCTATGGGACTCTAATATGTCATATCCCCTTCTGTGCTGTGTGTTAAAAAAGGAAATAGGTCTCCAATCTTTGCTGGATGATAAACGCAAATTTGCAGGACGCTCGCATGCCTGGCTTCTCATGCATACTTACACTATCCTGGCACCATCGTAATATCTGACCTCAACATTTTCAGTATACGTCATACGCCACCTGCTCGCGATGCGGCTAGGTTCCCTTCCATCAAGAGCGGATGAACCATTGTAGAAGAATTGGGGAGAGACTTCATGTAGGCTATGCAATGCTGCCAGGGAGGACATGGCCCATCTGATCTGTATCTGCCCAGCCCTAAGAGAAGCACGTCGCTAGCTGCTGAAACCAGTTTTTAGTACAAATGGGATACGCTCTTCTCGGCCAGCAGCAATGAAATGTTTGCTCCAACTGACCCGCAGATAAACTGTAGACTTGTTAAATTTCTGTCTGTACAAACCAAATGCCTAAACTTGCGGCCTGAGACCGTTGGTATATCATAAAGACTTGGTTTATGCCCTTGAAAAAATGCAGAACCAGGCACATTGAAAAGTTTGCACTTTTTAATAATTGTTTAGTTACTCTTATCATTTTTTTTGCATAAATTCAAGAATTTTATAATGGATATTGAATTTTAACTGACTATTTTGCTAAGATTTTAGTTACGCATGCAAATAAATAAATAAATAAAATATTCCCACTCGAACCTAAGCAACAGTAGGGTAAAATGATGGACTTTGGAGGGGTCAGATTAATAATCCCACTCCAAGTAAAGGAAGTGTGTGTGTGTGTGTGAGTGTATTTACTTATATATAGGAACACACACAGACACATTTATATGTCTACTCAATACCTTTCCCACCCTAATCCCTACAAACCTAACAAACCACTAAATTTTTTTTCAAAAACATTGCTAATTAATTTTCATAATTAATAATTTCATCAATCAAATGTCAAACATTAATTACTAATGTATTATATACTGTAATATATGTTTTCATACATTTCCAACAAAACCAACAAACTCTTACCAATATAATAAATACAAGTCAAATATAATTGTTTACATATATCAAACATAATATAACAATTAACCTTGCCAAAGAAATGTAAAAATAATGAAAACATTAAAAAAGTACAATAGTTTATACAATGAGATTAAATAAAATATTATTTTAAAAAATAGACATTTTTAATGAAGTAAAAAATAAAAATATAAGTAATGTTATTGTCAGACCTGGCATCCTTGGTGTGGGCTCCCCTAACTTTTTGTCTCTGCTTCCGAGGTTGTTGCTGTGTGCTGGACTCTGTTTTTGCTGTTTTTGTTACTCTGGGCTCTTTAGCACTGCTGACCAGTGCTAAAGTTCAAGTGCTCCCTATGTGAAATTGTATGTGTAATTGGCTTTTTCATAATCAGCATATTTGATTTACTAGTAAGTCCCTAGTAAAGTGCACTAGAGGTGCCCAAGGCCTGTAAATCAAATGCTACTAGTGGGCCTATAGCACTGATTGTGCCACTCTCATGAGTAGACCTGTAAACATGGCTTAGACCTGCCAATGCAGTATCTGTGTGTGCAGTTTTTAAACTGCCAATTCGACTTGCCAGGGCCAAACCTTCCCTTTTTATACATGTAAGGCACCCCTAAGGTAAGCCCTAGGTAGTTCGATGGGCAGGGTGTAGTGTATGTTAATGTAGGGACATGTACTGATGTGTTTTACATGATCTAGCAGTGAAATACTGCCAAATGTGGGTTTCACTGTTGCAAGGCCTGTCTCTCTCATGGGTTAATATGGGGGCTGCCTTTGAATATCTTTTAAGTGCAGCTTCCATTTGACAGCAGATGGAAATTCGGAGTTTGGTGTCTCTGAAGTCAAAATTTAGAAATGCAACTTTTTGTAAAGTTGGTTTTTAGATTGTTAGTTTGAAAATGCCACTTTTAGAAAGTTGTCATTTTCTTGCTTTAACCATTCTGTGACTCTACCTGTTTGTGGATTCCCTGTCTGGGACAGACTGACAGTTGGGCTGTTTGTGCATATCCTCTAGACAGTGACACAAACTGAGCTGTGGTGTAGCCTGCATATCCTGATGAGCCATCTGGGCTAGAGTATAGGGAGGAGTGGTCACTTACACCTGAATGGGCTGTGCCTGCCCTCACCCAAAGCAGGATCCAACCCCCTGGTGTGTGTCTGGCGCAAGGCCCTATCAAGGCAGGATCCTGTAAACAACAGAGATTTTCTTTGAAGCTGGACAACTTCAAAGGCTGAAAGGGGTATACATACTGGATCCAAAATCCCAGACTTTAGATAACTTCAAGATCACTTCAAGGATTCAAGAGGAACCTCTGCCAGGAGAAGAGCTGAAGGAGAAATGCTGCCTGTGACTGCTTTGTTGGGCTATCCTGCAGTTGCTGCTTCTGCCTGAGAAAGGGACAAAGACTGTACTTTGTGGTATATTCCTGCTTGAGAGGTACCTCCAAGGTCTTGGACTGAGTTTGCCCCCTGCTCTGAAGTCTCTGGGACATCAAAGACTACCTCTGCCAGCACCTGGACTCTCTGTTGAGAGTCCTGCTCTGCCAAGTAGTGCCTAATCCAGTCCCTGGGCCCTTGTAGGGAGAAGCTGGTTGAAAACCAAGAAAAACCAAGTGCACCGACTTCGGATGACCCCGGACTGACGCTGATGATAAATCACGTGACGCCACCTGCAACCAAAGCCGTGGTCCTCGCTGAAGTCCGCGGCTCCGTGGAAGTCACTGCACCACATCGTACCCACTGGATATTGACTTTGCCGGAAGTGCGTGGATCCAACACTTCACACTGATGCCGCCTCACCTCTACTGCTCCGCAGCAAGGACCCGACGCCTCTTTGTGACGCCTCCGCTCCTTTGCTCCGCAGTACCGGAACAGATGCTGCTTCAGATCCAGCAACGCCTCGATCCCCGACTCCATGCACTGGCTTGTTTCCTCATTTTCACACGGTACTTTACTTTGGGTCGGTGTGACTCCGTGACCAGTGCCATTGGGATTGGATTGTTGGGAATGACTTCGAAGCATTTGTGTTTCTAAGCGCTATATTGAAGTTGAATCCTTTAAAAATTCATAACTTTGCCTGTGTATGTTGGATTGTGTCATTTTGGTCTTTTTGTGCTCAGATAAATATTGTCTATTTGTCTAACCTGGTGTTGAGTCATTTTGTAGAGTTTTCCCTGTATTACTGTGTGTATTGGGACAAATACTTTACACATTGTCTCTGGGTTAAGCCTTTCTGCTCATGCCAAGCTACCAAGGGGGTGAGCAGGAGTTAGTCGGGTGTGTTTCTCATTTGTACTGACTAGAGTGACAGTCCTTTCTTGGACAGGGGGTAACCTGACTGCCAACCAAAGACCCCATTTCTAACAGTTATTCTCAAGATAGTCTAGACTTTACAGTATATTTGGATTAATATTCAAGACCAATGACATTTTTGAAATGGTATTAAGGTTCAACACAGAGAGAGATAATCCAGTTGGTTCAATTGATACACAAAGCCACACAAATAATACAGAGTTTGGGTGTAGGTAAGTGGAATACTGGTGTCTGAAAAATTTGCTTGGTTATTTTTCAAAATGACAGCACCACACGTTTTTCTGACTATGGTGAGGTTTAGCTTTATTGATGGCCCGAACTTAAATCAACCTAGTAGGAGGGAAACACTCCCGGGCCACAGTCTAGTAAGCAATGTCAGCTATCACAAATGCACAACTGTTAAAGTGCAAAGACAAACGAGAGCTAGTGATCAATTGTATGTTTGGTTCACATTCAAACACACACATTTCAAATAAAGATATGCAGAGCATAATAGACTCCAAACTAACTAAAAATAAAAACAATAAAAGAATCATTGAGAGATGCAGCAGCTCTATCAATGACAACAGCATCGCCTTTCTTGTGAATAGGAAATACATTTCTTCGTAGAAGACTTGCAAGATAGTGGTGACAACAATGCAACATATAACTGGTCCCACCAATCTAAATACAGTGCAGGCTTGCATGCACCACAGTCATATTAATATTTGCATGCACCAATTGGCTGCTTGATAGATATATTTGTAATGGTGAACTCGGTATTGGCCAAGAGACAGCTGCCCATGGCATGGTAGGCTACGCTCTGTACACTCTGCCCAAAAAAACACAGTGGCCGGAAGTGCATGTGACTGGGTAGACCGGCTATGGGAGTGGAGCACAGTGACAGAATGTCTGGAGACCAACGACTGAAAAGCACCCCCTGCACCAACAGGGGAAGCAGATATTGGAAAAAATGCTCTGAGGGGGAGTGTGATAGCAAAACAATCTGGAGGTTGAAGAGATTGGGGGGTCCGGGGAGAGCTGTCACAGACAAGTCTTTCCCCAGGAGATTTTGTAGGTGGAGGCATGGCGGGACAGGATTGGTTAGTGAGAGGAGGAGGGAGGTCACATGGGGCTGATTGGGGGTAAAATAAGCTGGTAGAGGAAATGACATCCTTTTCCGGCTCATGGTGAAAGGGAAAGGAGCTTTTGCAGCGGAGCTTCATGAATTTAATGAAGGCTAACGCGCTTCCAATGAGGTTAGCGCGTCACATTCCTAGGGTGACGAGGCCCGTGTAACGCAACTCAGGATGGCAACACAGCCTGCCAATGAAGTGGTGTGGGCCACGTTGCTGATTTTGGGGGCTGCCGGGCGCACAGACCTGTTGCGGCCCAGTGTATTGCAGGAGGCCTGGGTCTGTATGGAAAGACCAAACCCAGGCCGCGTCAAAGGGCATGGCTGCTGCCGTAGTGGCATGCAGCACGCCCAAAGGTAAATCTGTGGGAAAAGGGAAGGGGGAGAAGAGGGACAGTGTTTCTCCTGGGGGTGAGGGGGCAAGATAGTAGGGATGCCTAAGAGCCTCACGGTGGCCCCAGACTTTGCAGGGACTGGGGCTAGTCAGGATTTTTGCAAGGGCACAGGGGAGGAGGGTCCCACAGAAGGGGATGATGGAGGTCAAGGGTAGTCAGGGGGGACTGGGGGTTTGACAGGGTGTGCTAGTTGAGAGGCCCCTCTGGACCTGAGTTTGGCCAAGGTGGGCAGTAGCCAGAAGGGAGGCAGGGCACAGGTGCAGGGCATTGTGGGCAAGAGGAAAGAGGCAGGCGACAGTGGTGGTGGTGCCAGGAAGGGGGCCGAAGTGCTGTCTATTATCCTGGACCAATGGACTTGGGAATTGCAACGGGTGCAGTTGCACCCGGTGAAAGTGGGAGTGGGGAGGTGTTGGGGGCCCAGCATAGGGGGGGCAGGGCTGGCCTGGGGAGTGAACAGTATGACAGGCAGGTGGTGGATCTCGAGGTAAGGATCAGAGAACAGCATCGGGTGGTGGAGGAGACTGAGGTTTTATGGGAAAGCCTGTGCAGGGCTAGGGAACAAGGGAGGAACCAGATGAGGTAGTTCAAGAAAGCCAAAGGGATTCTAATTAAGGGTGGGATTCAGAAAGGGGCGGTAGGCCAGGGTTGAAGGGGCATTGGCAGTGGGTGCACGCTGACATGGAAGAGGTAGAAGAAGCAGAAGGGGCTGGGTTGGGTGGTATTTCCAGTCTAGGCGACAACACACCCGGTTGTAGGGGCCAGATGGGCAGTAGCTCAGGACCAGCAGGTGAGGCTGGCATTCAGTTAGTGATACCAACGGGGAGCATGACAACCACAAGACGCTGGTCTGAAGAAATAGGGGGGTTTCATGCGGCCCTCACTACAGTGCAGGATCTAATGCATGGTGTGCTTCCTAAGGAGTGGACAGCACAGGAGGGGTCTGTGCAACTCCACAACTGAAGCACAACTGTGCATCACAAATGAAGGAGTGAGTGTTTAGTGACGTTTATAAATGTGAGGATGTTTTGGAGTTGGATTATGATGCAGAAAGTGATGACTGGGAGGAGGGTGAAGTGCGTGAGGACGATGGGGTTGGTCACAAATGGCTGGCGGGGCCTGGAGGGGACTCACAGGAGGCATGAGTGAGTGGCTTGCAAGCGTCAAGTGCGAATGTAGGAGGCACCCAAGGGCGGAAGAAGCTGACGGCCACAGCTAGCAGGAGGCAAAGATTGGATGTAGACATGCCCACTGGTAAGAAGGATTGGTGGGCAGTGTGGGATGTAAAAAAACGGGGTCTTCACCGAGCAAGGCATGCTGGTCGGAGGGAGTGGGGATAGAGTGATTGGTAAGGAGGGCGAACAGTGGTGAAAGGCAGACAAAAAAGGGGATGAGGGAATTACAGAGGTGCAAGGTGAGGTGACCAAGGCTGGAATGGGCAAGGTTGATGAGGCCAAAGATGAGGCAGGGAACAAGAAACATTCACCCTATATGGTGCTGGCCATGCCTTTAGGGTCCCATCTTTCAGATAAAACAAAAGAAAGGATATGGAAGCACGAATACGTGGATGTATTTAAGCTTCTTCATAGGGATATTCAGGCTAAGGAAGGCTTGAAGGAAGAGGAGTGGGAGCTGGCCTGGACACCTGTGGTTTCCATTACCATGGAAAACTGGACGTCAGCGTATTTAATCTGTGCTAGCGTCTACTGTGACAAATACCTCGACAGGGCAATTGCCTTGTTTAAGTATATGCACATAATTCGGAAGGTCCAAATGCATTTTTTTTTTTTTTCCTGGCTTAGCTACGATAAGCAATTCAGGGCGAGGATCAGTGTTAACCCTCACAAGCCATGGGGGATGTAGATACTGAGCTTTGGATGCAATTGATGCTGGCCACTCAATCTACTGCTTTGACGCATAAAGCTAGTGGTTTGCCGATCACGTACAAATCTTTTCAGCCGCAGCCCACCCATTTAAGGGTGGGCGCTACAGCCAATAATGGAACCAAGGCTGTGTCTGCTGGGGGAACATCAGGGGCTTGCTGGAATTTTAACTAAGGTTTCTGCAACAGGAATGCCTGTAGGTTCAAGCATGAATGCTCCAAGTGAGGGGCAGACATCATATCATGCAGTGCTTTATGCTGGCCAGAGCAATGGAAGTCAGGGAGGGGAAGAGGACAGCAGGGTCCTGCTGGTCCGATGGGCTCCAATGCCAATTAAGCTAGATGCTATGCGGCCATGGGTAGCCCAATATCCTGATGCAGAGGTGTCTTTGAGGCCGGAATTGGGTTTTCTGGAAGGTTTCCTAGTGGGGTGCCAAGGACCTAGGAGTTGCAGGTTGGCTGACAATTTGCGGTCAGCTAAGGATCTTCCAGCGGTGGTAAAAGCAAAATTGAGCAAAGAATTCATGAAGGGAGGATTGTAGGCCCTTTTTGAGATTGGCCGGTGGCTGACCTAATGATATTACCGTTTGGGGCTGTACCTAAGAAGCAGGCGGGGGAGTACAGGCTGATACATCACCTTTCTTGGCCCGAAGGTGCATTGGTCAATGATTTTATAGCTGTGGAGGATACAAATTTGTGTATGCCTCCGTTGACGATGCTGTGGGACTGGTCAGGCAGTGTGGACAGAGGGCTCAACTGGCAAAATGTGACATCAATTCTGATCTTCGCTTGCTGCCTATACACCCTGGGGACTTCTCGTTGTTGGGGATGCAGTTTGATGGAGCCATTTACGTGGACAAGGTGCTACCCATGGGTTGTGCTATTTCCTGCGCACTGTTTGAGGCTTTCAGCTCCTTTTTGCAATGAGTTTTTGTGCAGGAGAGTGGGCAAAAGGAGCTCACACATTACCTGGATGATTTCTTGTTTGTTGGGAAAGCAGGTTCTGGTGGTTGTGGCAGGTCTTTGCAGCAGTTTCAGTGCCTGGCAGATACCTATGGGGTGCCCCTAGCCACTGAGAAGACTGAGGGTCCCAGTACATCCCTGGTATTTTGGGGATTTGAACTCGACTCAGTCAGTATGATTGCACGTTTGCCAAGACAGAAAGTGGAAGTTTCAGGCTTTCCTTCAAGAGGTGATGGGTGAAAAGTTTTTGGAGCTTCGGAAGGCGCATAAAATGTTGGGCTTCCTTATTTTTGCTTGCAGGGTGGTATGGGGAGGTCGGACATTTTGTTGGCAGTTGGGCTCGGCTATGTCCAGGGCAAAGCTCCTGCAGAGTTTCTATGTCAGTGAGAGCGGATTTAGGGGTCAGGCAGTCCTTTCTTGAGGATTTTAATGGTGTGTCCACGTGGTTTCAGGAAGAGAAGATGGTTTGGCAAGTACAGATTTTTTCAGACGCAGCGGGGATGCATGACTTTAGCCTGTTCAGAGATGGCAGGTGGTGTGCGGAGCACTGGCCACAACAATGGCTGGAACAAGGGCACAGCATTGCATTTTAGGAGTTTTTTCCTTTTCTGGTGGAATTGTCAGTGTGGGTGAAGAATTGTGCAACAGAACAGTAATGTTTCATGTGGATAAGATAACTGTGGTGAAGCTTGTGAAGAGAGTTGCAGGGTTTGAGGCTGCTAAGATGCTTCATGCTGCTGTGTTTGCAAATTAATATTGTCTTCAAGGCGACAAATGTGCCCAGAGTTAATAATGTTATCGCTGATTCCTTATCTCATTCACAGTGGTATTGTTTATATGAAGTCAATATGGCGGTCCCTATGGAAGTCTGGAAGTGGGGAGCTTGGGAGTTCTTAGGCTGGTGGAGAGGTCTTTAGTGAATGCCATCAAGAGGAGCTATAGGCTAGCCTGGATGGAATTTTAGAAGTTCCAGGGAGGAAATCATTGAGAGTGTGTGCTGACAGGGAAGGATCAGTGATGCTTTTTGTTTTGGAATTCATGCATTAGGGCCTGTCTCCCACAACCATTGCTGGCAAACTGGCTGGCTGTCTTTTTATGGAAAATTGCTGTGGGGTTTTGACCCGGCAAGAGATGAAATGCTGGGCAGTGTACAGAAGGGTTGGGGTAGAGGGAGGTCGCCAGCAAAGAGAGGTTTGGGGAGGCCATTACGTTTGAACTGTTTGGTGACATTTTGGGTTGGCTGGGGAGGTGCTGTTTCAACAATTTTGAGGTGTTGGTGTTTCGTCTGTGTATGATTTGGATATTTTTTGGAGCATTCAGAGGGCCTGAGGTGTTGGGGTTGGGAGGTGAAGGGGCATTGGGCAGGATGAAGTGCGATTGGAATCCAGTCAGGTGGGGCTATGGTTGAGAAAGTCAAAGACAGACCAAGTCGGGAGGGGGAAGTGGATCTGGTTGAATGAAGTGGGGTGCGACACGGTGTGCCCGGTGTGGGAATGGCATACTTTTCTGGAGTGGCCCAAGTGCAAACATGCAGGCATTTGTTGCCATTAGGATGTCAGCAGGGTCACAGCATTTCAGATTTTGGTAGTGCGCAAGGCAGTGATGGGTCACGATTCTGCCTTGTTTGGGACTCATTCTTTTCAAATTGGGGCAGCGACATCGACAGCGTGATTGGGATGGGGATCGCACAAGATGCAGCAGATTGGGAGGTGGCGTTCGAAGTGCAGTGAGCAGTATGTGTGTAAATGAAGGAGGTCAGGGGAGTTTTGGGAGGTTCTTATGACCCTGGCGGTCCAGCACCACCACGCTGGTGGTGGCGGCCAGACAGCCGACAGCGTGGCGGTGCAGGACCACCAACTTTTGACAATGGTAGTGAACTGGCTGTATTGCAGCTAGTTCACCACTTGTACCACCAGGGTGGTAGGTCCGCCTGGCCGAAGATAGACCACCTTCGACCCTGCGGTCTACCTTACACTGCCTGCGGTATTTTGTGCATCCATACCGCCAGAGATTCTGTGGCGGCAGCACCGCCACGGAATCCCTGGTGTTAACGATACTGGCAACAGGAATGCTCATTCCTGTCGCCACTACAGGACTCCCCAACCCCCCCTCCATGTAGGATCCACCCCCGACCCTATCTGAAGACCCCCACCCCCAAGCCGTGACATCCCCACCCCGATCCCCATTCCAACACCCCAATCCCCATTCCAACACCCCCACCCCTGCATACACACATTCACTCATGCACACATACACTTGCATACACACGCACACAAACACACACAACACCCCCCTCCATACACACACCCCCATTCACACACACCGCCCGAAACCCTCCCTCCCCCTCCCGTGTCGGTCGATCACCTTACCTGGTGGTCACGCTGGTCGTCCGGGAGGGAACGGGGTCCATGGCACTTGCTCTGCTGCCAGCGCCCCACCAACACAACACCGCCACGCCTACTACTAAGTCGTAATAGGTGTAGCGGTGTTGTGTTGATGTGGTGGTGCCAGCAGAGCCACCTCCACTGCACCTCCTGGCGGCTCTTCAACCAATTTATGGCGGAGAGCCGCCAGCAGCCATAATATGGCAGTCGGAAGACCGCCATTACTGGCGATCTTGTGGCTGGCGGGACTTCGGCGGTCTACGTTAAAGACCGCCAAAGTCATAATGAGGGCCAGAGACTTTCAGATTGGAGGTTAATCTATTTCTTTTTTCCTAGGATGTGTGGACAGCCCATTGCGCCAAACCGGGGTGACTTGGACAGTGAGGCACTCATTCGTTTACTGGAGGGTGAAGTATGCAGAACGACAGATTTATGGATGCAATCTTGGAATGGCCAGCAAGCGGCATGAGGGGCTATGGTGGGGGGAAAGGGGGCATGAGGTGGGGTGGTCTTCTACCTTTTCTGGCATCTATGGTGCCTAGACGGAGTTGTTGGTGATGCATTTGGGGGAAATGATTTGGTGCAGTTGTCAGGTTAGATGCTACTGCAACACATGCAGCGGAACTTGGAGATCCTCAGCGTAAACTGTCTGGAACACGTTTGGTATGGAGAGAATTTGTGCCACACAGAAGGTGGAGGGGAGCGGTCAAGCACGCCACCATCCACAAGGCCCGTAAGAAGATTAACAGGGCAATGAGGGTTTTCTGTGCAGGACATAGTACCAGGGTGGTGGCTCACAGGGGTATTCATGAAGATGGGGGAGCTTTTCCGGGATGGCGGAGTCCACCTTTCTGATTTGGGGCATACCTATTATCTGGTGGAGCTAAGGGCTGCATTGGGGAGCTCGTGGAACGAGCGGATGTGGTGTGAAAAGAACTGGTGGGATTGAATGTGTTGCAGTAGCATTTCTTTACAAGTGTGGGGCAGAAAAACACCCCTTCGGGGGTTTCTTCTGGGTGGCGATACGTGGGGAGTAGAGAGTCAACGAGGAGTAAGGAGTTCAGGTGAAAGGAGATCTGGGGGAGGTTGACTGGAACAGGTGAATGAAGTGGTGGTTGGAGGATGTTTTGAAAGGAAGAGATGAGGACGACGGTGATGGAGGAACTTACTGGGGTGAAGGCCAAAAAGAATGCGTGAGGCATATTTGGGGAGAAATGGGGATGACACGCAAAGGATAAATACAGTTGATATGTTAAGGAGTTTGAGATATTGCTTTTTACATGTTGGAATGTTTTTTGTTGCAATCCTGTCCTAGTAAATGACCTTTTGCACAATACTGGTGTCGTGATGATTATCCCACAATGTGTGCATGCACATTTTGACCTCCATTCAGAGCTTTGACTAGGGAATATTTTGAACTTTTTGGCATGATATATGTTGAATGGAATTAAAATGTCACATTGGGGAATATCCATGTGGTCATTGACACATACACTATTGATGGATTCATACAAAACCAATGCTATAATCCTCATTGTTTTGCAAGTCCGACCAGTCTGTAAATAAATATATTTTACAAAACACTTCAGAGCAACGAGGTGCTTCATGCTTTCCCAGTATATTTAATTATAACTTCATAGAGTTCTCTGACCAGCCTGTCAGTGAAATAATTTCTAACAAAGCATTATATAATGAACAATCTCTGTACAGTCAGGACATTACAAGCAGAGAGGACTAGATTTAAATAAAAAAAACAACAGGTGCTTAAAATTGATACATAAAAATTGCATCATCATAAACTTAACACTGCAAGCCATATAGAGCGATACTAGTCGTACTGGAAATTTGGGGCCTTATTTACAAAAAATTATACTCCGCTGCCACAGCGCAGTGTTGCGTCAAAATATTTAATGCCATGTAACAACAGCTCCTAATGCCATGCTTGCATCGTATTTACAAAATAGAGCTACATGGAGTTAGGATCATGGCAGCGTAAAACAAATTATGCTAGCTTGTGTGCCGGATCATGAAAAAAATTATACTAGTGCTGCAAAAGTGATGTTAGTCTGAATAGCGGCTCGTAATCTGACGCCAGCCAGTCTAGCATGACTTTTGCGCCTAAAAACACCAGAAAAACAGCCACAAAACGTAGCTTTGCAAAAACATACAGGAGACACTGGAGAAGCAGAAATGGAGACCCCTGGAGACCAGAGACCCCAGGACAACCTGAGCAACCCCAGTACCAGCCAGGATGTCCCGACAGGCTCCCAGGAGAAGAGGAAGAGGAAGTGCAGGTTCAGTGAGGAGTAGAACAACATCTTGATCACTGAGGTGGCGGAGCATCAACACCAGCTCTTCGTCATCTCAAAATTGCCCTTAGGGAAGAAAGAAGAAATATGGTAATCCATAGTGGACAAAGTCAACAGTGTGGCAGAGGTGATGAGGACAGTCATCGACTGTGAGAAGTGCTGGCACGATGGCACGATTGCAAGCGCAGAACAAAGGAGAAACTGGCCAGTAACCACAAGGCAGCATTGCAGACTGGAGGTGGAAGTCCAGCACCCCTGAAGCAGCTGGATGAGTTGGAGGAGATGGTGGCAGCCGTCATCCCAGAGGAGTTTGTGGCAGGAGTCTCAGGATAGTGCAGCATATGATGAACTACAACAACCATAGGGTAAGTTGCAGGAGGGGCAATGTAGTAACTGTGCAATGTCAAAAGGGGGAGAAAGCCATGTCCCAGCGCTAAAATCCACTGTCTGCAGGCTATACAGTAGTATACTGGTACACATACAGTTAAACAGCAAAGAGATGTAATGCATACTGACCTTCCACAATTAGCGCATCTCAGGCCAATACCATCACCTCACTTTCTTCATTGTGTGAAGGGTAGCATCATTCCACATTTCCATCAATTTGTGCCTCACGTACTAGGAAATGATGCAGTGCAGCGCAGCACAGCTAGCCAGCCAGCTTGCTGTGTTGTGTCATGTAGAAAGTCCAGGGATGCGTTGTATGCACTGAAATTCGAGGCATCCCTGTACTTTTCTCAGCTATAGTGTAGAAACTGCTGCCTAGCTCCAATACAGGCATCCTTGGACCATGTAGCTACTTGGTGTCACTTGGACCTATGCCCACTAATCTAGGATGTAAATCCTCTGAATGGGATGGTTGTGTCACAGGACAAACAACTCATCTGAGAAGAGTCAGATGTTGTCGATGGGAGACATACACACATAGGGGCATGGCAAGCGACACCTTTTTTTTCACCCTGCATGAAACTAAATTGCACCCAGCTGACATGGCGGGCAGGGCAGAGCACACAGGTGTCAGCTGCCATGGAAGGGATCGCAGGAACTCCTCACAAATAATTGGAGGGTGGGTGATCTAAGAAATGCACAGCACTGTACCATGTGTGTACAAACGAATGGGTATGTGTGGGTGTGGGGGAGCACTGCTACTGCTCTGCATGGTAGGTGCTGACTCCTTATGGCAAAATACCATTTGGTTTGAACAGGGAGTCTGTACATATTAGTGAGTTGGGAATGGACATGTGTACTGCATGGTACCTACACAAATACACATTCGCCACTGGGTCTGACTGGGCGACGCTTGTGGCACACCTTGGAAGGAATGGCAGAAATTGGTGGACTACAACCGACATGTCATGTGGACGAGGGGAACCAGGAAGGTGTATGATGAAACAATGTCTCACGGTACCACATGTACAATTTGTGTTGTATTTTTTTATTGTTAGTTGCATCATATTACACAGTGTACAGAAAACAGTCTATTCATCTAAGCCATTTCTGTTTCTAATCATATTTTCTCTTAGTGTAGGCAACAAGTACAAATATATATTCTGTGAATCGTTATCAATATACATGTCTGTTTCCTTTAAACATTATGCATGGGTGATTACATTTTTATATCTCTCTTGTCTACCTCCATGTCATTTGCCATAGCCGTGACATTTTTCGTATAACGATACAGATACAATCAGAGGTTTGTTGAACGATCCATTATAACCATCTTGTGAAAGAAGAGGAAGAAAAACAAAAGAACAAGAACCCATTCGCTCCATGATGTCCTCGTTATATAACTCTGCTGTAATAACAGTCGGGTTCAATTTTAATCAAATTCCCCAGTTGCCATCTCCTCAAGTCTCCCAGAGATATGCTGCTAGTCATTTAAGGAACATAAGTCATAATGCTTCGTAATAAGGATGGAGTACGGTCGGGGGTAATGGGGGACCATTAGGGATGTACTGAGAAATATAAGGAAAAGCAATGGTTAGTGTGGGTTGTATGAATGGAAGAAGGAAGAGGGATGACGGGTGGGGGGGTGTCTAGGGTAAAGATCAGAAAAGATAGAAAATAGAGAATAAAAAGAAAAGGCATGGAAGAGATAGGGAAAGAAAAACCATACATATGAATTGTATTAGTATCTATGATATCCAATAGGCAAAGGGAGAATAAGAAAATAACAACGGTAGTAATAATAATCACCGCAGTAATAATGATATTGATATTAATAGTGATAGTGACAGTGACCAAGGGGAACGGGTCGCGTAGATTCAAGAGGCAAATCATTATATTGGCTGCGTCCATATGAAGGGAATAGGGCCAGGTCACAAGGTGTTGTGGGGCAGGGGGGGCCGGAGGGTGGCACGGTGATATGGACATCAGTAATATATTTCTAAGGATCGGGATATGAGTAGGGGTATGGGTTATGCCAAAAGGTCAATGAACAGTGGATAATGGGCAGGGGCTTTACCATGGGTTATGCGGAAGCTTTCTACCGGGTGGTCATCTGAGTCCTGGAGGGGAGGTGCGTCAAGTATGGGCGGGTGCACCTGCATGGGCATGGCATCGGGAATAATGTATTTCCACTACATGGTATTTTGTAGAGTTCTTTATGGGAGATCCGGTCCTAGTGTCCGGAGATGAAGGGTGACCAGGTCTGGAGAAACACCTCTGTTCTGTCCTGTAAACTGTAGATAAGTCGTTCATGTGTGGCTGCTTGGTACATTGCTATCAACCATTCATCATGGGAGGGAACGGTCGATGCACGCCAATGTATAAGGATGCATAGTTTGGCCGTTGCTAGCGCGGTGTGTAGGAGTCTACTTTGTGTTCGTGTAATCTTATGGAGTTCTCCAGTATCGTGTAACAATAGGAGAGATGGGGTGAGGAGTGGTGGAAGGTGTAGAGTTTCCCGGAGAGTGTTTCCCACTGACCTCCAAAAAGGTTGTACGGCTGTGCAATCGTGTAGGATGTGGAGTAAGTCACAGTGTGTGTGCGGGCACCTCCAGCAGTTTGCATGGGGGAGAAGTCTTGCCGTATGTAATTTCTGTGGGGTCCAGTACCAATCATGTAGGGTCTTAAAGAGACAGAATTCCAAGCGAGCCTTGCGTGCTCCGCGGTCTCTAGCTTCGATCAAGTCTGCCCAGTCCTCCAAGTCGTATTCGGTCTGCAAGTGCGTCTGCCATTTATTTTTGAGGGAAGTCAGGAGTGGGAGTGAGAAGAGGTGACAATTCAGCAATGCCTGAAGTCCCGATACCGCGCCTTTCAGCTGCCCCCATGTCTCCAGGTAGTGTAGTACGGGAGATTGTGGGAGCTGTCGGGGATGGGCACCTAGTCTTTGTATAAGACAATGTCTGAGTTGGAGGTAGCGCCATGAATGACATTCCGGGAGATTGAATTCCACCTGTAGATCCCTGAATGTTTTCCAGGTCTCCCCTGATATAAGTTGGTCCACTCGCATGATGCCTTGTTGGCCCCAGTCCTTCCAGATAATAGTTTTCCCCCCAATCTGGAACCCTTTGTTGCCCCAGAGTGGGGCTCTGTCATGTAGGTGGGGGTCTATTTTAAGAAGTTGGTGTACCCGCTGCCAGGTTTTCCTCATGGCTCCTATCATAGGATTAGTGGTTCGGGGTGTTTTTGGCTCGTATCGTATAATAACTGGAGGCCGTAGGGGGCTCCTGTAAGAGGTTGTTCTACGTCTACCCATAACGGCGGATTTCTTACATTCGGGAGTAGGAGGGCCATTTGTGAAAGATGTAACGCGTAAGAATAATGTTCGATTGAAGGAAGGCTTAGTGCGCCGCTCTCCCGTCGGGCTATTAAGGTGGTTCTGGGTAGTCGTGGGCGCATGGATCCCCAAGCAAAGGAGTGGATACATCGGTCTATCTCTCTTAATACAGGTAAGGGGATCTGTAAGGGGAGCATACCTAGGACATATAAAAACCTCAGCAAGGTCACCATCCGCACCGCTTGTACTCTGCCCCACATAGAGAGGCTCAGTTGACCCCACTTCTCAAAGTCCCGTTTCATAGCACTGATCAGTGGATCTATATTGTCTGTTACTACATTGACCAGCCCTGTATTTACATCAATTCCTAGGTATCTTAGTCAGGAGTGTTTCCATTTGATCGGTAAACCTTGTATGGAAGCACTAACTGTGACTGGGGAAAGTGGTAGGCTTCACATTTGTCCCAATTGATTCGGTATCCTGATATGTGTTCGAATTCCGTTAGAATCTCCCTCAGAGCAGTGATGGAGTTGGGTAGGTCAGTGAGGGTAAGTAGGATGTCGTCCGCGTATGCCAGAGTGAGCCATATGTCAGAGTTTCCGCCTGGTAGCGGGATTCCTGATATGAGGTTGGAACTACGGATGACTGCTGCCAAAGGCTCCACCACGAGTAGAAATAGGAGGGGGGATAGCGGACATCCTTGGCGTGTCCCTCTCCGAATCGTAAAAGTGTCCGATAGGAACCCCCCCACAGTTTACCTGTGCTGTCAGGGAATCATATTAGAGGCGCACTTTATTGATGAAACCGTCTTCTAACCCGAAACGTTTCAAGATTTCAAAGAGGTACCACCATTCTATTCGGTCAAATGCTTTCTCGGCATCCAACGAGAGGGCTAAGGCTTCCTCTCGTGTATCACGGGCAGTCCAAATAGCATGAAAGAGTGTGCGGAGGTGATTCCTGGAGGAGCATCCCGGTACAAAGCCTACTTGGGAGTGATGAATTAGAGAGGGGATAACTTTTTTGAGGCGAGTGGCCAGTATTCCCGCTAATATTTTAATATCTCCGTTCAATAAGGAGATAGGACTATAGCTTCCGCTGAGAAGTGGGTCTTTTCCGGGTTTTGGCAAAACTGTGATGGTGGCTTTATTAGACATAGGATGTATGGAACCCTCCCTCTCAGCCCCTTGGAACGCCTCGTATAAGGCATCTACCGTGTCGGTTCCCGTCCATTTATAGAATTCAGATGTGAACCCATCTTCCCCCGGTGCTTTGTGATATGACAGATTGGCTATTGCCTGTTGTATCTCTACCTTACTAATGTCTCCTTCTAAAAGAGCCCTGCCTTCATCTGTAAGATGGGGAACTTGCGTCCTCTGCAGGAATGCGTCTAAGCGGGCAATATCCTCCGATGTTTCTGAGGAATACAGAGTTTGGTAGTACCAGCCGAATTCCTCTGCGATCGCTTGGGGGTACGTGATGAGTAAGTTATCCTGGGTGCGCAGTGCCGGTATGGCAAGTGCTGTTTCCCGTTGACTTAGTTGGGCAGCCAATAGACGGCCCGCTTTCTCTCCGTGCTCGTAGTGTCGTCCCTTCAGCCTTTGTAGGGCATATTCTGCCTGTGAGGTATAAAGGGAATTAAGCTCCATTTTGGCCTGCTCCAGGGAGCGGCGGTTGAGGGGGGTAGGTTGCTTTGTATATTTCCTCATGGCCTGCGTTATTGTATCTTCTAACATGCGCTGTTGAGCCCTTCTATGAGCATTGGAGATAGCTGCATCTCTCATTAGTTGCCCTCTAATAGTTGCTTTCGCCGCAGCCCAGAGAAGTTGCGGTGAGGTTACTGAGCCTCTGTTATCCTTCAGGTAAGTGGCCACATGGGTCTTGAGTTGTTCCTTCCCATTCGGGGAGCGGTACCTAGTGTTAGGGAGGCGCCAGGGTTTACGGCCGGGTGTAATAAACCCGAGTTCCAGGGTTATTAATACCGGGGAATGGTCTGATAGCGCGGCCACCAGTATTTCTACTGACTTAACCGATTGTAGCATTCTATGATTAAGTAAGAAATAGTCTAGCCGTGATTGGGTCCCGTGGACCGAAGAGACAAAAGTATATTCCCTATTGGGAGGGTGGGAGAGGCACCAACAATCTATTAGGCCATGGTCTGAGAGGATGTCTTTTAGTACGGCTCTATCTGCATTGTTGCCCGTGTCAAGACCACTTGATCGGTCTAGGATAGCATCTTGGACTATGTTCCAATCCCCCCCAAGAATATATTGTGAGGCACCTATCTGTGTTAGAAGACGATTAAGGGAGAGAAAAAAGGAGCGCTTAGAGCCGGTGGTGGCGTATATCGAACCTATACATATTGTGGAGGATCCCACCACTAGCTTGGCCAGTACATAGCGTCCCTCTGGGTCATGCCATGTTTTAACTAATCGGAATTGCAGGGAGCGACGCAGAAGTATTGCCACTCCACATTTCCTTCCAGTTCCCTGTGTACCTGCCAGTATAGGTGGTGTTCCGCTGTATATTACTTTTCCCACCCAATCCCTGCACAGTTTCTCTGATTCCATCAAGGAGAGATGTGTTTCCTGTAGCATAGCAATGTCGGCATTTTTGGAGCGGAGATAGGACAGTATCTTTTGTCGTTTAATATAATGGGTCATGCCGTGTACATTCCAGGACAGGGCTGTGAGTGGGGTTGTCGTTCCCGAGGGTGCCGGTGTGTCATGGTTTATAGTGTATTGGATGTGTTGTGGTCCGTGTGATAGATCCAAGAAGTGGGTAATGATAAGCCTGAGAAGTGAGCAATAGAGGTTTCTTGTTTAGTTAGGCCTTGGGATACTGAGAGGGTTCCCCTTGGTCACAGTACGAAGAATATTGAAGAAGAGGAGGGGGGGGGATGGAAGGAGGTAGGGTAATGTGTGTAGAGAAACGAACAGCGATTACTACACGGGTGTGGGTGAATATAGGAGTAGAAAGGGAAGTGGGTCTAGGAGCCTTACTAAAACGAGGAAGTAAATGATAATAATAATGAAAGGATAAATAGAGAAAATAGGGAATGGAGATTGGTCAGGGTAGGAAAACACTCACTACTGCCTAAAGCCTTCTAGTCTGCAGGTCTAAACTGTGAGGCCTGTGCGCCGGTAAGGTATTATATCAATGGGACATAATGAGGGAATATGTGCTTTGTTCCTGATGTCGTGAGACATCCCAGGGGGCCCTCCAGTCGTGTGGGCGCATAAATGGGTGCATGAAAGGCAGAGGGGCTGGGAGTGGGCCCGGAACAGATTTTAGGGTCTAAAGACGGGGGGAGGGGGGAGGAATGGGCCCGGGGTGGCGAGCCACGGGGCACCCCATAACACTCACTCTATGCTTGTTATCTGTTAAGATATCGTAGAATGTAAAAATTTGCGGTATATTATGATGATCTATGGTGCTGCGTTCTGTGTGATCGCCCGGGAATATGTCCCATGTGGCACTCCCGGAGCCGCTGCGACCCAGAGTTGTGTTGATCTTATTACTCCCATCAGTGCGGTTATTATATACCTGAGAATTTGCTGCACTGTTCGGTGGGTGTGCCTTCTGTGGTTCGTCTTCAATAAGGTTAGGGGTGCGGTATTATCTGTTAAGATCGTCTGTAGGTTCTCCTAGTGGGTGGGGGCGTTGGGGCTTTCCCAGAAGATGCTATCAGTATTGTTACGCTGGTACTGCTTGGGCCGAGGGTACTGAGTGTTCTGCCCGCCCCCTCCTGGGATCGCCCGCCCCCTCCTGGGATGGGGAGAGGGGGGGCGGAGGTAGAGACAACAGGTCATCAAGGTGACCTCCCCTATTAGCCGTCCGTCTAGTAAGTGTATAGTGTTTGAGACGCTGCGGCACGGGGAGCGCAATGTGTATCTTCACGTTTGTGTATGCCTGCCCTATGGGGGGGTGTTGTGGTGACTTGAGTATGACTATGTTGAGGACTCCCCCATTAACGAGATTGGGGGTGATGCTGTGTGGTGCCCAGTGAATCTGTTCCTATCTATTCCTTGTCCTGGTTCCTATGCAGAATCCTCTCCCCGCCCCCCCCCCCCAGCCCTCCCCCACCAATCCCACATCGGGACCCGGGTCGACCCGACCGCCGCGGCGGGGCCGACGGTCAGTGGATACGGCTTGCCCTATATGTTACATTGCAGCAGACAGCATTTGGTGGGTGTGTTTTTTAACAGGCCCCCACCCCCCTTCTGGGCGAACAGCAGATAAAGTGGATGAGCATGTCACTTAGCTGTCCCAAGGTAGAGGATAGATGGTCTAGGAGCAGGTCCGGATCCCCGATTCGTCTGTTCTACTGTGGAATTAGTGTTCAACATGTTGGTCTTCTGATGATGGTTTCAAGGGGGAACGGGATTTGTCTCTGCCCGCATCTTGAGTGTGGTCAATCACTGTTTGAAGGATGTGTTCCCAGGCTTCTTGTGTCTTTGGGGGTCGGTCATACATTCGGCCTCTTTTTTGCGAGTGGGGGCGTTGAGTCTGAGGCCATGGAGTTGGCAGACTAGTAGTAATTTCTGTATGTGGCGCTGTAGATTCCAGATGCCCGGGGGCGGTGTCCATAGATTGCGAGGTCACACAGTTCAAGTAAGGGCTGAGGTCCTCGGGGTCAGTGAAGTCTCTGGATGTGCCGTGGTGGGTGATCCACATACGTGCCGGCTCAAAAAGACCATACTTGATGTCTAGGGATCTTAGTTGCGGGCGGAGAGCAAGAAATGCCCTTCTTCTATCATTCGTTAACCTCGAGAAGTCTGCCGCTACTCTGATTTCATGTCCATCCAGTGATATCGGTTGTCGTGTTTTGGCTGTGGAGATGACCTGGCGGGCTTGTTCATGGCGCAGGAAGCAGGCAATGATAGGGCGCGGTTTATTTGTAGACGCTTTGTGTGGGGGACCAATTCTGTGCACCCTCTGGAATTCTGGTGGTGGTGAAAGCTCTATGCCGAAGTGGTTGGTCAGCAGCGAGCTAAGGAAGGTTTTGATATCGGATCCTTCTTTTTGTTCCGGGATACCGAAAAAGCGTACATTGTCTCTACGACTTCGGTCCTCTAGGTCAGTGAGTTTAGTTCTGAGCGACTTTAGTTCCTCTTCCTGATCAGGGATTGCCGCTACATGGTCTTCCACTGCTGACAGGCGCTGGTCTAGGTTGGTTACTGTTTCTCTGAAGCCTGCTATGTCAGCACGGATTGAGGAAGAGGCCAAAGTAAGGTCTGTTATTTTTAGGTCTATTACCTCCAAGCGCAGTCCAACTGAGGCAATCTCTTGCAGTATACGATCCGTGGCGTCTAGTGTGGGTTGATCTAACGGGGGTGATGTATGTCCCTGTGGTGCCGTTTGTGCCGCCATGGTTTTGGGTTGAGCAATGGCTTCCGAGAATAGCAGTTGGCGAGAATGTTTACTTGTGGTCTTGTCGTTGGGCATTGTTCTCAAGGAGTGGAGGTCAGATAGAAGATACTATTTTAAGAGCTAGCACTCGAGAGCTTGTATGAGTCTGTTCAGACCTATGGACGGTTTCTTTGACTTCCGAGGATGGGTCAGACTTTGGGTTAAAGGATCTGTGGGTAGGGTTCCCACTTGGTTCGGTATACTGCTGTGACCCGTGAAGCTTCAGAGCATGATCTATAGAGGACAGTCTAGAATACGCTCAGTTTCTGATAGTGGTGGGGAGAGGTATGTTCATTGATAGATGGATAGAGAGGGATCAACGGATTTGGGTATGTTGCAGCGTGCAACAGAAGGGGGCATCTCGCCTATGTTTCATTTTGGATGAGTCCCTTGTTGCATCGCCCAGTACGATGGTCTTTTTGGGGGGGGGGGGGGCAATTGGGCGAGGGGTCGGGTTGATTGGTGAGGCACGTGCTGTTCGGGGTCCTACTCCCCTCTTGTTTCGTTCTGTTCTCCTCCCTTCTTCCTATTCCGGCTTTCCTCTCCCCTCTTTGCTTCTTTGCCGTTCCTTATGTGCTTAATCTTTGTTCCTCTCGTTCTCCCTCCATTGCTCTCTGCTGGCCTTTCGCTGTCCCCCCGTTCTTCCTTCCCCTTCTACCCCGCTCCCCCTCTGGGTGTCGCAGAGAGTCTTGTTCTTGACCTCCTCTTCCGTGTGCTAGATCAAAAGGGGGGGGGGGAAGGAATGTGTCCCTTGTTTGCTGCTGGGGGGTCTTTTTGTTGGGTAGTGCCGCTTGGGGAATCTCACCTAGTGGGCTCACCGTTTCAGCGTGTTTTTACCAGTCCCCATCAGGTACGATTTAGTCCTCGTGAGATGGCGCTTCCTTGCCGATGCGTTGTTGTTCCGTCGCGGTCGTTTTCAGGCCCTGGCACCATGGTGGCTCATCACCTTCGGGGTCCTCCCCCCCTCTCCGCACGGGGGGGCGGTGCGGCACCCCAGCACCCGGGGAGCCGAGGCGGCAGAGGGCCGGTCCGGGCACCTCCCTCGCAGCATGCTCCCGGGCCCGTGCGGCGCCGTACCTTAGTCCGCGGCTCCGCGGAGTTCCGGAGGCTGCATCCACTCCAGCGTCTCCGGTCACGGCCGCCGTCGCTCGGGTCCCGTAACTCCGCCACTCCGGAGGCCCCTCCTCTCCACCACCTGGGAGGCCACGCCGGAGGTTAGAAACGCAGGGGGAGACCCTCCGTTTATCAGCTTGGCCTGCACGGCGCTCGGAGATCTCCTCTCAGACAGCCATGTCCTTTGACGGCCAGACCACGCCCCCCACATGTACAATTTGGAGAATGTCAACCAGGGATTTGACAAAGGGATACCAAGAAACACCTAACCACCACAAATTATGGGACCCATGGAGGAACTTAGGCTGAAGTGGATGGGCCCACTGATGTAGGATTCAGATGTAGGAACTTGCCATCAATCACACTACTACTACAATGTGAGGCGATGTCCAAAACATTGCTGTCTATAACAAAATAAAATGTAGTACCACTGGATATGGACATGCATGATCAACGAGTCATAGGCATTTGAAAATGAATGTATGAGTTGGGTAGGATCACTGTGTGCCACTTACCTGTGTACCAGGGCCCAAAGGTGGGTATTCTGACGACGTTTAGACACATAAAGTGGTGTGGGCCTGAGTCATATTACTTGTGACACTCTGCAGATAAACAACTCAGATCAGGATGTTATGGGGGGAACGTAAGTGAGCTAAACTACACAGTAGGATAGAGCTAATCGAGCCCATCCCCTCAGAGCAGGCACACAGTGCCTGTGAGAACAATCCATTTGTTCTCTAAATCATGGGAAACTGTGCATCAGTACCCATGCCCAACAGGTGTACTACACATCACTGTTCAACTCAGTGCCCCATGTATGATGAAATAATGCAACATGGTGCTCCAAGCCAGCTTGCTGTGCTGAGCTGCATCATTTTGAAAGTGCAGGAATGTGTTGTATTAACCAAAATGCAACACATACCTGTAGCTTCCTCAGTGATGGTGTACTCACTGCTTCCTAGCACCAACTCAGGCACCTTTGTGCCATGGTGTAGGGGTGCCTGTGTTGCAGGGATGCTTGCTCAACTGTTGAAAGGGACACTTCTTGAACATGAACAATTATGAATGTCATTTTCCACTTTCTCTGTGTGCTGCAGAATGCACCACACATTGAAATTGGAAAAAATGGGAACTAAAATGTAAATTCTCTCCATTGCACCACTTCAATGCCACCTCTGTGGTTGTGGGGGAATCCGATACATTTCCAGATATCTAAAACTCTGAATATGTCACATTCCTTTGGATTCAATGGGTCTTGCGAGGGAACACCCACAGCAACACCCATGGAACTCACATTTTATGCAGTGTAATGCGTGAAAGGGGATGCACGATTACAGGGCCATGACAAGCTACACAAGTGGCGTGGTGTGGCCTTGTAAATTAGGGGCCTGCACACTGTGCCACTGGAGCATCAAATTCATTGACACTCTAGTTGCACAGTGTGCTACTGGGCCTTGTAAATTAGGCCTTTAAAGTGCTCCCTTGGAAACCTTGATTGTAAACCTGATCACTCATGTCAACATCTAGCAGAGATCAACAGTAACTTACCTCCATTTCATTGCAGAGGATGACACCATACCTCCTGGCCAGCTGGCTGTCCTGGACTTCTCCGATGATGCGGATGGCCAGCTGCAAACCATTAATCTGGATACCCTCCAGCAAACCCTGGGTGCATACAGACACCATATCCGGTCACAGGGAGGCTAGACAGCATTGTGGGGTCTCCAGATGATCCACTCAACATCCAGCATACACCACCTGCCAGCTCGACCAGAGCCCTGGACTCCCAAGACCCATGACTTACATTCCAAAAAACTGCGGTAGGAGTCCAGCGGGAGCTGGCAGATACAGTGCAGGTGGAGATGAAGACTGTGGCAGGCACCCTAGTGGAAGTCCAGAGGTGCCTCAGTCCAAATAAAGACAACTCGGCTTCCATAGGAGACACCTACCCTCCGCTTCGTGGCCTCTAGCAGTCCCTGGCTGACATTTCTGGTGTCACGAGGGAGAGGCACAAGAAAATGCCTAGCCAAAGTGGCACCAGCGAGTTGGCCAACAGACTGGGGGCAATACAAAATGTCATTGCCACCTTGGGCTCCCTTCACCGTGACTTTGCTGCAGTGTTACAGACAATGCAGCTCCTTTTTTCTGCTGTGCTGCCTCAGATGTTCCCACAGATGAGAGCTGCCATGGACACGACATACACATCTTCAGCCCCTGATGTGTGTGTGCCTCCCTCTACTTCACCACCTGCAACACCCCTCACCCCTGTCATGGTAGGCACCACATTCATCAGAGGATGAAGATGTGGAAGGAGCATCTTTCACCAGGAAAACTGCCCAATATTTTTTTCTCTGTAACTCACAGCCCCTTTCTCCTTTGCTCTGTGCGTAAGATCATGCCATTATCAAAACACCTGGCACCGTCTTCAACTGGACTCTCCTACTATTGACCTCTCACATATGTGGACTGTCATTGCGGCCTATATTCCCTAATGGCAATGTGGTCCTCCTCCTCACTAAAGCACTCCTCTCCTACATATGCCCCATGACATGTTCACCCTCATAGACTGTGCCTGGATATCCAATCGCTAAATACATCTGTGTGGGTTGTTGTCCCATGGAATGTACATCAATACTGCACGTAAATTAACAAATGTAAATAATATAAATTACTACAACCATGGTGTTGTATGTGTGTCTGAAGCAGGAACAATATGAACATGTTGCATTGTGTGAAGCAAATACATTGACTGCTTACCAAAGAGATATGTGTGGATTGCAGTCCGAAATAAAGCCACACAGACTGAGTGAACATACTTGATGAATGTGATAAAAACATTGATTTAAAAACAGTTTTGAGTCTCCTAAGCATGTAATGAAACAGGTATCATGTAGTCCTTGTGACAGCTCATGTAACTCACACCAGAAATGACTGGTCTAAGCAAAGACAGTAGCAACAATCTCACATTGATGTGACAACCAAATGATGCTAGTGTAAGTCTGTGGAGGGCAGCCATAAGTGTGCAAGTAACAAATCTATGATTTAGGGTAAGTGCAATAACAACATTATTCTACAAATGCATGTCCCATGACATACCAAAACAGAGCAAATTCACATGAATACCTATAATGGGATGTGTATCCATTCACATCCAGATTGTCACTTACATTGCTCAATGATGTTTGTAGGTAACTGATGGGATCCCAATGTCAACCTCACGTGTACTTGCCCATAAGGAATACGCCTTGTCACCTGTTTCAAAATTCTGCTTGCAAAGCCTAATGCATGTAGCCAACATGCAGACATGCTAAATCTTAGACAGTAAATCATAATGGAAACCATAATGTATGAAAAAAAAATAGTTGTATAAAACTATTGATCTTACACTAAAAACTACCTAAACTACCTATCCTAACTGTCCTTACCTATCCTATGCTACCGTAAAATACTTCATAACTAAAACTAACTTAACTTATCTTAACTTATCCTATACATTTAACGCCACATGATAAACATCAACCCCTCTCCTCCCTTATAGCACATCTGTAGACAAGGACGACAGTAACTACAGCTATACATCAACAATTTGCAGCACACAATTCTTGGTTTAGTTGCTCTTGGTGGTGAGTAGGCTAATTGTCCCCCAAACATATTCAGACTCAGAATGTAATACTTGTGTATTCTGGAAGTCCCCACCACTATGTAACAGGTCCTGTTTGGGACCTGATTATGACTCGGCTGAGTTTACATATGAGTGTGCTTTTACAGTTGCAGTCTATGGCCCAGATGTATCAAAGTATTTTACATTCACAAACGGTGCAAATCGCAAAATTCCACAATTTGTGAATGCAAAATAGCCTTTCAGAATGTATGACAGGCATTAGCAGTGCAATTTTAGGAATCGCAAAATAGTGATTCCCTAAAATTGTGACTCAGTTTTGCGATTCGCAAATTGTGAATTACAAATAGGTAATTGCAAAAATAATGTATGAACCATTCACAAACTGAGAATGTTCGCAAACATTTTCCACCAACTCAAATCAGGTGTAAACAGGTACACATGTTGCAATCTGTCCACCATCTGACAATCAGTATATCTACAGAAATAGGAAAAATTTAGCCATTCCATGAATATACAGGTCATGTGCAATGTCTCACACATTATCACAGAATTAGGGTCCAGATTCCCTGGTAGCACACTTGACTCCTAAATATTCAGGCATCACACGGCTACTTGGTGGAGAGTTTGGAGAAGGATACCTACTTAGTAATTTAACACAGAACAATGTAGCATAGTGTACAGGTGAGGTTAGAGATGACAATGAGTCAATATTCACGTCTGTCATTGTAGGAGAAAGTGCATATTCAGTGCGGTCCATCATCCTCACACCATACCTCAATCCAGCTACACTTTGTGAATGGCGTTACAATGCAGCAAATAGGAGGACGTGAAGTGTCATTGAGAGGAACTTTCGCCTGCTGAAGAGTCACTTCCAATGTCTGCACAAAAGTGGCGGGGCACTACAATACAGTGCAGAGACCTTCCGCAATTGTGGCTACATGTGCTATGTTGCACAACATCGCAACATTGAAATGCATACCCCTGGAACTCTCAGATATGGAGCAGATTGATCAAGAGTAGCAGAAGGCAGACAAAGACGTGCAGATAATACGCACAATAATTTTTAATGTAAGTAATGAAGAGGCTACATATTGTTCCTTATTGCTACAGGTATCACATTTATTGCCCTAACTTTAGGTCAAAATGTGGGTATACAACATAGGTAGTTCAAAAGCACTATCTCTAATTAAATCCAATGCTCACCATTAACATCATATCAGTAGTGCAATCTCACAAAACAACAAGACCTGGAACATGTCCTCACTACTTTTTGCGTCCGCGCACTCCACTAGAACCGTCAGCAGCGGCATCTCTTGTTGAAGGTTCTGAGACAGCATTGTGTCTGGAACTGCGATGCCTACTCCAACACAGGGGCAGTCACACTACTGAGGCTAGAGAGGACCTCATTATCCCCACCACCCAGGTCGCTGTTCCCAGTGATCCGGGCTGTCTGCATGTTCTCCAATGCATTGGTAACCTGTACCAATCCCCTGCAACTTCTGTGCCATTTCCACTTGCATGCCCATGGCACGTCATGACAGCAAAGAAGTTGCATTTGTGAGGCGATTGACAGATCTGCTGAACCCATCCACTCTACCCATCAATTGGTGATGACGCCTACGGTGGGTGACATGATCCTGCTGCATTACTATGCAGAGTTCCTTAATAACATTTGTCATCTCCCTTAGATTGTCTGCTGTTGCTGTTTGTCCTTCCAGAACTGTTGCATTCAGCTGGCACATGTTGTGATTAAAAGATTACAACTGCCTGTGCATAGATTTCATGTGCTTACATTGTAGGCGCTGCACCCTCAACATTGATGCCTCCAGACCTCCAAGCATAGATGAGTCCTCACCTTCCTCCGGGCTCTGTCTGACATCTGCTCTACGTCTCCTGAGGAGAGTGTTTTGGTTCTGAAAGGGATTGACATCTGTGGGTGCATCTATCCTCAGAAGGTGGTGTATGCACATCTTCTGGCAAGTCATCAGACTCCAGATTAAACTCAGGGAATGGTTCCACTGTTGCCCTCCATCTGTGTTGTGCAGGGGTTATGGATACAAAATTGTCGACCTCTCCCATAAGTCATTGTTGGGCGGATTGGAATGTGTGGCATGGACGATTGTGATCAGTCAGTACTAACATAGCTTTTCTTTAGGGGACAATTTTGCATGCACATATGGTGATATAAATGATTGTTATCCTTACCTTCGCTGGTGCCTGGTGTGGCTGAGGTGTCTATGTCGGTGACCCCAACTATGGCTTCTAGCTGCTACGAATCAACTAGGACTTTGCACATGGTCACCATGGACTTCAGAATATAGGAACTCAGTCCACATATACCATTAGCACATGCTGGCACGATTCCTAGCTAGCTCACAGTGCCCTGCTTCCACCATGTCCTCCAAGGGGGTGGATGGTGTCTGGGGGGATGGTCCTATGCCAGTGCCCCTTGCCTCCTTAAGCCTGGTTGCTACTCTCTCCTTTTCAAGTGTAAGTGAATCGTACCAGTGCTTGCGTATCTCCTCAATGGAGCGCTACACCATACCCACCGTGCTGATCTTCTCCTAAATATTACTCCATAATTTGCGCTTCTCTCTCTCTGCGACATGGAGTGAGTTTTTACTGAGGAGCTTGTCATGGCTGTTTACCACCTCTTCAGTGAGCACCTCCAGTTCCTGCTTACTGCACTTGAGCTTCCTTTTCTTACCTCCAATATCCTTGGCATTCCCCTCAGTGGCCACGGTGTGTTTAGGTCATGGCTGACACACCTGACTGGCTCCCTGATGCTGTGCTCACTGTGTCTACCTCCTCCTGTGGCTCAGGCTTCTGGGAGCAGCATGCACTGACCCACTTCCTGGCTGTGAGGTCATCAAGCAGCTCCACAATGCAAAAATCGTAAATTGCGATTACCAAATTGCAATTCGCTGTTTTACAGAATCGCTATTTGGTAATCGCTATTTGCGATTGCAAATTTTAGGTAATGGCAAAATCTTTTGTGATTATTTTGTTACATCTCATTTTGCGAATTCCAAATAGCGCTTCGGTAAAAATCGCTATTTGGTAATCGCAAATGCGGTGCTTCATACCTATGGCCCTACGTCCTTTGTTAGCTTCACAGTGAGTATGAGTGGATTGGGGGTATGGCCATTACAGCTAATGGTCCCACATACATATACAAGTCATTCTGTGTTCTGATGTACTCTGACATATAGGCAAAAGTATGTGACATGCTATGTGATGAGCTATGCCATTGATCGGCATCCAACCAAAATGATCACTTATTTGTCAGACACTGTGCTAAACATGCAGTTGTACTGTCCTCTGTGATGCACTTAATATTTATCATACATGTGAGTGCAAAAGATGTGGATGTAGTGATTTGTCACCAGTTTCATGAATCTTTCACATATTGATTTGACACTTATCTCACACTGAGCCACTGTTGCAGGTTATGACTACTATTTACATACCTTGGCATACAGTTTGGACGCAATGCATCACATAGTGATTCCTATCTATCCATTTTCCTTTTGTACCAACACTTCATTGTCGGATATGTTCGACAGGCAATGCATACATTACATACCATGCTTTTCAGAGATCAGTGCACTGTGTGTGGTACGTTGAGGATAATGACAGTGTTCCCACTTGATTGACAACTGTTGTGGCCTACTGATGGTTTACTGGATGTGGGTGTGTTATTTTTTAAGTGGGACTTTAACAAACACTCCAAGACATATGTTAGGTTGACTCATTTATTTACATGTTTGGCAGTCATGCCTTCACTCACAGGTGCTTAACTAAAGAAGTTCTACACCAACAGTGTTCTGGAGGTCAGGTTGATGTGGTGGCTCGTCCTCCTCCCTTCTACCCTTGGTGTCTCCTGTTCTTCGTCCCCGGGGACATTTGTCCTGACACAAATATTGTGCAGTAGTGCACCGGCCAATATTATCTTGCAACCAAGGCAAGGAATACAAAAGTCTCCCACCCTAAACATCCAGGCAGTAAAACCGGCCACTGAGTAGACAAAAGGTCCGCTCAAAAACGTTTCTCGTATTACTGTGCGCCTAGTTGTAAGTCTTTTCTGCCTCAGTTTGTGGGTTTCCATACAGTATCATGACCCGCTGTTGGATGCCATGCCCTTGGTCAGCTGAAATATAAAAGAAAAGAAACAATGTCATTGTTTTGGATTACTATATTTGCATACATCCTGCTCATGTGTGTAATGTGTATTGGGTTTATCATGCTCTTCTCCCAATTATGATCACATGATGTGCCTATCATGGCAGTGCACTGCAGTTTCCAGGGGCCTGTTCTAACCCTGTATGGTATGTCAAAAGCAGTGCCTGGGCAGATACATCATACAGTTAAATTTCTTGACTGCCATATATTCCTGCAGCAGATTTAGTTGGTGGCTGATTCCCATCGCTCAAGTCCACTCAGTATTTTGTGTTCACAATACATGTGTGGTGTGACAGTATGTGGATGTGAATCTTTGTAGTAGATCCACCCTAGGTTGGTGGTGACATGCCAGACATGGTTGACATAGACACATGTATAGGTCCATGCTCAGCCACAGATGTTGGTGTTGCCATACATTACATTTGTCCGTGCCTTTGTTTGTCCTTCCTAGTCCATGACAGTTGACATGATGCCATCCACACAGTATTCACTCACACATCCCAACTGAGTGGCATGATGTGACAACTGTCATTTCCCAATCCATGGTTACATGTCACGGTGAGGGAACATTGTGTACATATGTGACGGCATTGTGCCCAATTTGTGCACATGACACATGTTTCCTGCCAATTTGTTGGTGGTTATATGCAGTTCAGCTACACAACTTCCTGCAGTGGGCTACATCTTTAAGAAGGGGAACGGTATACAATACTGAGGGCTCCCTGCAGATTTGGGGCCCATACAACTAGACTTGCACACAAGTTGGATAGCAAATACATGTTCACACTTGCATCAGGGGTTATAGGTATTCTTCTTTGCTTTCAGGATAGAATATTTATATGTGGGAACACCGTCCAGCCAAGGCTACAGCCTCAGAAGCATGGTAAATGATGTCTGTGTGTAGTTACACTTCACACATGTCAGATGGGAGTTATTTTACATACCATTATAAATTTGTACAGTTACATGTCACCTGCCCATGGGCCATGATTTGTTACCTAGCACCTAGAGCCTCATTTACAGGGCACATGGCGCAGGATACCGCAACAAGTGCCTTGCTATTCTGCCATGCACTTATGAGAAAGGGCATAAATGCACCGTCTCTACAAGATATGGTACCTTTCTGTCCTCTCCCGATGCAGTGGTAGCCTTGCACCATGCTGTGTTGGGGCCTGCATTGTGGAGATGAATGTTTTTGTGCAGGAAGGGACACCTTCCTGCCCAAAAACAATCATAAGAGGTGTTTCCCTCTTTCTATATATGCTGCACACATAGTAAAGGGATGATACAGGGAGGAATAAAGGTATTTCTCCCCGTTGAGTCAAGCGTAAGATTCTGCTGCATTCCGAGCCTCGTAAATCTGGGAATGCATCAGACACCTTCAGCTACTATGAGTATTGCATAGGTATACCAAATGCAACACCCATGGAACGCCCCTTTCAGATAGGGCCATATGTATGAAAACTGGAGCTTGCGAATCGCAAATAGCGATTTTTAAGAAATCGCTATTTCAGAGTCGCAATTGGCCATGTAACAAAATTGCGATTCGGAAACAGCGATTTCTTAAAAATTTGCAAGGCCCATTTACTGAATCACAATTTGCATTATCGCAAATTGCAATTTTTTTGCGATTCGGTAAAAAAACGCAAATTGCGAGAAAGTTCGAGAATGCACACCTGGAGGAGCCTGATGACATCACCAGCAGGAAATGAGTCATCCCAGGCAGTTTCAGGTGCCACACCCAAACCAGCATCCTGAGAGAGAGCAGCCTAGCCACACAGAGCAGCACTCAGAAGGAGCAAGAACACCTGAGCCAGGATGGACACCCCAGGCCAAGCACAGGAGAAGGCTGAAAGGAAGCGCAAGCTGAAATTCAGCGAACAGGAGCTTGAGGTTCTAACTGAGGAGGTGGTGAGGAGCCATGACCGCCTGTTTGGAAAAAGCTCACTCCAGGTGCCTGAGAGGGAAAAGAGTAGATTATGGCTGGACATACAGTCCAAAATCTGCGCCATTGGAGTGGCACAGTGCTCCATCGAAGAGATCAAAAAAAGGTGGTACGACCTGCGCTCCCGTGCAAAGGAGAGGGTGGCAAGGGGACTTGCAGAGGCCATCAGTACAGGTGGCGGACCACCAACAGAGGCACCATCAACACCATTGGAGGACCTAGTGGAGTCCACACACCTCCCTGAAGCTGTGACTGGGGTCACAGACGGCACCTCCGGCACACCGAGTACCAGCCAAGGTAGGCGCAATATTGTATATGTATATACACAAAAGCCCCTTAGGAATTAGCATTTAATGTGAAACAGTGTGTGAAGTAGTCCAGTCCACATCTTAGAAGCAGCACAACAATGCATTATGGGAGTGGCAGTCCACAAACTAGAACTGAAAGTAGCACAACAATGTACTTAAGTATAGTAACACCCAAAGTAACACAACACACACAACACCGTGTAGAGCAGTACTTTTACCTTTATTGCCACTGTCTGACAGATAATGTAACATACAGAACTGACATGCTGCATATTGTTGTTGCAGGTGGGCCAGGCCCAGCAGCCACACCATCTACATGTGTAGGAGAGACAGACACCCACCAGCCCTCAGATTCTAACACCAGTGGGTCCCTCCACATGTCGACTGTCCAAAGCAGGCCCAGGGAACTGCCACTGCCAGAGCTCAGCAACGACTCTGATGAGCAGCAGGAAGGGCCAAGCACACCATCTGCAAAATAAGCAGATCCTTAGTTTAGACCGAAACCTGCGCAAACACAACTGCAACATGATGGGCCTGCATCGGCAACTGGACGCACTCAATGGTAATATTGTACAGCTGCGTGAGGGACAGGTGCAGGCTTCACAGGACACCAGGGACCTTACAAGTGCTGTCCGTGACCTCTGCCAGGAGCTGCGCCATGAGAGGGTGAGCCGGCGCAGACAGGAGCGCAGATTCCGGACAATGATTGGCAGCTACTGCCGGTCCTCTAACAGGATGGCAAATTCTACTGCATTGATCGCCTGTCACGCAGTGGCTGCGCAAGTGGAGGCTGCACATAGCAGCAGGGACGTTGTCCAGGGACTTGTTCAGATCACAAATGTGATAGAACACATCATGGGACAAAGATCAGCCACTCCAAGTGAGGTAGCACTGGGGGAGACTGAGGACAGTTCCAGCCTCAGCAGTGTTGCCGTACCAGCAGCAGACACTAGACGGCGCAGTGCCAGGCACAGCACTGCCACTGAAGGTGACAATAGAGGTGTCAGTGACGTAACTGGGCACCCTAGTGGTGTGCGTGGGAGAAAAAAATGACTCTTGCTGCCATTAGACTGCTGTTGCCACTATGAGGAAATAGTGTATTACTCTGGACATTAGTTGTTTTGCGTTTGTCACATCACCTGTTTCATTTATTACTCACTCATACATTACCTGATGTAAGGTAATACATTTATATCACTACAGGCACAGTTGTCAGTGAATTTGTGTCATTCATACTCACGTCTGAAATGGTTGTGTGTGATGTCGGCACGCCTCTGCCTTCCCTCTGCTGCACTGGTCCTGTCTGCTGGCTGTAGAGGTGGTATGGGATTGTCATCCTCAGCTGATTCAGTGTCACTGATTTATACAGGTATGTCCCTGGTTTGTAGCTATATTGTGCAAGATTGCACAAGTAGCCACTATTCTACATGTTGTCTCTGGACTGTACTGTAGTGCCCCTCCACTTTTGTGGAGGCACCGGAAGCGACTCTTCAGCAGTCCAAATGTGCGCTCCACCACGTTGCGGGTTGCCCTGTGTGCTGTATTGTATCTCCGTTCAGCTGGTGTTGTAGGATTGAGGAAGGTTGTCATCATGTAGGTGCGCACTGCATAGGCACTGTCTCCTGGAAGGAACAGAGGGTATAATGAGTAAGTGAGCCATCTGACGTCACAATGGCATCAATGCGCCAGTGTACAGAGGGACAATACCTAGTAGATATCCTTCACCAAACTCCCCAGCTAGCAGTCTTGTGTGAATGCCGCTGTGGCGAAAGATGTACGAATCATGTGTGCTCCCAGGGTACCTGGCCACGAGATCAGTTATGATATAGGAGGCATTGCATATCACCTGTATATTCATGGAATGTTTGTATTTACGGTTTCGGTACACATACTCTGTGGCTGATGGTGGACAGATTGCCACATGTGTGCCATCTATGGCACCTAGGACGTGGGGAACTGTGCTATCTGGTAAAACTCTATTTTTGTCTGCTGTATTTCCTGTGGGGTGTGGGGGAATCTGATGTACTGTTGTGGTTTGCTCAGCATGGCGTTGATGAAAGAAGTAAAAAATACGGAGAGGGTACTCTGTGAGACCCATCCAGCTGCTGCTATGACCCCTTGATAGCTCCCTGAGGCGAGTAGGTGTAGGGAGCATAATACCTGCACATGGGTGGGTATTCTATGACTCCTATGTATTCTGCACTGCAGTATGGGTTGTAGCTCAGCTATCAGGTCAAGTATCATGGCTGAGTTCAACCTATACCTCTCATATATTTCCTCCTCTGTCAGGTCAAAAAGTGTAATGCGCACTCTGAAAATGCGCTCCTGTCTCCTCCTCCCTCTCCTCAAACCTGCCATGATCCTCATCCTCCTCGCCATTACGTAGAGTGCAGCCATTGGTGGAAAGAGTCTGAGGCATTCTGGGCCTCTTTATATAGGTTGCACCTGGTTACCACCTGGTTTCAGTTCATGGTATTTTGCATGTGTAAAATGCCATTCTGTGAAAAATCGCAATTTGCGATTTTTTGATGCATCTCTTTGCGATTTGGATTTTGCGAATCGCATTTTGTGCCTCGCAATTTCCTACTGGAAATACTGAATCGCGAAATGCGACTCACAAAACCAGCTCGCAACGCAAAAAATCGCAAAAATTTCGATTTCTGATTTTTGGTCTGCGAATGCCTTTCATGCATCGCAGACCACGTTTTTGCACTCGCAAACGGATGATTTTTGCGATTCGCACCGTTTGCGAGTGCAAAAACTTTTTCATACATCTGGCCCATAGTGTTATGCATGAAGGGTGTATATATTTATGAGGCCATGAAAAGCCACACAAGGTGTCAATGCATGGCCTTGCACACTGTGCCACCGGAGCACATTGTGCCATTAGGGCCTTGTACATGAGGCCCTAGTCCATGATGTGTGAGCCATGACCAAGCTGATTGCCTATGTTTGTTGCACGTGCCCCCCACCACCCCCCAGTGAACATGGTACACCTCCCTTGCACACAGAGATGTTTGGCAAATTTCCTGGCTACCATGTATGACTGTATGCCTTTACATCATGCAGCATGTGCATAACTGGGTTAGGATGTCTTTACCTGTATGGCAGGGTGTTTTTGCATTACATATGTGTACTGGAGCATGGTGCATATATGTGTCAGAGGCCTCATCCTGCAGTCCCTATCTGTGCAGGCAGACAGTTATCTGTGTATTTTGTCCCCCACATCTATTTGTGTATTGTGTCAGTTAGGTACTTGCTGTTTGCTTACCTACAAGCACGCCATGTCCATATTGTCCATCCTGGAACTGCCGGAATATGTAGGCATCCTGTACACTGCCCGGGTATTTGGCCACCACATTCAGGATCCCTCCACAATTGTCAACGATGGCCTGTACATTCATTGAGTGGATATGTTTCTGGTTCCTGTATAAGTGTTCAGTTGCACCAGAAGGTCCAAGTTGCACATGTGTGCAATCCATGGCACCCAGCACATGTGGAAATTCAGCAATGGCGTAGAAGCCTTGTTTTATTTCCTCCTGCAGTTGCTGGGTGTTAGGGAAGAGGATGTGGTCGGCAGATGATCACATCCAGAACAAAGGGGAGGAATGCTGACAAGGATGGGTGTGATACTCCACCCAATCGTGCTGCAGTGGTCTTGAAGAAGCCTGACACAAGCATATGGGCTTGATCAGTGTGGTATGTTGGTAACCCTGTCAACTGAAGCCTGCAGTTTAGGCGCAAGGAGGTGTAGCAGTTTGATGATGGCCTTCCTGCACAGCTGGTAAAAGGTGATGGCCTTTTCCTCCCTGAGGGCATTCAGGGATGTCCGCTGGCAGTAGATGCACTCCTTTCTCCTGTGCTGCCTCTGTGGTGCAAGTGGTGGTGATTGTGATGGTGTTGGTGAATGTGGTGGTGATAGTGGGGGTTGCAGTGATCTTCTTGGTGCCTCAAGCTGTAGTAGGAGTAAATTCATGTTGTCCTCCAGGTTGCCAGAGTGTTATTTGTGTGTTCTCCTTATGTCCTAGAGGCTTCTAGCGTCACTTTGTAAATATGGAGCTGATTTAGTGCCGCTGCAGCATCAGAAAGAATTATGCTGACTCATTGTAAATAAGCCCCTTGGTGTGTTGATTTTTCCCGTCGTTCTCTTCTCTTTCACTCTCAGATGGAGCAGGCCAAGAGTAGATGTATTAAAAGGTTTAAATGGAGGTGATTATTATGTGCTGCTTTAAAATGTGTTATTTTAGAATGTAAACATCTGCTGGCATAATTATGTATAGGCATTTTTTTAGTGGCAATGAGTAAGTGGTCCAATCATTGCTTTTAAAAAAATAAATCTGCCAACTTTTGTTTTGCAAAACTGCAATGATCTGTTTAGCAGATCAGCTGAAATACAGGATAAACTGTACTCAAATACAGGAAACCACCATTGTTTAGGCTGCTCCCGCTTCCTTAGACTACGAAACAGACCAGGAATTAGTACACTTCCCAATGATTGCCAGAAATAGTATAAACACAAGGAGCTATTATAAGTCATTAAGTGATGGGCAATTACAATAACTGCAAATGATTGGCTGCCTATAAGGCATTCAGACCTGGGGTCATATTTACAAGCCCCTAGTGTCCATTTTTTTAATGCTTCGGTGGCACAGTGTACTGGCCCACATTTACAAATCCATGCAAAGCCACCTTGCATGGCTTTTCATGGCCCTGTAAATATGGCCCCCTTTCATGCATTAGTCTGTGTGAAAGGGGCGTTCCATGGGTGCTGCTGTGGGTGTGCCCACGCAACACCCCTGGAATTTGATGCATTCCCATATTTATAAGGCTGGAAATGCGTCAGATTCGTACACCACCCCATGGGTGGCATAAAAGTCGAGCAACAAGGAGAAATATCTTTGTTTCTCCTTGTTTTTTCTCTTTCTATGTGTGCTGCATTCTGGGTCCCTTACTGCACATAAACAATCATCCCTGCAACGAAAGAGCACTTGCACCATGGTGCAAGGGTGCCTGCATTGGCGCTAGGCTGCCAATTATGTGCCAGTGCTGAGGACAGTACAGGGATGCATCATATTGCTGTAAATGCGACACATCCCTGCACTTTTCTAATGGCCTAGCTCAGCACTGCAAGATGGCTTGTGGCACAGGGCTGCGTCATTATTTTGTAAATATGCCCCCTGGGCTTTTGCAGTGAGTCAGAAAAACTCTGATAACAGGAGCATAGAGTGTCACTCACTGTGTGACCAGGACATACATCTTATAGGGTTCTGTGACTCACTGTGAGATTTCAGCAAAACAAGATCTCAGAATTGACTGGTGGATCGAGTGATCTGTTTCCACAAACCATTAACACAAACTAGCCCTCATTACGAGTGCCCGGATTGGTAGGCAATTATTAGTGCACCTTTTAAAATCCTATACAGGGGGATCAGAATTTATAGGGTTCGATAACTATTGCCTAGTACAAGTTGTGCCCTTCAAAATGAGGCATAACATGCAGAATCTGTATTTAACACACCGAAGTCTGCATGATTTGCCTTTTTTTACTGGCCCTTTACCCACCAAGCTTTGGCATGTCTGACCTGTCAGAATTTATCAGGGGAAAGCTCTGAGGGTGTCATAGTTATTACACAGCTCACAATTCCAATCCCTGTGCAACGAAGTGGAACAAAGATCGGAATTTAGCCCTGCACTTTAAATTGGCCATAATGTTTTATTCTACCCATTCTTAGCCATAAGATCACACAATATAATATGATCTTGAATCGACCACTGACTTCTTGTTAAAAGATGTGTTGAGAAAGAAGCTCTGTGAACAATCTAAAGTTAGTTATCCCCATGCCCTATGTGTCCCGATGGGCTGGCAACCACAGTAGCCACCATGCCACCGGGGTCTACAGGAAGCTGGGTCACCCCGAGGTTGTGGTGGCAGGTCGAAGTGGTTGTTACATCGCATAGTTGCAGCTTGTGCTGTACAAACAAAGCTTACCTGGTCTTCTATCCAAAGGTGTTTGAGCAGTGGTCCTATGGTTTGTGAGTGGTAAACAATAATTTTTCACTCTGGCCCGTTTCTGGCACTGCATTGTTTTTTAGAGTTCAGAGCCACTATCTCATCAGTTATGTGTTGCTCTTTGGTCCCCTTCCCCAACCATCCTGTCTCGTGCTGCTGAACCCTCAACCGCCTCACCTGAAGCTTTTCATCTGTCTTCTGGCCTCCCTGACTCCATCATTGCCAGCCTCTGGGCTGAGATACAAGCTGGTAACTTTCAGCCAAACCCAAAGAGGCGTGAGTTTCACACCAAATAAGCAAACGCAGGCACTAAGTGAGTGAGTCCACAGCACTAAACTCACAATCAGTGACTTACGCTGTCCTCCAAAATTAAAGACTCATGCTCTGAGAATTACATTGATCATCAAGTAGTTAAACTCACAGTCAGTGAACAAAACAATGCTCCAAGGAATAAAACCAGAATGCAATAAGAGAGACTGCGCACACAAGAGTGTGACTCACACCAAATGAATAAAACTGTGCACTAAAGGGTCAGACCCACATCTAATGAATGCGATTGTGTTTCAAAATGCGAAACATACAAACAATGAGCCAGATTGTGCTCTAACAAGTGAGATTCATGTCAAATTAGTGATATTGCACCTATGATGTAGTTCTCACTCTCACTCTCATTATGCTGCAAGAAGTGAGGCTTTAAAAAAGAGTGAGCCTGTGCTCTAAAGTCTGAGACTTGCACCCGGTGATTCAGACTGTGCACCAAGGTGTTAGATTGAATAGTAGTGGTACTCTCCAAGAGCTCAGACGCACAATGTATGAACATGTGCTCCAAAAAGTGAGACTTTCATCTGATCTGGTGTTCCCTCCTCTGCTGTCCTCTTAGTCAGATCAACTTTTTTAGGACTACAGAGGGGCAAGAAGAAATACATTTACCAAATTAATTAAATGACAGTGTAACTCATTTGGTCACACATTGAAGCTCAGAGACAAACTTCAGTTCCAAAGTATTTATTACAGACTTAACGCCAAACTTATATAAGTGAGTCTCAGAAACATGCTATACAAGTACAGAATCAGCAAAGGAGAGTTAAAATGTCGAACTAAGTTAAACTTTACAAGCATTTAACAAACCAATTTCACTGCAGCAGTGATACAAAAGATAAGAAAGAGAATCTGATGATTTAAATCCAGACTTTGATTCTCCTGCCCAACCCTTTGAATCTAAATAAACCCCACTACTCTAATAAAGCTAAAGGAAATAGAATTTGAAGATGTCAGCATCACAGAAACCTCAGTAGAGGCTCTGCGAGATGTGTGTAGTATAACACAACTTCAGTTATGTAAAGGAAAGAGGTCTGTACCGCTCTACAGGCCAGATGTATCAAAAAAACGATTTGCATTTCTTAAATTGCGAATTTTAAGAAATCACTATTTAATAAATACAAAATGGTATGTATGAATTTTGCGATTCAGTAATAGGGATTTCTTAAAATTCGCAAACGCTATTACCAAATCGCAAATAGAGACTGCGACTCCATTCAACCCTAGGTGCGAATGGTTTTGCATTTCCCAATTTGCAAATTCAAGTTAGGAATTCACCAATTAGGAAATGCAAACCCCAGGGTGCTGGGGGCCTAAGGCCACCTCTGATGCACCCCCAAAAAATATTTGCAGACATGTGAAGCACACACATGCCTTAGGGGCATATGTGAGCTACATGTCAATTTTAAAAGTGCATTTATAATGCATTTTTAAAATTTGCACATGCCTACCACCAAATTGGATTTGGTGGTAATTGCATTTCCTAAATGCCCAATTCACATTTAGGAAATGCTTGATACATGTGCTTTGGAAATCGCAAATAGGAATTCTCTATTTGCGATTTCCTATTTAGAGAATCGCAATTTTAATGAATCGCTATTTTAGAGATTCCTTAAGATTGCAAAAGGCATTTTTGCATTCACAAACGGACAGATTTTGCTATTTGCACCCTTCGCGAATGCAAAAATGTTTGATACATCAGGCCTCATGTCTCTAAGCGTCCACTCTTGTCAAGGGGCAAAGTGAATCTGAATCAGCAACTAACTGAATACTACTTTAATCTCTTTCAGAACCTTCCAGAAGATGAAATCACAGCCAGCAATGTTCCATTGCCAGGGCATAGTTGAAAACTGCAACACACATTAGCCCTTTATCCTTTCAGCTCATATAAGAACAACCTTGGATCACTGCTGTGCTCAGGAATCTGGAGAGGAGTTCTTTTCCAAGGTTCCTCGTTTGACCTTGGCAATCCATCTTCTAATGCCACCTTATCCCTAACTAACAATGAGCTCTTTATTAACGGGAGTCTGCTACAAAGACACATGTAAATCAAAGAAATATGCAGCCAAAACAAGCTCAAAGTTGAAGGTTAAACAAAGAAAAACATTTTAGGCCATAACTCCAGCCAATTTATCGTAGACTTTAACACGAGCATGTCTCATAAGCACAATGGATGAAGAATGATCATGAAAATATATCATTTCTAAGACGTCATAACACCAATATATTTGAAAAATATTGAATGAATGTGATTTGCATATTACATTTCTACAATTCTACTTGTAAGTGCACTTCAATGTCATTTCTTTTCAATGCAACATTTTTACATAAATGCAATTACACACACTGTATATATATATATATATATATATATATATAGTTAAATTGTCCTTCCCATTCTGAGAAGCATAATGGCTCAGTCAAGTTATGCTCTTTCACATCCAATAATTGAGACTGTACTTCAAGGTGAAGACTTTCATATGAAATACTTGAAGCGGTGCATGTTTCCACCCTACTCAGGGGGGACCTTCGGGAAGGGGGGGTGGTTGGAGTGTTACACTACCAATCATTAAATGTATTTTTTGGTAAATTGTTGGGTTCAGGTGTTTTCAGTCAGGTTTGGTGAGGTGTGGATTTTTACATGCACACAAACAAAAACACACACAGATAAACACACTCTTCCTCTCACTCTTTTGAAAGTCTTCAAAAATGTTTGTTATTTTACAAAATATTATGTTTTCACTCAGTACCCCTACAAAGCTGCACTCCTTTCCATTTCCACTGCCCTTTAAGCCCCTCTCATGTGCCCTGCTTGTCGTATAATGTATGTTTATTTTGACATTATATGGCAGTGTGATTGGATTGTTGGAAAATCTGAGTCTCACACCCCTTCAGTCTTACCAACCAAGCTTCACCCCTGCTACTACTGTGTCTCTGGCCTTTATCAGCCCCTCCCCCTAGTGTTCCCAACAAATGCATGCAGCTTAGCACTTCACGGTTCTGCATCATGAACTGACAGATCCCTGTGGAATTTTACACAACCAATTATTTTTTATAAACACAAGACTTTGGAGCACCAGAAACTGATGGAATGAGATGGTAAAAAAGTGGGTCTAAACACACTACGCACTACTTAATATGAGTCCAGCGCGGGGAAGCTTGTGCTAAGTTTCTTTCACTGAAAGAAAGGATGACATCATCACAGAATTTTGACATTGTCTAGACTGAGACTGCATTTACATGGATTACACACTATGCGGCAGTGTGCCGACAATGAACTGCAATTCCCAGCAGGCAATGAGTTCTTGCATGTTTTGCTGAAATGGCTGCCATCTTGGATATCTGGCTATAATGTGCCTCATGGCCCATAACATTTGTGCTAGGCAAGCATGATAACATGTTGCTGCAGCCAGGAACTCTCTACACATGGCCCTATTGCTTCCTATACATTTAAACTGATAGAAACTGGGAATACAGAAAACTATTCAGAAAGTAATCTTCTTGATAACAACAAACTATTTATTGAAGATTTATATTAACGCTTCTTAAACTGGGAGCAGTACCCTTTTACTAAGGATATTGCTATGATAGAATAGGATAAATTCCTAGCCCGGACTATGCGGCAATGTATATAGGAATGTCACACCTAAGGTATTAGATTAGTAGTAGGCACATACAAATTAATTAGAAAAGGGAACAACAGAATATTAACATTGTTGGTTGTTGGGCAGTTCTACGGAAGTATAACTCATTTTCTACAAGACATTGCAGAGTGACAAAGTTTAAGGTATTTATGAAGGGAGAAGAGCTAGTGTACATATATTTGAGATACGTTTTTTTTGTCTGTATAGGTTTCAAGAACAACATGTTCCACCTCAACGCAGGAGTGGTAGCAACAAATCTCAAGTAGCAACAAATCTCAAGGAGAGAGGCAGAGGGTGGCAGGGGGTGTAAATAGAAATATGAAAACCAACTTCCCTGTCTCAATGCTACTGGCCGCCTCGTGCTCCTCTTCTGATGGTGTCCCAGCAGGTCCTAGGACTCCTGCACAGACTCCCCTCACAATATATACCTAGCATGAGAGTAGCACTAAGATTGGTCTGAGCGGCTTGGTCTGCCGCTAAGACACTGCGTTGGAGTCTATGCTGTTTCTCCAACCCGGCTGTGTAATTCAGCTGGGTTAGAGAAACCTAAGTGCGCATGTCATATTGGCTGGCCTAAGACAGCCAGCCAAACTAACATGCGCACTTATGTGCAGTCCATTCCTCCTCCCTGTCCCTTGGCCCAGCACCTCCCCTCTCTTCACACGCTGGCTCAGCTGAGCCAGCAGCTGAAAAATAAAATGAAATATTGTTTTATTTTTCAGCTGCTGGCTTTTAGCCAGTGGGTCGACGCTCCTCCGCCATTCCAGAGGACCCGCCGCTGCATCAAAGCACACAGAGGTGGCTACACAGAGATATTTCTAAAGTATATCCATTCACTATTACACTTAAGCTTGTCTTATAGATATCCACTACATCATGCCGATCCATCTGAACAACAGAAGTGATGAGTCAAAGTGGGGGAGTCTCTGTTTTTACTTTGATCCCATTTCTCTTTCCCCTTTTCTATCACTGGTACTGTGTATGTAGTGGAGGTGGGGAGATCCTGCTGGACTTAAAGCATCCTGACAAAGCTTTGATCTTGTGCTGATAATGTGTTATATGTGGATGGAGCCCATGGTGTCCTAGGTCCTCATCACAAGCATGACATATTGGCCATATTTAGAAGGGTTTTGGTTCATACATTGTCTACAACATAAAAGTGGGTCCTGTGGATGAGACATCCTAAGTTATTGTGGAGTTGGTCACTTCTACCTTCAGAATATGTCTGCTACCAATGTAGTTTAAGACTGTCTGTCCCTTGCTTGCATATGTTGACTGTGTATTGCACATCTGTCTTCTCTAAATCTGAGTAGGAAAAGGAACTCCTGTAAGGAAATGCCTCCTTGGCATGGTTACCCCCTGACTTTTTGCCTTTGCTGATGCCAAGTTATGATTTGAAAGTGTGCTGAGGCCTGCTAACCAGGCCCCAGCACCAGTGTTCTTTCCCTAACCTGTACTTTTGTTTTCACAATTGGCACACCCTGGCATCCAGGTAAGTCCCTTGTAACTGGTACCCCTGATACCAAGGGCCCTGATGCCAAGGAAGGTCTCTAAGGGCTGCAGCATGTCTTATGCCACCCTGGGGACCCCTCACTCAGCACAGACACACTGCTTGCCAGCTTGTGTGTGCTAGTGGGGATAAAAAGACTAAGTCGACATGGCACTCCCCTCAGGGTGCCATGCCAACCTCACACTGCCTATAGGTATAGATAAGTCACCCCTCTAGCAGGCCTTACAGTCCTAAGGCAGGGTGCACTATACCATAGGTGAGTGCATAAGTGCATGAGCACGATGCCACTACAGTGTCGAAGCAAAACCTTAGACATTGTAAGTGCAGGGTAGCCATAAGAGTATATGGTCTGGGAGTCTGTCATGCACGAACTCCACAGCACCATAATGGCTACACTGAAAACTGGGAAGTTTGGTATCAAACTTCTCAGCACAATAAATGCACACTGATGCCAGTGTACATTTTATTGTAACATACACCCCAGACGGCACCTTAGAGGTGCCCCCTGAAACCTTAACCGACTACCAGTGTAGGCTGACTAGTTTTAGCAGCCTGCCACACACCAGAAATGTTGCTGGCCACATGGGGAGAGTGCCTTTGTCACTCTGTGGCTAGTAACAAAGCCTGTACTTGGTGGAGGTGCTTCTCACCTCCCCCTGCAGGAACTGTAACACCTGGCGGTGAGCCTCAAAGGCTCTCCCCTTTGTTACAGCACCCCAGGGCACTCCAGCTAGTGGAGTTGTCCGCCCCCTCCGGCCACGGCCCCACTTTTGGCGGCAAGGCGGGAGGAGAAAATGAGAAAAACAAGGAGGAGTCACTGGCCAGCCAGGACAGCCCCTAAGGTGTCCTGAGCTGAGGTGACTCTGACTTTTAGAAATCTTCCCTCTTGCAGATGGAGGATTCCCCCAATAGGATTAGGGATGTGCCCCCCTCCCCTCAGGGAGGAGGCACAAAGAGGGTGTAGCCACCATCAGGGCTAGCAGCCATTGGCTACTAACCCCCCAGACCTAAACACACCCCTAAATCGAGTATTTAGGGGCTCCCAGAACACAGCAAGATAGATACCTGCAACCTAAGAAGAAGAAGGACTGCTGAGCTGAAAACCTGCAGAAAAGACGGAGACACCAACTGCTTTGGCCCCAGCTCTACCGGCCTGTCTCCCCACTTCTACAGACACTGCTCCAGCGACGCGTTCCACAGGGTCCAGTGACCTCTGAAGCCTCAGAGGACTACCCTGCATCTAGAAGGACCAAGAACTCCTGAGGAAAGCGGCTCTGTTCCACAAAGACTGCAACTTTGCAACAAAGAAGCAAATTTGAAACAACACACGTTTCCTGCCGGAAGCGTGAGACTTGGCACTCTGCACCCGACGCCCCCGGCTCAACTTGTGGAGAACAAACACTACAGGGAGGACTCCCCGGCGACTGCGAGACCGTCAATAGCCAGAGTTGACCCCCCTGAGCCCCCACAGCGACGCCTGCAGAGGGAATCCCGAGGCTCCCCCTGACCGCGACTGCCTGCTTCAAAGACCCGACGCCTGGTAAAGACCCCAGGACCTGACGGTTCCGACCTCCAGTGCAGGAGTGACCCCCAGGTGGCCCTTTCCCTTGCCCAGGTGGTGGCTACCCCGAGAAGCCCCCGCCTTTGCCTGCCTGCATCGCTGAAGAGACCCCTTGGTCTCCCATTGAAACCTATTGCGAACCCGACGCCTGTTTGCACACTGCACCCGGCCGCCCCCGTGCCGCTGAGGGTGTACTTTTTGTGCTGACTTGTGTCCCCCCCGGTGCCCTACAAAACCCCCCTGGTCTGCCCTCCGAAGACGTGGGTACTTACCTGCTGGCAGACTGGAACCGGGGCACCCCCTTCTCCATTGAAGCCTATGCGTTTTGGGCACCACTTTGACCTCTGCACCTGACCGGCCCTGAGCTGCTGGTGTGGTAACTTTGGGGTTGCCCTGAATCCCCAACGGTGGGCTACCTTGGACCCAACTTTGAACCCGGTAGGTGGTTTACTTACCTGCAAATCTAACAAACACTTACCTCCCCCAGGAACTGTTGAAAATTGCACTGTCTAGTTTTAAAATAGCTATTTGCCATTTGTGTGAAAACTGTATATGCTATTTTGCTAATTCAAAGTTCCTAAAGTTCCTAAGTGAAATACCTTTCATTTAAAGTATTGTTTGTAAATCTTGAACCTGTGGTTCTTAAAATAAACTAAGAAAATATATTTTTCTATTCAAAAACCTATTGGCCTGGAACTGTCTCTGAGTGTGTGTTCCTCATGTATTGCCTGTGTGTGTACAACAAGTGCTTAACACTACTCTCTGATAAGCCTACTGCTCGACTACACTACCACAAAATAGAGCATTAGAATTATCTGTTTTTGCCACTATCTTACCTCTAAGGGGAACCCTTGGACTCTGTGCATGCTATTTCTTACTTTGAAATAGTACATACAGAGCCAACTTCCTACAACTCCATACTAGAAACTATGAATGATCCTTGAGCTAATCAACATCCAGAGACTTATTGGCACAGATGTTTCTACCAAGAAATCTTTGTTTTTAAATCAGGGAGAATGAATTAAACAAGAAATATGTTACCTACCTGGTCTCCCCTATGGTAAGTGTACTCATTGTTCATTTAACTTACCTCTATTGCTTTCCTGGATCGGATCAGTGTCAGCCCTAAAACAAGCTTACTGCTTGGCAGTCAACTGGAGATTTTACCTGTGCCTCATGTGGCCAGTTCAGTCCAACTCTAGAACAATTGTCATGTCTACATTGCCATGCAATTCTAGCAAGGTTCTCCTAGACAAGCATGTTGAGTTTGGATAATAAAGCTATCTCACTCATCCGATTCTATACAGTAATGGTAAACAAAAGCTGCAAATTCATGGTATTTTATGGTGTGTGATGTAAGACTGGTGCGCATTGCCTGGTAAGTGCCTTTAAGAGGTGTGACCACCAACCACAACATTTTTCAACCTTCCCTTACGGTGAATGCATTTAGGCTTCCCATAAGAGAGGTGCAAGATTTATTCATGAAAACCAGAGTGAAAGGTTAGTAGTGGATCCCCTGCGCCCTAAGGGATTTAGAGCATGCAGAAATTATCATCCTTATCCTTGAACAGAACGATTTGCATGTTTCAGAAATATGCTTATCAAGAGAGCCAGAAGTCAAACATAAAATTCAAATTCAACACATAGCCACTCGAGTTCCAGCAATACAATAGGGATTCAATGAGAAGGGCATTGGGGCTGTAAAAGTGATTGGGAAAGCTACAAATCCAGCAAATTGTTCTCTCTAAATCTGAAGATAAGATCAAACAAGGGGAGGGAGCTATAAGCCCTTGGAGCTAGCTAGCAGAAGTCATGAAAGAAAAGGACATAAGTCAGTCATGTAGGACATTATAAGCACTCTGGAGACAGCTTTGAGGTTTAACAGTTTTGCAAAGGGCACGCTGGCAGCTCAGAACAAATTTACAAGGTGCCTGAAAGCTCTAGTCAGCGCAGAAAGAAAATTGACCATTTACAGCTGCTACCTTAAAGTAAATATAGAGCTGAGTGTTCCTGTTTGTTACATCTACTTTCTGCAAAGATGAAGTTGTGTATGTGGGCAGGAGCAGAGTAGATACTGTGCAAGCAGGGAGGAGGGCAAAAAGGAGGAAATGTAGAGAGGTTGGCACACTAGTCAAGAAGCATTTGTAGAAGCAATGAGAGTGTGAAAGATTCATCATAAAATGTACAATTAATTAAACACGCAGGACAGTCAAAAGCAGGCATTGAGAGCAGGAAGGCAAAGAGTGGGCACTGGATAAGCGAGGATGGCTGTGATGGAAAGTTGTAAATACAGAAAGACTGACACAGAAAGGCACAGAAGCAATCAGGTGTGTAGAACCTTCAAACAAGAACAACAGTTTTGCATGCTCAGGTGGAGCCAAGTTCTTGACTGATAGGGAAGAAGAAGCAATCCAACATGCAGTGCTACACACTGACAATGGGCGCACACTTGAAGAAATAGACAATTGGACATTTGTTGATTGAGACCACAGGATGCCTGAGCAGGCTAGACAATGATAGGCCACCTCATGGGACAGCAAAGCAGATATTAGGACAAAGACATTTGACAGAGGAGATAAGAGGATTGAAATTGAAATAAGTGATTCCTAGGAGGGGGAGCCACATATGTAATCAGAGTGATGAGAGCCTCAGTAGAGTTCTTTATTTGGTGACCATACATAAGCGGGATGTTTGAGGGGGTAGCAGGTATTCATCTGGCAGCAAAACTTTTAAGGCAAACGATATGATGCGTTACTCCTACAGCAAAATACCTAGGCGTTCATATGCCCATCATAAATATCCATGACCAACACACCTAGATGTTACTAATTAACAATTACTTAGTGACTAATTGTCAATCACGGTCAGAGCTGCAGCATCAGTAGCTGAGTGGGGCAGAATGAAACCATAAGGGGAAACAGGATTAGTAGAAAATGGTTCCCTCCCTCTTAAAAGCAATTTACGTTAACTGTACTTCACAGAGTAAAGGCAGTGGACAGTTATAAAGACGCTGAAACATATGTTCTTCATGCTCCCTATGATCAGCCCATTATCTACCACTGTAGAAAACGTTCGGCCAGATGTACTAACACCAGGAATACCGATTTCCTAATTGCCATTCTCTTCGAATTCCTCTCGGTATTCATAATGTATGAAACTCTTTTGAGATTAATTGTCGATTCTTAGTGGGTCACAAATAGACTTACCTCATGCATATTAATGAGGTAGGTCGCAATTTGCGACCCATTAGGAATCACAGTCATCCCAGGAATGGAGGCCTGCTGAAGACAGCAGACCACCATGTTTGTGATTGCCTTTTGATAAGCAATCTTTTTTTTTTTAATGCAATCTGTTTTCCTCAACCCCTTAGGTGCGTTGTCTGGCTGCGAGCCATCCGACGCCACAGTGCTCGTGTGTGTCGGCCAGCTCCCTTTCGTCCATGCACACTGCACAGGAAATCCCCCTGGTGGGGGCACCAGAGGGATTCACTTCTGAAAGAAACAGCCTCCTGAGATGGGGAAAAGCTTCTCCATCTCAGGAGGCTGTTTTTTTTTGTATCAGTGAAATGACGATCAGCACGCGTGGCTCACTGATGTCATTTGACTGAAAGTGAAAGTGAAATGAGCCGATCAGCAGACGGAAGAGGTAGCATTGGTAAGCAGAGAATCTCCCCTTTCCAATGCTACCCCTCCCTAGTGGATCCCTGCTTGTGGATCACCGCAGGAGGACGATCCCCAACCAGGTACCTACCCATTAGTCACCAGGGAGGGGGGAGCGGCCCTTTGGGCGAGGGCTGTTGCTCCCCCTTATGAATTTGGGCATATTCAGCCTTTCTGTCCCCCCAGGGGGGCAGGAAGCCCACTAGGAACCAGTAATTTATTTTTGTATACATGCAAAGGTGGGAGCTGTCCTGAATTGACATTATAATACCCCCACCCCTCCCAAAAGGTGGCACATTCTTTCTGTCCTCCCTGGGGGCAGATGGGGACAATAGCCTCCAATTTGCCCCCCCCCCCCCCGGCGGGCAGAAAGTCCGCTAGGTACCATGGATTATTTTTATTCATCTATTGGTAGGGGCTGCATAGAATGGGTTTTGCACTGCCTCCAACCCCCCTCAAAAAATCACCTCAGTCTTTCTGCTCCCTCCCCTGGAGGCAGGTTTGGGCAATGGCCCCACATCCGCCCCTCTGGGAGCAGAAAGCCCACTAAGCACCAGGTATTTTTTAAATTCATCTATAGGTGGGAGCTGCCCAGAATGGGTATTGCAATAACCCCACTGCTCCCCCCCAAAAAGCAGCACAGTCTTTATGCTCACCCGTGGGCAGATGAGTGCAAAATAGGCCCCCATCTGTCCTCCCCTGTCGGTCAGAAAGCCCACTAGGCACCAGCAACTTTTTTTGGGTAGTGGTGGGGTAGGGGCTGCCCAGAATGGGCATGGCAATGCCCCCACCCCTTTCAAAATAAATGGGCACAGTCTTTCTGCCCCTCTAGGGTCAACTGAAGGGTGCAACAATCTTTCTGCCCCCCCCCAGTGGACTAAAGCATCTCATCCCGATGACAAGCAAGAGAATGTCTGACTATTTGGGGTTTGATTTTACATATGGGCCAAGAGAGCTTAGCTAACTCCCAATATTGTCCCACTTGCAATGGTGACTGACTGCATCTTTTGCACTTTGGTACACTGCCACCTGAAAAAACCTACTAGACCCAGACACTTCTGAAAACTAAACATCGGGGGAGTCTAGGGTGTGCTTTACGTGCACCCCACACTATTTTCTTACAGACAATGCCCTGCAAACCTCCAACGTTTCCTGAAATCACACATGTTCCCTACATTTCTGTGATGGAAATTTCTGGAATCCGCAGAACTCCACAAAATTCCTACCACTAAGCATTGTCCCTCTGTACTGATACAGAGTCTGCCTAAAAACATGAAAAAGAAACCTGCCCTTTTGGACCCGCTTTGGTTTCTTCTAAATTTCATAACGTTTTTGGCCCTTCCCTGTTGCAGGCACTTTACCCACCTAGACAAGAGAGGTATAATTTTTAATGGGAGACCAAGGGGAACGCTGGGTGGTAGGAAATTTGTGCTATGTGGTAAAAATGGCTAAATATGAGGTTTGCATGGGATTTTGAGTACAAAAACAATGGGGGATACATGTAAGACACACCTTTCTGGACTCCCCCAGGTGACTAGTTTTCAGAAATGTCTGGGTTTGGTAGGTTTCCTTAGATGGCCGCCAAACCCGGGACCAAAAATGCAGGTGTCCCCCTTGCAAAAATAAGTTGTTTTGTCATAGATAATTTAGATGTGTCCAGAATTCGTTTTGGGCCATTCCCTGTTGCAGGCACTTGGCCCACCCACACAAGTGAGGTAGCATTTTTATCAGAGACCTGGGAGAACACTGGGTGGTAGGAAATTTGTGGCTCGCCTCAGATTCCAGAACTTTCCATCTCAGAAATATGAAGTAAATGTGTTTTTTAGACATATTTTGAGGTTTTGCACAAGATTCTGGGTAACAGAACCTGGTGAGAGCCACACAAGTCATGCTATCCTGGATTTTCCTGGTCGTCTGTTTTTAAAAAATGTACAGGTTTGCTGGGTTTCCCTAGGTGCCGGCTAAAGTTGGGCTAAAAAACCACAGCTACCCAATTTGCAAAGAACGGATCAGTTTTGCATGGAAAAATTTGATGTATCCATGTTGCATTTTGGGCTGTTTCCTGTCGCTAACACTAAGCCCACCCACACAAGTGAGGTACCATTTTCATCAGAAGACTTAGAAGAATGGTAGGTGGAAGAAAGTTTGTGGCTCTGTGCAAATTCGAGACGTTTCTAGTACAGAAATGTGAGAAGAATGTGTTTTGTAGTCAAAGTTTGAGGTTTGCAAGGGATTCTGGGCAAAACAACCTGGTGAGAGCTACACAGGTCACCCCATCCTGGATTCCCCTAGGTGCCTAGTTTTAATAAAATTTACAGGTTTCCTAGGTTTCCCTAGGAGCCAGCTGAGGTAGGACCCAAAAACCACAGATATCCACGTTGCAAAAAAGGGTCAGTTTTGAATGGAAACTTTTGATTTATCCACATTGCGTTTTGGGCCGTTTCCTGTTGCGGGCACCAAGCCTACCCACTCAAGTGAGGTACTATTTTCATAAGAAGACTTAGGCTAATGCAGGGTAGAAAGAAGTTTGTGGCTTTGTGCATATTCCAGTAGTTTCCATCACAGAAATGTGAGAAGAATGTGTTTTTTAGTCAAAGTTTGAGGTTTCCAAGTTGTTCTGGGTAAAACAACCTGGTGAGAGCCACACAAGTCACCCCACCCTGGATTTCCCTAGGTGTCTAGGTTTTAAAAATGTATAGGTTTGCTGGGTTTCCTGTGCGAAAATAACAGTTTTAGCATGTTCACCCCCATGTTTCTAACTGATGGTAACTGAACCTTAATGTGCCCTGGGGTCTGCTTAACAGACCCAGGGCAAGTGCTCTGAGTAAAAGGTACATGGTCAAATGGTAGATGTTATAATTCCAATTGGCAATGACAGACCCTGTAAGTCCATACTACATAATAGGTCAAAGAGGATTCAAACTACCTATACGTCCTAGTATATAACAAGGCAGGGAAGTTTAGAGGTCCAGTAGATTTTCTGCACTGTGTGTGCATTGCTGAGTGCCTGCGGTCATTTTTAAATCAATCAGTCAATCAATCAGTAATTTGTTAAGCACGCTACTCACCTGTTAGGGTCTCAAGGCGGTGGGGGGGGTGCTACTGCTCGAAGAGCCAGGTCTTGAGGTGCTTCCTGAAGGTCAGGAGGTCCTGGGTCAGACGTAGGTTGACGGGGAGGGAGTTCCATGTTTTGGCGCCAAGGTGGGAGAAGGATCTGCCGCCGGCTGTGGTGCGGTGGACACGGGGAACGATGGCGAGGGCGAGGTTGGCAGAGCGAAGCTGGCATGTCGGGGTGTAGAAGCTAAGGCGCTCGTTGAGGTAGGCAGGTCCAGCGTCATGGAGAGCCTTGTGGGCGTGGATCAGGAGTTTGAAGGTGATCCTTTTGTTGACAGGGAGCCAGTGGAGGTCTCTGAGGTGGGCTGAGATGTGTTTGTGGAGAGGGAGTTAAGGATGAGCTGTGCTGAGGTGTTCTGGATACGCTGAAGTTTTTTCTGGAGCTTGGTAGTTGTTCCCGCGTAGAGTTCGTTACCATAGTCCAGTTTGCTGCTGACGAGGTTTCAATGGGAATCCATCTGAAGGTCTTGCGAAGCATGCAAAGGGTGTTAAGGCATGAGGATGAGATGGCGTTGACTTGCTGGGTCATAGTGAGCTATGAGTCCAGTATGAAGCTGAGGTTGCCTGCGTGGGTGGTGGGCATTGGGGCGGTACCCAACATGGCAGGCCACCAGGAGTCGTCCCATGCTGCTTTGTTGGAGCCGTAGATGATGATGTCGGTCTTCTCCGAGTTTAGTTAGAGTCGACTTGCCTCCATCCAGTTGGAAATGGCGTGGAGTCCGGTGTGGAGGTTTTGACGGTTACGGGGTCCTTCATGAGAGAGAGGATCAGCTGAGTGTCGTCCGTGTAGGAGACGATGTTGAGGCCGTGGGATCAGACGATGTTGGCAAACAGAGCCATGTAGACATTGAAGAGGGTGGGGCTGAATGAGGATCCCTGGGGGACTCGGCAGATGGTCTTGGTGGCTTTTGACAGAAACGGTGGCAGGCGGACTCTGTTGGTCCTGCCCAAGAGGAAGGATGTGAGCCAGTTCAGGGCGTTGTGGCGGATTCCAGCGTCGTGGAGGCGTGTGCGAAGTGTGTGGTGACAGACGGTATTGAAGCCTGCGGAAAGGTCAAGGAGGATGAGGGCAACGGTTACACCTTTGTCGAGCCTGCTCCTGATGTCGTGTGTGGCAGCGATAAGGGCGGTCTCGGTGCTGTGGTTCTTGCGGAAGCCGGACTGGGAGATGTCAAATAGGTTGCTGTCCTCCAGGAAGCGAGATAGCTGGCTGTTGACTATCTTCTCAATGACCTTTGCAGGGAAGGGGAGTAGGGAGATGGGACGGTAGTTTTTGAGGTCTTCGGGGTCGGCTTTGGGCTTTTTGAGCAGGGTGTTGACTTCGGCGTGTTTCCAGGTCTCCAGGAAAATGGCGGTTTCGAAGGAGCTGTTGATGATGGTCCGGAACTGGGGGGCGATGATTTGGCTGGCTTTATTGAAGACGTGGAGTGGGCAGGGGTCGGTGGGTGATCTGGAGTTGATGGTGCTCATGGTCTTGGTAGTTTCTTCGTCATTGGTGTGAATCCAGGCATTCAGGGTGTTGGTGCGGATGGGTGCGTTGGGGTCGGCGTTGGCAGTGGTGGTGGTGGGAAGCGGCGTTGTGAAGCTTTCATGGATGTCTGTGATCGTGCAAAGAAAAAAGGTGTCGAGGGAGTCGCAGAGGTCTTGTGAGTAAAGGGGGTCGGCAGAGCAGGAATTGGGGTTGGTGAGTTCCTTGATGATGTTGAAGAGCTCCTTGCTGTTGTGTGCGTTGTTGTCAATTTGTTCTTTGTAGAAAGCTCTTTTGGCAGTCCGGATGAGCTGGTGATGTTTGAGTATGGCCGATTTGAGGGTGGCGTGGTTGCTTTCTGTTTGCTCATGGCACCAGATCTTCTCACTTTCCGGCATACCCTCTTGGAGGCTTGAAGGACTGCGGTGAACCAGGGAGCTTTCTTGCTGGTGCGGGTTTTGGCGGTTTTTCTGAGTGGAGCGAGGGTGTTGGTGCAGTCGTCGAGCCATTACTTGAGGTTGAGGGCGGTGGTGTTGGGGTCGCTGGTGTAGGGTGGAGGGGCCTGGGCAAGAGTGGAGATCAGTTGGTCCTTGGAGATCTTTTTCCACTTGCGGTGAGGGGTCTGATGCTGTTGGTGGTGGATGGTGGGTTTCGGAAAGGAGAAATGGACACAGAGGTGGTCGGTCCAGTGGAGTTCGGTGGTGTGGGTGAGGGTGATGTAGCTGCTGGTGGAGAAGATGGCGTTGAGTGTGTGGCTGGCTGAGTGGGTGGGCATAGTAACGAGTTGCTTGAGGCCAAGGTTGGCGAGGTTGACCAGTAGGGCTGAGGTGTTGTTGTCGTCGGTGTTCTCCAGGTGGAAATTCATGTCACCGAGGAGCATGTAGTCCGTGGAGGTGAGGGCGTGGGTGCTGATTGTGTCAGCGATGGCGTCGCAGAATTGTGAGCAGGGACCCGGGGGTCTGTAGACAAGGGTTCCTCTCATGGTGGTGTTGGCGTTGACGTAGATCTGGAAGTGCAGGTGCTCAGCATCGTGGGTGTCGTGGGTGTCGATTGAGATCCTGATGGAGCTCCTGCGGACTATGGCTAGTCCTCTTCCTGGTATGTTGGTGCGCTCTCTTTGGGTGATTTTGTAGCCCTCAGGGATGGCTATGGCGATATCGGGTTCTGAGGAGGGGTTCATCCAGGTTTCGGTGAGAAAGGCGATGTCTGGGGAGGTTGATGTGAGCAAGTCCCATAGTTCGATGGTGTGCTTGTGGACAGAGCGGGTGCTGAGGAGGATGCAGCTGAGGTGGTTGTTGTGGGTGGTGATGTTGTGGTGTTTGGTGAGTTGAGCGCAGGTGAAGTTGTAGGTTTGGCACAAGACGGGTCCATGGGTGTGCCTAGGGGAGGTCTGGACGCAGGCGGTGGGGCGGCCAGTGTTGAGCGTGAGGAGTTCTTCTGCGGTGTAGTGGCGTCTGGCGGCGTGAGGGGTGCCTGGGCCAGGGGGACTGGCGCTAGGTGCGGTCCAGGAGCGGACGGGCGCAGATGGGCTTGCCTCTGGCACGCCATCGGGGCGGCCGCCATTAAGAAGGGGAGGTGGGAGGGAGGAGCAGCTGGGAGGAGGGAGGGGCGGAGCAGCGGGCAAATGGGGTGTGAGAGGGGCAGGGCCGCAGGGGATGCAGCGGTGGGAACGGGAAGAGGAAAAAACGGCGAAGACGGACAGAAAAACAAAAAGGCAATAAGCAGAGTGTGACACAGGAAAGGCAACAAGACAGAGTCAGAAAACAGACAAAGGCACAGAATGTGAAAAAGCGGCACAGTTAACACAAGGACAAAAAACAGGACACACACACAATACGTATGGCAACCACTAGACATCAGGGATGAGGCGCAGGCAGGTGCCTGTGGGTGGTGGAGGGTCTCGAACTCGCGGCAGTAGCAGGGGCGGGGTCAGGGGCACGGAGGCAGACAGGGGGAGCTGCGCAGCGTGTAGAGAGTGAAACCTCGCCTTAAAACAGATCAGGGGTCACTCTGTGCACTGCGCAGTGGCCGCCATTAAGAAGGGGAGGTGTGAGGGAGGAGCAGCTGGGAGCGGTGGGCAAATGGGGAGCGAGGGGGGGTAGGGCCGCAGGGGACGCAGCGGCGAAAAAGGAAGAGGCAAAAAACAGCGAAGACGGACGGAAAAACAAAAAGGCAATAAGCAGAGTGAGACACAGGAAAGGCAACTAGACAGAGTCAGAAAACAGAAAAAGGCACAGAATGTGAAAAAGCGGCACAAATAACACAAGGACAAATAACAGGACACACACACACAATACTTCCAGCAACCACTAGACACCAGGGATGAGGCGCAGGCAGGTGCCTGCGGGTGGCGGAGGGCCTCGCACTCGCTGCAGTAGCGAGGGCGGGGTTGGGGGCACGGAGGCAGACAGGGGGAGCTGTGCAGCGTGTAGAGAGTGAAACCTCGCCTTAAAACAGGTCAGGTCAGCCCTGCCTTGCAGATGGTCTTCAAAAAGTAAAATACATGCAAATTTGACTTTGGATTTAAAGGTACTTCCAAAGTATTAATATACTTTATTTTTACGTCGCCCCCAAGGTCTCCCCTAGATGCCCCAGGGGTAGGGTGCTATGTAACTGTAAGCAGGTACATTAAAAATTGTGTTTTATATGCCCTTGTGAGGGAGCAAACTGCACCTTTCATTTCCTCCAAATGTAGAATGTCAGCCCCATGGGCTATGATGGAGATATTTTTCATAAGCCTAAGTATTGCTAGGAAAAAGATACAATGCCATGAGAGGAATCAAATGACTGGTAATGATAAATACAGAAAATAAGTTATGAGACTTTTTTTACTGTAAGCCAAATTCCGGCTCTCCTGATTGGCCAGCCCTAGCAGGATTAGCCAGGTTGCTTTGACGAGGTGAAAAGTAGCCTGCACTGAGCAGAGGCTATCTGAAGGAGGAGGTAGGGAGATGGTGAAGTCAAGTTAGGAAGGGGGCTGGGTGAAACAAGATGAGGCTTCAAAAGGATACCACTCAGAAAGGAATGCAGCCAGGCCTGCCCTCTCACCACTGGACCCCATAGATAGATGGTAGGCTTAAGAAAGGAATTTGCAGATGTACAGAGGGAGGGTTAATGGAAATTATTAGCTACACCTGGGGCTTGGTTTAGCCACCTCTTACACCTCTGGAGAACAATTCTCCATGTTGGAATGTTAAAGTGCAGTGCTTTATGGGACAAGAAGATGCCACACTGTGGAAGTTGTCATACTTTTGGGTGGCACCCTGCAGCTTATTCAACAAGGATGTCCACTGACTGTCCCCCAAGATGATTAAATAAAAGTGGCTGACTTATATTGGAATTCAGATCTGCTGCTTGAATCCACAAGAAGGACTGCCCTGCTGAAACCCTGGTTTGCAACCCAGAGGCCTGCACACTTAAGGACTGCGCCTGTTGCACACTGGAACCACAACCCAAAACAATTTGCCTTGCTTAAAAAAGAACCCAGGAGTGGAATCCCTGAAGCAACAGGTTAAAAGGGCTTTCCTGCACCAACTTCCACAAAAGTCCCCAGCCTGGAGTGCATCCAATGGACTTGCAAGGATACCCCAAATATCCCAAAAAAGGCTTAGCATAGGGTGTGTGGGGGAAGGGTGGAGGGGAAGGCTTAGCAGCAAAGGGGTTAAAGGAACTGGATGCGTTTAAAAATAAAAAACCTTAAAGTTTCATTTTTCAAGAGTAGGCTGTGACCCGAGGGACTGCCTGGTGTTAAAAAAGATTGTTTTCTATTCTCAAAATGGAGGGGGTTCCTGGGGACCTCTTCCATTAGGAAATGGGTTACCACCTCCTTCAAAAAGTCAGCCAAATCTGTATTTTCTAAAACTGTAATTTGGTCGTAAAACATTCATACATCGCATTCAGATTCAGTTAAGTGTTAAAAAATCGCAAATTGTGTTTTGCGCATACCTAAAATCATTTTTACAGTCAGAAAACGGCCCGAACTGCTGTTTCCAACTGCAAAAATGCTTTATACATGTGGCCTTTAGACCTATGTTGTTGGAGTGTTCAACTATGTATTGTTGCATTGTATGCATGGTAAGAAATTCTATTTATTTTACTTTTTCTTTATCTCATGCATAAAAGGCTGCTTTTTGGATTTAGTGTTTGCAATAGGCTTCATATATGAGAAAGGATTACTTTTTGAGTGGGCTCCCTATTTATTTTGCTGGCATTATAATTATGTGCTCAGTGACACTGACATTCAGTATCACACTATATATGCACTGCCCCAATAAACATGAGGTCAAATCAGCTACAACCATTTGCTTATATATCTTTGCAGTAAGACCATTGTAAGTAGGAGCAGGAAATTACATGCCACATGTGGGCTTAGGGAGACCATTGTGTCCAGACTGGGTGCAGGTTAAAGCATAGCAATAACACGACTGAGGAACATGCTCTGCCTTGTAGGAAAACCTAAGTTTATAGATTAACTAGTCACCCCTAATTGTGCCATGTAAGCCAACAGGATCCTGTGCTTGATGTATTTAAGGGGAACATACAAAAAATTGAAAATAGTAAGTCCCTACAGCTTAGAGATATCACATTCTATTTGTTGCTGTACAGGCAAAGTGGCATTTTTCTACAGAGGACTATTATAAACGTCTATGGAGAGGAATGAACAAAAGTCTATTTTGTTCGATTTCATCCAGGAAAACTCTAGACGCCTGTTTAAAAGTTATTCTTAACAATTTATAAAAAAATCTATTTCAGTAGAGAAAGTAGGTATTACATATCTGTGGTACATTTCTGCTGGCTTCCCAATCAGTCCACTGGCAGTACTTGGGGCCCCAATTAGGTGAAAAGGAGTGCTGGCAGGAAACAATATCCAACTTCTAAAGGCAAGAAGGCTCATGGGAGTCAATTACTGAAAATGTTGCTTGGATGGGCCATTTGGGAGGTGAAAGCAACTGATTGCATAATAAAGGATCAGAGCAGAAGCCTGTCTTTTTATATTGAGAAGCTACAAGGAAACCCAAGTGACAGAAACCTTATAACCACAGTGTCTACTTAGACCCTTGATTCTGTTAAGAGCAAGAGGGAAATCTGTTCAGAGAGCTTCCTTATTTCTATAGAACTAGATCAATGCAGGCGAGAAGTGCCTATCTTCTCCTATTTTAAATAGGGACCCAAGAAAAAATCGACAGTCAGGACAGGAAATGCTGGAACTGAGGTTTGAGTTTTGGTGAGAATTCTGCATTGATTCAGTCTAGTGAAATTGAAAATCCCTGGCTAGCGAACTAGAAACAATGGAGCCATTCACTAGTTCAACTGAAGATTCCTGGACATGGAAGAAAATATGTGAAAAATTAATAGTCCTACTTTACCTGCCCGCAGGGATGCCTGAGGCAACTGTGACTCTCCACCTGAACCCAAGGAGTAGAACTGCCCTCAAGAGTCTGCTAACTAGCCTCCTTGCAACTGTATCAAGGACAGATGGAATTCTTCCTACATTGAAGAACCAGTCGCCTACCTGGGAGTGGACTGTACTGGACCCTATAAGAGTCTGCTGGAGAGAGACCTGAAACCTAGAAGCCTTCCTTGAGGTCTAGGGAGATGCAGAATAGACAAGGAGTGACGTTCCCAGCATGATCAAGAATTGGGTCATTTTTCTGATGACCAAATCATCAAGCTAGGACACCACATTTCCATGAGAAGGTATCCCTCTGTCAACTGAGATTTGCCATTTAAAAAGCCTTCAGCTGCATCTACCAGAGATTGAGGTTACCACAGCAGTGACATTTTAAGGCATGGACAAAGTGGGCAATTGCCCCAGGGGCCCTCTGGTAAAGTGCAGGGCTGGACTGGGAACCCAAAGCAGCCCTGGCAAATGTTGTCAGACCAGTCCATTTAGGGTGCATAGCGAGCAAGCCTGACCATTACAGTGGGGCTTGGGGAGTTCCCCACCCCCAGGAAAATTTGGGAATAAATGGCAAAAATGTAGCCTTCTACAAGACATTTTTCATTACATATACAAGTTCAAGTTTATTTTATTAGCATAGTTACTAAAAACCATTGAAATAGAAATACAATCTTAAAAGGTACATTTGTAGGAAAGTAGCCTCTTTCTAGCCTTGTTAACCCCACTTTTAGCCTGTTTGTGAGTATATGTCAGTGTGTTTTATATGTCTCACTGGGACCCTGCTAGCCAGGACCCCAGTGCTCATAGTTGTGGCCTGAATGTGTTCCCTGTGTGGTGCCTAACTGTGTCACTGAGGCTCTGCTAATCAGAACCTCAGAGCTTATGCTCTCTCTGCTTTTAAAATTGTCACTGCAGGCTAGTGACCATTTTTACCAATTCTAATTCGGCACACTGGAACACCCTTTTATATGGTACCTAGGTACCCAGGGTAATGGGGTTCCAGGAGATCCCTATGGGCTGCAGCATTTCTTTTGCCACCCATAGGGAGCTCAGACAGTTCTTACACAGGACTGCCAGTGCAGCCTGAGTGAAATAACGTCCACGTTATTTCACAACCATTTTACACTGCCTTTAAGTAACTTATAAGTCACCTATATGTCTAACCCTCACTTGGTGAAGGTTAGGTGCAAAGTTACTAAGTGTGAGCGCACCCTGGCACTAGCCAAGGTGCCCCCACATAGTTCGGGCCGATTTCCCCGGACCTTGTGAGTGCGGGGACACCATTACACGCGTGCACTACACATAGGTCAATACCTATATGTAGCTTCACAATGGTAACTCCGAATATGGCCATGTAACATGTCTATGGTCATGGAATTGTCCCCCCATGCCAAATCTGGAATTGGGGTGCAATCCCCAGCATGGACGCCGGGTACTGCCAAACCAGCTCTCTGGGGTTTTCACTGCAGCTACAGCTGCTGCCAACCCACAGACAGGCTTCTGCCCTCCCGAGGTCTGGGCAGCCTAGTCCCAGTCCCAGGAAGGCAGAACAAAGGATTTCCTCTGAGAGAGGGTGTTACACCCTCTCCCTTTGGAAATAGGTGTTAAGGGCTGGGGAGGAGTAGCCTCCCCAGCCTCTGGAAATGCTTTGAAGGGCACAAATGGTGCCCTCCTTGCATAAGCCAGTCTACACCGGTTCAGGGATCCCCAAGCCCCTGCTCTGGTGTGAAAGTGGACAAAGGAAAGGGGATTGACCACTCCCCTGTCCATCACCACCCCAGGGGTGGTGCCCAGAGCTCCTCCAGTGTGTCCCAGACCTTTGCCATCTTGAATGTCGAGGTGTGAGGGCACAATGGAGGCCTCTGAGTGGCCAGTGCCAGCATGTGACATCAGAGACCCCTCCTGATAGGTGCTTACCTGACTAGGTGACCAATCCTCCTCTGAGGGCTATTTAGGGTCTCTCCTGTGGGTTACTCGTCAGATAACGAATGCAAGAGCTCACCAGAGTTCCTCTGCATCTCCCTCTTCGACTCCTGCCAAGGATTGACTGCTGACTGCTCCAGGACGCCTGCAAAACCGCAACAAAGTAGCAAGAAGACTACCAGCAACATTGTAGCGCTTAATCCTGCCGGCTTTCTCGACTGTTTCCTGGTGGTGCATGCTCGGAGGGCTGTCTGCCTTCACCCTGCACTGGAAGCCAAGAAGAAATCTCCTGTGGGTCGACCAAATCTTTCCCCTGCTAATGCAGGCACCAAACCTTTGCATCACCGGTCCTCTGGGTCCCCTCTCATCTTGACGAGCGTGGTCCCTGGAACACAGGAGGTGGATCCAAGTGACCCCGACAGTCCAGTGGCCCATCTGTCCAAATTTGGTGGAGGTAAGTCCTTGCCTCCCTACGCCAGACAGTAATCCTGTGTACTGCGTGAACTGCAGCTGCTAGGGCTTCTGTGCACTTTTGCAAGGAATCCTTCATGCACAGCACAGCCCAGGTCCCTACATTTCTCAACTCGCTGAGTTGACCACCGGCTTCGTGGGACTCTCCTTTGTAGTGTTGAGATGACCGCCGTGCTCAGTTTTCTTGAACCCCTGTTTAAGTGCTTCTGCGGGTGCTGCCTGCTTCTGCGTGGGCTCTCTGTGTTGCTGAGTGCCCCCTCTGTCTCCTCCTCCAAGGGGCAACCTCGTGGTTCATCCTGGGCCCGGGCAGCACCAATTTTCTTCAACTGCAACCTTTGCAGCTGGCAAGGCAGTCTTTGTTTGCAGTCTTTCTGTGTGGCAACAACTCTGCATCCTCCAGCACGCCGTGGGACGTCTTCTGTGCAAAGGAGAAGTTCCTGGCACCTTCCGTTGTTGTAGAATCTTCAGCTTCTTCCACCCAGAGGCAGCCATTTTGCACCTTCATCCAGGGTTTAGTGGGCTCCTGCCCCCCCTGGACACTTTTGTGACTCTTGGACTTGGTCCCCTTCCTTTACAGGTCCTCAGGTCCAGGAATCCATCTTCTGTGCTTTGCAGTCAGTTGTGGTCTTTGCAGAATCTCCTATCACGACTTTAGTGTGTTTCTGGGTAAGTAGGGCAACTTTACTCCTACTTTTCAGGGTCTTGGGGTGGGGCATCTTGGACACCCTTAGTGTTTTCTTACACTCCCAGCAACCCGCTACACACTACACTAGGTCTGGGGTCCCTAAGTGGTTCACATTCCACCTTCTTAGTATATGGTTTGTGTTGCCCCTAGGCCTATTGCATCATATTGTATTGTACAGTGATTGCACTACTTTTCTAACTGTTTAGTTACCTGATTATGGTTTGTGTGTATATTTTGTGTATTTTACTTACCTCCTAAGGGAGTATATCCTCTGAGATATTTTTGGCACATTGTCACTAAAATAAAGTACTTTTATTTTTAGTAACTCTGAGTATTGTGATTCTTATGATAAAGTGCTATATGATATAAGTGGTATAGTAGGAGCTTTGCATGTGTCCTAGTTCAGAGTAAGCTGCTCTGCTATAGCTACCTCTATCAGCCTAAGATGCTAGAACACTACTAATCTACTAATAAGGGATAACTGGACTTGGCACAAGGTGTGAGTACCATCAGGTACCAACTATAAGCCAGGCCAGCCTCCTACAGCATGTGCTCTACATGAATACAATATTGGGTTTCCATCCTGCACTTAACTGCTCGTTATCTATTTTCCACAATAGGGATGCTTTCTATCCCACTTGGAAGTACAATCACTTAAAAGATTTTCTTTTTTTCACCTAACACTTACAAACATACAACAGAATTCCCTGTTATCTTCTTTACGTCTTATCTTATCCTTTTTTTGCATATTTGATATTTGCAGCCTTGAGAAAGAATTGATTACGAAACACGTGTCGGCTGCCTTTTGGAATGTACTGTGTCTTAAGAAGAATAAACCAACTAGGAAAATGCGTATTGGACTTTGGTTTGCCCCTTATTACTTACATGGACATTGTGGACTATACCGGTGTGCCCTGTTATTTTATAAGAATTATCTTAGTTCTGATTGGCTTTCCAGTCAGCGTAACTTACACCCTTGGTGGGTGGGTGTAAAACCAGAATGATACCCACCATATAACTTTATCTTTAAAGGACACAAATTTCCCCTGAGAATCTCATACATACGCTGGATGTGACAACCTTATAGCATAAGCCACCGGTTTTTCATGTTGTATGTACTTTGGTGGTAGTAGTATGTTATTGCATATATAGTTGTAAGCTGTTCTACGTATGAAGAGTTGTAATGTTATGTTTGTATTGTACTTGGGATGTATGTAAGATGAGGGTAAGTATGTTATTTCTTTTAATACAGGTTAGGAAGTTGGGTGGAACAGTTGCAGCTATTTTTAATGTACTTTTTAGTTTTAAAAGGAAATTAATTTGTGTTTTTTAAACCAACATTCAGTTTTTTTCATTTCCTTTGATTATTCAGATGATCTGGGGTGGTTTTTGCTTATGATTTTTGGGGATTTTTATGCTTCTCGATGACTGTGGATTACTTTGGTCGATTTATTTTGGACATTTGATTTTATGGGGAATCTTTTTTTAGAAGAGGAGGTGTATCAAGAACATCAGCTATGCAACTGTAATTACAATATTTTTGTTTATGTTTGTTTTGGAAATATTGGCCCTCATTCCGACCCTGCCGGGTTACACGGAAGCACCGCCAACAGGCTGGCGGTGCTTCCTGGGCTATTCTGACCGCGGCGGTAAAGCCGCGGTCAGAAAAGGGGATCTGGCGGTTTCCTGCCGGATTACCCCTGGCCCAGGGAATCCTCCATGGCGGCGCTGCTTGCAGCGCCGCCATGGGGATTCCGACCCCCTTCCCGCCATCCTGTTCCTGGCGGTAAAACCCGCCAGGAACAGGATGGCGGGAACGGATGTCGTGGGGCCCCTGAGGGCCCCTGCACTGCCCATGCCACTGGCATGGGCAGTGCAGGGGCCCCCTAACAGGGCCCCACAAAGATTTTCACTGTCTGCATTGCAGACAGTGAAAATCGCGACGGGTGCCACTGCACCCGTCGCACCCCTGCAAATCCGCCGGCTCCATTCGGAGCCGGCTTCCTCTTTGCAGGGGCTTTCCCGCTGGGCCGGCGGGCGATCTTCTTGAGATCGCCCGCCGGCCCAGCGAGAAAGTTAAAATGACCGCCGCGGTCATTTGACCGCGGTGCGGTCTTTGGGCGGTTTCCGCCCGGCGGGCGCGGCCCGCCGCCCACCGGGGTCGGAATGACCCCCATTATGTTTTAATATTTTGGTTCTACTGCAATTGAGAATTTTTATTTTATATGTGTGTCTTTTAATTTGTGAGTTGCTTTCTATATTTTGTAGATTGCATATCTTAGGGCCTGATTCTAACTTTGGAGGACGGTGTTAAACCGTCCCAAAAGTGGCGGATATACCACCTACCGTATTACGAGTCCATTATATCCTATGGAACTCGTAATACGGTAGGTGGTATATCCGCCACTTTTGGGACGGTTTAACACCGTCCTCCAAAGTTAGAATCAGGCCCTTAGTTTTTTCTATCAATATTTTTAATTAATTATTCAAGTGAATTATTTTTAGCTACCGGTTTTATTTTGTACTTCAATCACATATTTTTGCTCTAGATTTATAGAAAATGTTGTTTTAATATTTATTTGAAATTGTTTATGTTAGAGGTGGGTTGGTTTTTGGCTTATTTTAGTTGTGCGTATATTGGTGGGTATGTGGTTTATAATAGTGATTTAGCTATAATTTTGAGGTAGTCCACTTCTTTTTTATTACAGAGTCTGACTTTGAATTGTAGCACTCCACACATTTTGCATGGTTTATTTAATTCTTTTAGTCTTGATTTGGTTTACTGACTCTTCAAGTGACCACACTATCCACTTTAGCTCCCTCCATCTCAAACAGCCAATCAACACATGCGTGCACACACACACACACACAAACACACACACACATACATGTACTAACTCACAGACACAACAGAGAGCACACGCCTTACTGTACAGGTCCCCCTGCAGTGCACAAAGATGGACACCACTGTCCAGTGTGAGTGTACCGTCATTGTGGTGCCAGCATTCATTTTTGAATGATGACATCACAATGACTGTTGTATTTGTGTGCAATATGCGTGTTGTGCCAGTGTGTCTCCCGCCAGCAATGTGTGACTCAATTATCTACCTGAAATATGCATGTCACAGTAATAAAAAAAATTACTGTGACATGTATATGCCTGCAGTGGTCCCAACCTCCCATGCAGTGCCCACTCAAGGTACCCTGGCAATGCTGCATCCCTACCTTCAAGTCTGCGACAGGGGTCGTGTTTTCTCCGTGGGTCAGTGGCAGCAGTGATGGCAGGTGTTGCCCAGTCATGTCCAATCAAAGAAGGGAGTTGGAAAGGGGAAAATATGAGTTTTCACCCCTTACCCCGCCCAATCCAGCAACTCAGACATGGAGGTCGGACTGCCACTTTTTTCTTGGCACATCCAAATCTGCACGGTGGGAAGGGTGAGTGGGGCCCCGCCAGCATCCACTTTTCCCTCTCCAGCCATTGAAGTGGGCGGAGTTTTTGGGAGGAGACAGCGGTTCAAATGCACGCTTTTGTCTATGGGGCCGCCAACATCTAAATTCGGCGGGCGGACCATCACGGGGCAGATGGGTTTTCAGTCAAAAAGTCAATGGCAGGACCGTTACCACCAAGATTTAAATCAGGCCCTTTGTTTGTGTTCGTTTCTTTGGTAAAATGGGGACTCTGTTAGCATGTTGTGGTGGTTAGCTGCATCTGTTACAGGTACATATACCAGAGTTATTAACCTTTGATTCTAAGTGGCTGTTTGCTGCATATTCTACAGTTTGTGCAGACGTCTGCAGATGTTTCCAAATGCTGTGGTTGAAGTGGTAATAGCAGCCTTGTATGGCTGTGTGTGGGTATAGTTTAACTATTGTTTGCATCATTGCCTGTTTGAAGTCTATTATAATTTTGTGTGGTGAGTATGTGTTAGTTTTCACTTTGATGTGGTATAATGTTCATAGTTAGTTGCACTTTGTTTGTTAGGTAGTAGTTCGTAAATGAAGAGTATGTTAGTGTTATGCTATTCACCATGTATGGCAGTGGTTCCCAACCTTTTGACTTCTGTGGACCCCCACATTATCATTACTGGAACCCGGGGACCCCCACTGAATCCTTATTGGAATCTGAGCCCCCCCCCATGAGTCATTACTGAAAGCTGGAGACCTAATGTGTTAATATTATTTAATTTTCAAAGCTGTCGCGGACCTCCTGAGGACCACAGGTTAGGAATCACTGATGTATGGCATATATCTGTGTGAATGGTGGGGGGCACTTCTAAAAATTCCATCCATCACCCAAATTTCACATTGGCTTAGTCTTACAAGGTTGTTTTTAGTGGCAAATATGACTATTCATCTATTGTAATTGTTATTGCTGTGTAGGAGGAAGAGCTAATTGTCATCTGCAGTGGTTAGGTGTTATCGAATTTGCATATCTTGCTATCATCTAAGGGCAGGAGGGGTTTGATTTGTGGCTTTTTTAGTACGTGATATTAGGTATTTTAAAGTCGGAATTGCTGATAGAGAACCTGTATTGTTCTCAGTTACCTCACGGAGTATGGGACTGATTACAACATTGGCGGTCCACCTGTCGGACTGCCAATATCGTGGTGAGGAGGACGGCACCAAGCTGGCGGCCTCCGCACCGCCAGCTTAGGATGCCCCCCGTGGGGCTGGCTGCGCAGACAGTGCAGTCTGCATAGGCCTTGGCTCAAAGGGAGAGCCTAGTTCAGTGCAGGCTGCACTGCTTGCAACACTAGTGCACTCGGAATGCACACTGTGTGCTGTTGCAGGCAGTGCGCATTCCGACTGTGCTTACAGGGGGCCCCTGCACTGCCAGTGTCAGGCCCCTGTGGCCCCTTCCCTGCATTTCCACCAGCATTTCCATAGGGGGACCCCACCATGAAAAGGCCGGTGGAAAGGCAAGTCATAATCAACACGTTGTTGCTGAAATTGGCACCGCCGTGGTTGATCATGACTTGCACCGCTGCAATCAATCCGGATCCATGATCCTAGTGGTGGCGGTGGTGTGCTGGCGGTCCAACCACCAGTGTCGTAATGTGACAGTCGGACCACCAACGTTGAGGCGGTCTGACAAAGGGCTGACCACTGTGGGTACCACGGTCCCTGGACCTCCGTACTCGTAATCAAGGGCTTTGTCTTTTAAACGTTTCACTGTTGGCTCCTAGGAACTAGTCCTTGCTTCTTTTAAATCTTGGTTTACTTGCCTTCTATCTCTGCCAAATTTGGGGGGTAGGTTGTCTTCCCTGATGTTACTTACAATATAGTTTTTCGTTGAAGCCCTCCATAACAAGCATTTGCACAATATTTAGTACATTTCCAATTCACGTCTTCTTTGCTTGTGCTTTCCTGGCTGTATGTGTATCCCATGTGCGAAAACAATTGTTTGCCTTTCTGTGATGTGATATATGCAGCTCGTTCTGCCATTGAGTCTGAAAGAATCATTATTTTAAAATAAAATATTTTGATAAAGCAATTTTTTTATTTGGGAGTATAATTTAAACATGCTTTCGGATGTTTTCCATTATATACTTACATATGTGGTGTTGCTTTAAGTTACGCTTGATTTGTTTTCCACTTCTCTATGATGTCATCCTGATTTGAGTCAGATTGGCTTCCCCTTTCTGTTGGCGAGAACATTTTTGAGTTATTTGCATGTTAAAAATGCAGGTTTGGTTATTTTGGGGGATAGTTTGATTTTACTTTTAGGTTGAATGATTAGGAGTTGCTTTATTTTTATAAAGTTTTTCATTTTGCATTGAAATTGCCTTTGTCCAGGTTTACAAGTGAAGAGTTGGATTTTTTGGTATGTAGTGCTTCATTTTTGCAGAAGATTTTAATTAGTATCTATAGATTAGCATATACAGTACAAGAGTGAGTCTAGAAATCTATCTATAGATTTATGTATGCAAAATTGTGTTAGGTTACATTATACTTAATTTAATTTTTATTCTTCCTGCTGAAGATGTCTTTATATTTTGATAACGTTTCCTTGTGGTATTTTCTTGCAGTTGCAAAGTATTTCCTATTGAAAATATTGCGGTTTTGTGCTCTTTTCATGGAGTGTACTTAATTATGTTTATGTTATTGGTTAGTTTGTTTACAGTAGATTTTATTGGATTCTTTGTGCATAGTTTAATTTTTTCCAGGTATTACTTTTTTGGTGAACTGTTTTAGTTTTATTGTTCTCCTATTAATATATTGTAAATGTTAAATTTATGTTATTGATATTTAATGTATATTGTAATATCAATGCCCTATCTCTAGCTTTCTCCACTGTATACTTTACCTAATTTCTACCTCTCTATACCTATATTTTCTCTTTTTATCTCTCTTTTGCTTTCCTTCTTGCTACCTCACCTTTCTATGTTGAGTTTACTTCTATATTTTCAGCAACTGTAGTTACCATTTCAAGTGTTTTGTGCATGTTTTAATGTCATACACTAGTCCACTAAACATCTAAAAATCTAACAAGTCATATTTTCCACCAGTGGGAACACCAAGCTAGTTAGACACTGAATGTTATGTAAAATGTGGTTAATGCATGTAAAAAGATCTAAATCCCAGCGTGAACAAGCTTGAACGCTCATTTATAAAAGAAATGGCTTCATCAATATTAGCTAAAGCTTTCTTTTTGGCTGTCGAACACTCAGCAGATTGAACTGTCATCCATTTTTGCGTGCCCCCATTTCAGAAGGTTTAACATATAATTCAATATTTTTGGCTTCATAAGAGCTTGAAAGCGCTTAAAAGGAATAATAATTTCAATTTGTTTCAAGCAAAGGGCCCCAACAAATATCTTGACCGGAGCCCCACAAGTCCTTAAGATGTCACTATAAGACAGGACCACTGCAAAGAAGTAACCAACCTGTCAAGCCTGTGTCAGCTACATTCTTCTGTCTTCCCACACAGGAGATATCTTAGAACCGGCAAAATGTATAAGGTCCACAGTATTACTTAAGGTAACATATAATTACATATATATTTGGTGTATTATAGCTTAGTTCTGCCTGTCCTGGCATGCACAGATGGAATTTACTGTGTAGAGAGCCATGGTCCAGATGTATGAATATTTAGCTGCAGAATTCTGGTTGCAAATTGCGAACAGTAAAGTTTTTTTAAAACTACTGCATTCCAACCCAACTCATGTATATTGATGAAGTTGGTCACAAATTGCAACTCACTACAGTTGGGGGCCATCATAGGGAGGGGGGCCTGCGGAGGCCAGCAGACCACCATGTCTGTGATCTTTCAATAAAGTAAACTTTTTTTTAACGCAGACCATTTTCCTTAAAGAACACAGGATTGCATTTGAAAATGAAGGTTGACTTTTTGTTTGTTTATTTAAGAGCTGGCAGTGGTTGTGCAAATGCATCACCACCTATAAAATATCATTGTTTTGTGACTGGATTAATATATTAGATACAGTTTAGTGTTTAGAAGGGAATCCTGTGACACACCCCGTACAGATACTGAATCAGTATCCATTCGAAATCGCATTTTAGAAATCAGAAAAGGTTTTGAGACTCCTAAAATGGAGCATTTTTAACACCCTTAAATGCAGCCATAAATGCTGAATTTACGACATCTAAAACCCCAAATGTTTGAGGATTTCTTGAACTTTAAGATTGTTGACTGGGCTCTAATTTCTATAGCTTGGGTCCTTGCAGTCTGAAAGCCCTGCCTCCTCATTTTTTTAATTCATGGAATTTCAAAGATGTTTGTGTGAAGGGAGCAGGGAGTTCTAGATGAATAGTATTCTTAAGACAACAAGATAGGACATTTTTCAGTGATGCCTTGGAAAATCTTACACGTCAAGCAGGCTGATTTAAAGAGAATGTGTTCCCTCATGGGCAGCCTTTGCCACAAGCAGTCTGCAACTGATTCAGATTTTTTCAGATTAAATATGGCTCTAAATGTAGAATTTGATTTTTTTGTAACCTGTTCAAGTAAGTTAGAGAAAGGTGTAAATATGCAGAGTTACTGTAATTGGTTATCACAAGCATTGGTAGGAAGGTAAGAAATGGCATAATACATTGTATGGTGTGGCTATGAAATAAACAGAATTTGGTGATGTTATTAATGTTCTTCACCAAGTTTAGTTTGGAGTCAATAATGACCCCCAAGTTTCAGACTGAAAGTGCCTCAATGGCAAATACCTAGAGGTGCTGGCCAAGGGGAGGGTTTCCAGAAATTAATGTTGCTGATGTTGGATGGGTGGAGTCTGTAGAAATTCTGGTCGATATAGGAGAAAAAGGAAGCTAACATAGCCTAGGCACTAGTTGTTGGGTTAGAGGGGTAGTCATTCACATTGATGACTATTTGTGTGTCATCGTAGAGGTAGGTTTTGGTTTTGAATGGGTTAAGGAGAGTTGCAAATAGTTAAACATATAAGTGGAAGAGCAGTGAGTGGGGAGAGGGCAGAGCTCGGGGAGAGTCTCATTGAAAATGGGTGTCATTGGACTTAAAAAGTGTCACTTAAATTTGTGGTTATCTGTCTGACAAGAAAGATTAAAGCCAGGCAACTGCTTTGCCTTTGATATTTAAAGTTGTAAGGCGTTTTACAAGAAGAGGATCAATAGTGTCAAAAACAACAGATAAGTTGAGGTATATGACTACTCCTGACCTCCCGCTGTCGACTAATCATCTTAGATCATCAATGACTGAGGTGATAACATGTTCAGTGCAAAAAAAGGGCTCTGTAGGTCACTTTGGACCACCAAGCTTTGTAACTGATTATTTGCTGTTTTTCTATCTGTTAAGCCACATAAGTTTAAAGAGAGATAGGTATGTAGATGGCAGGGCCTGAGGTACTCAGGTTCAGTTTTTTTATGACTGGTTTTATTAAAGCTTTTTTACTGAGAGAGTAACAATGTCTTCAAGGGGCATTGACTATGTGCCTCACTATCAGCGCAGTGGTTTTACAAAAGTTTTTTTTAAGTGTGGCACACGGCAGCTATCAACTGGAGAGCTGAATGGCTTGGGGAGATTATGAGGGAGACACGCTCCCCTTACGAAATCGGTAGAAATTAGAAGAAGTCCTCAGCGTTACCTGTTCCTCAGGAGGAAAGTTCAGCACTGGGAAATTTAGCAAGGGAGCTTTTGTTTAGGTTATCACAGATTTTCCTCATTTTATCTGAAAAAATATTGTGACAACATATTTGCTAGTTCCTGTGTGGCCTCAAAGTCACTTCTAATTGTGCCACGATTGAAAAGGATATCCGAAATTTAAAAAAAATCATGAGATTTATTTTATGCAGCCAGGTTATTATTCCTATGAAAGGAGTTCTTAGTTTTCCTGACCAGATGGCTGTACATACGTATCTGGCTAACATAAAGGAGTGTAGTGTTGGGGTTACTCGGTTTTCACTAATTTCTTTCTAGACCTTTTAGTGATTTTTATTCCAATTAAGGGGTAGACAAATATTTAAGTTTTATCATTTTAGTTTCTAAGGAGTCACAGAGCTCATAGTCTCTTTAGAATCTATTCAAATTATTTAGATGGCTGCTTGGAGTCCAGGATGACTACCACCATTCCACTCCTGCGTACTTGTTACCACTAGGGAGACGCATAAGCTACCACAATCAAGTGAACCTTGCTCATTCACCATCTATATTTCCATGATGTGAGTCGAGCACCATTTAGACAAACAGGTGCACACCCCAGGCCACTGCTTGCCTGCTCCCCAATGAGCCTACTACCCAGACTGCTTCCTGCCTGCCACCCGATAGCCCCCATCCAAACATAGTAAACAGTGGTTGAACCGCCAACGAGTATTAATGAAAGTCATTGCTCATTATTATTCATTGCCAGGTTCATTATTCATAGGTCAGCTGTTTAGGGGATGGTTGCCATGTTTGCCCTTAAACCTACTCATTTGGTTTGAGGCAGATCCGCACCCTTCTGGCCCAATTCTTGGACCCAGAACCGAGTCCTGCCACTGACGCATTCTTGACAAAGGGCCCTCAAGCATGTACCCTGCTGGAATGATTCTTTTGTCTTGAACTAATCCCAACACTAGTAGAAGACCATGGAAATACCACTGAACCACATATTCAACTTTTCCTTCCCTCCCCAGCGAAATTTCGCTCTTCCTGGTCAGGAAATTCATGCACACACTTATGCTAACATTTTATAACTTGCATACTTAACAGTTCGATAAGAAGTGTGCACGGGTGTTTTCATTACTGAGGTTGCATGGAATGAAGTCCTGATAAAAATATGAAATAAACTGATGTTATTTTTTTAAGTGCGAAGAGTAAATGAAATAATTTCCAATTCTGGCTCTAGGTAGTCAACCCTTATACTAGGACACGATGATGTAAAATATATGCATAACTGGGGATATTTTTTCTTTCTATAAACTATGGAGTAAACAGATGGAACCAAAAACAAATTGTTGTTAGCTGCAGAGACAGGTGCCTCATAACGGGGCCCGATTCAAAAAGGCAAACAGACTTATGTCTAAGTTTACTACGTTTTTGGTATTCACAATGATAAGTTACCAATAGTAACTAATTAGGAAACCTACTAGTAGTAAAGTTACTGGTAGTAAATAAAAACTAGTAAAATTACTAGTAGTAAGTTACTAGTATTAACTCACCATTGTACCAAAATGTAGTCAACCTAGACTTAAGTTCAAGTTTACTGCTTAAGTATAAGCTTGGTACTTTTGGTAGTCACAAAGATAAGTTGTTACTAGTCACTTTACTACGAGTAAACTTACTAGTAGCAAAGTTACTAGTAGTAACGTTGTCACTAGTAAAATTACTAGTAGTAACTTACCTCTATGGATACTAGAAAGTAGTAAGCAGACAAATTTAAGTTTACCCTTGTGAATCGTGCCCCTAATGTTTGCCACACACATGAGGTCAGATAAGGATGTGCCAGTCTGGCACTTTTCCATATTTAGAAATCCTCGCTTACCTGACGGGACCCCTGTGCCTTCAGTGCATCAACCTATGTGGATGGCAGGGAGGAACATTAACCTACTCAGCTTCTCCAGGTATCCGGATCTCAATGATCGGTGCCTTTGTCCAGTCATGTGAGCAAGGTATCCTCCATTTGCTTCAATCTAAGAAAGTTTTGCAGAACATTCTGCTCCTTCACTCAGTCCAGGATGAATCCCAATATTTTATGTCTTGTATTCAAGGCTCAATATCTTCAAGATAAATGTCACCTCTATCTTCCTAGTCGTTGCCTGAGAGCTTCCGCTGATTCCTAGGATTTGCCGAACTCGGATGGGAGGTCGAGCTTTTTCGGGACAGCGGCCAAATCCTGGAATTCACTATCTTTGTATTTTTATTTAAGGCAGCAGAAAACTCTGTCAGGATTCCACAAGGCATAAACTTTTCCACAATGTGTAATATCGTTTTTAGCCTACGCCTTGTCAAGGGCACCTTTTGGAATGTGTAAGCTTTTTAAATAGCAAGTACATTACATTAAATTACAGAAGTAGCATGTTCGACTTGCAAATTAGATGTTTCAATTTAAATAAAATTTAAATCAAACTTCTGATTGAGCAGTAATTTAGTTTGTCAAGTTGAGCATTAAATAAGACTGATTGTGGAATCCAATTAAACTAAATTTCAATTTGAAAGGCTTGTTTGATGATGCTCAATTTGCTGTGAATACATCGCTAGTAACCACTCACTGGAGGTAAAGTATGTGGGGGCTTTAGGCAGGGAAAATTCAAGAACCAACAAAATAAATGAAAAAAGAATTAATTCAGTGCCTCTTGGCCTATCCCCGAAGAAGGAGTGTCTTCAGGGTATTGAAAGATGCTCTCTCTTAGAAGAACCACTTTCTAAAGCTATAGGATGGTCTCAGCGAACACTGTAACACATAGGAACCTTGGTGGGACTATTCCTAATATGATGTAACTTGAACCAGATGGAAGGGATGAACTGGGTCGGAAAAATGTATATTCCTCATGATTTGAAATATGATCCTAAACATATATCTAGCGTTTGTTAAGTGTGCTACATGTTACTATTTAGAATGCAAAATCAGTTAAAAAAGTTTGTATAAAAAATTCAGCTGTCTCTGATTGCTTCCTGTAAACCATTCATGATTCATAATGCTCTAGAGATTGCGGATTGTGGCATTTGTGGTGGTTGCCGAAGCCTCAGTTTGTTGCACTGGTTGCTCTGCTCCATTGGTAATAGTAGTGATGGTTTCAGATCACAGTAGCTAGAGATGTATCAAGGCCAAAGACGAACTCACAATAAAGACAAATGTAATGAAACTTGAGGGGGCTGTGGGGATCTTTGTTACACCACTGAAGACAAGGCACAGCTAATCGGGTCGAGTGCTGTATGCATGTAGGTGTACTCAGAACGCAGGAGACGCTGCTGCCATGGTGAGAGGCACTTGAAAGAAGCAAAAGCTAAAGCCTCTTATAGCTGATACGGTTCCCACACAAATCTCTTTTATTTTAATTTATTTATTCAGGAGATAGCTTTTACTGATTTCAAAGACCAAGATGCAAAATTTCTGCAGTAAAGCCCATAAATGTGAATGGCTCACTTGGGAGGCTTGTGGTCCGCTGCTAACCTCTGTGGCCTGGTAATGGCTGAACAATGGTGTGTAGTTTGATGCACAAGTGCATCTCCTCGCAAAATATAAACAAAAATGCCACTATTGCGCCACTTTGTAAATACTGCACGAGAGAAAGGCCTCCTTAATGCCGCCTGAGCCTAAAAAAAAAATGAGGTTAGGGTGGCACAAAGTGGTGCTAGGGACTTGTAAATATGCCCCTAAGTATGCAACCTCATGAGAAATTAAACTCTCCAGCACCAGTGTGCACAAAGAATGAAAATAAGAAGGAGTATAGAAATGTAGAATTAAGGCCAGGTGGGCTGTAGCCCGCTTGGAGAGGTGGATGTACCTGGTACTGTCAAATGTTTCAAGCATGCGGTCATGCAGCCAAATGCTTGTGATAAATTCCCTGCGAAACCCAAAGGTGGCCCAGTGACTCGTAATAGTAAAACCAGTAAAATGAGACCTCCCCCGAAACTATTGCTGATCACAGCAGTAAAAAAGAAAAGAAAAGGAAAAGAAACATGACTTCCGTCCCAATTACACTCCATAAGGAAAAGGGGGACAAACAATGATCCCTAACAGGTTCTGTGTCACAAAACATACATGCATAGCTTACTTAAAAGAAAATTGTATAACAGCATATAGACATATACCACACAAAAGTGCACACAGAAAAACATCACCCCTGGGATAGCTTACTATAACCTTCGAGTACTTATCTTCAACATAGAGATACCAGCTCGCAGTCTTCAACAGCCAGAAACAACAGATAAAGGTGACTCAAGAAAGAATCTGAACTAAAGAAATATAAAAATATCACTGTATCAAAGAATATATATAAAAAAATGCCAAAGTGAAACATCATGGAATGTCATATCAAAAACCAAAACCAAAAGGGGGAAAGAGCAGCGTTATGGGGTAATGCCAGCAAATTGCAGGGTCATCATAATCAAGGTATACCTCTGCCGACGTGCACATAGAGCACCTCATCCACATTGAGCCCTCAGGGAAACTTGCTACCAAGGAGAATAATATCTCTGACTCCAACAGTCTAAGCCTCTTCTCTCTGTTTCTGCCACACAGGTTCCTGGATATCATGTCAGTTCCAAAAAAATGACAAAAGGTCAGAGTTCTGTTTATGATCTTTCAACCAATGTCTAGCTACAGGGTAATTCACATCACAGTTTTTATTGCCCTGAAATGTTCTAGCGTTTGTTTCTTAACTGGGAATATTGTGCTGCCTACCTATTGGTAGCCACATGGGCATACCAGGACATACACACAATAGTCACTGCTGCATGTAATGAACTTTTTGATATTGGCCATATTACCAGTAGGTAACCTGTATGTTTTCCTGTTTTTGCTACCCTTGCAAGCGTTGCAGTGACCACATTAGTAGAAATCCTGTTGCTCTCTCAGCCAGCCCTCCTACCTACCTATTGTGCCAGTGTAAGCATGCACCAGGATGTCTCTGATGGATTTTTGCAAAGGATATGTGATCAGGGGATGGAGGGACACTTTGTTTACTATCACTGGGTCTGACTTAACCATATGCCAGTGTCTAGTGACCATGCGTTTAATGTTAGTAGACTCGCTGTTAAAGGTGGTGATAAGTCTTACCCTGTTAGGGTCTTACTTGCACTTCACTTTCATTGTGAGAAGACCGTGCCTAGTTAGGACACTGGCTTCTTTACTAGCAATTCTTAGAACTCTACACAGGTAGCCTCTGGCCCTGAATCTGTGGATCATCTCTCTCTTCTACCACTTGTATGCCTGTACCATACTACAGTTGTGTTGGCCCTGAGGAACTCCCCAAACAGAATACTTCACTTGAGGTGATCACTGTGCGCATGAAGCACGCTACTGCCAGCCACGCGCTTGTGGAAAAGATTGGCGTGTATCGTCCCATAAAACACCTTGACACGTGGCAAGAAAAACCTTTTTTCTGTCATGTATCTTATGTGTGAATGTGAGATTGAGACTGTTTTCTGATTTGTGTATTAAAAACTCATGCAACAAATTCCTAGGTGCATCCCAAATGATAAAAAGATTGTCAATGTAACAGGCCCAAATGATTATATGCTTGGTCCATTTCTCATTCTTTTCAATACCATTTCTCGTTCTTTTCAACTCCTCCCACCAGCCCCTAAAGATGCAGGCATAGCTGGGAGCGAAACAACTACCCATCATAGTAGAGATCAGTTGATAGCACCATACATCATTGAGCAAAAATAAATTGTTATTCAGACATAAGCTCAACATATTGCATAACATCATAGAGTGATCATACATAAATATCAGTTTATCTCGAAAACAAATGCCTACAAGCCGTGGTCTATACAAGTGTACTGTAACGTCACATCCATGGTAAGCAGTATGTAATTAGATTTCCGGGGTACTTCCCCCACCTTAGTAATGAAGTCAGTGCTATCCCAGCAATATGAGGGTAAGTTAAGTACATAAGGCAGTAGGAAAGACATCTAAATAAGTGGAAGCATGTTCTTGGAGACTGTTGTTGGCAGATATAGTAGGTCTCCCTGGTGATTCCTCTTTGTTTTTGTGAAGTTTTGGTAACATATAAAAGCAGGCAGCTACAGGCTGGCTCACATGTAAGAACTGATATTCTTCTGTACTCAAAATGCCTCCCTCCCTCCAATCCCATAGGAGGGTATAATATTTAGAGATAGTTTGTTTGTATTTATCAACAGTGGTTGTCTCATAACTCCCTATTGTGTTTAGCTGCCTGTTAGCCTCCTAAAGGTATTTATTTATGTCCCAGAGGACCACATTCCCACCCTTCCCTGAGGGTGAAATAGTGATACAAGGTTCCTTGGATAAACTGTCCAAGGCTAATTTCTACCACCCCAAGAGGACACTTCCCCTGTGGCAACTGCAGCGTCTGCCAGTTCACCAAGAAGACCTTTGCGGTGGAGTTGGGTATGCAAACACCCTGGGAGCTGAAGCATCTCACCAACTGTAATAGTAAGAACGTTATCTATATGATAACATGTCCGTGCGGTCTGAGATATATCGGAATGACTACCAGAAGAGTAGGCACATGAATTTGCGAACACAGGAGCACAATTTGCTGCAAAAGAGATGCCACAAGACTGACTGAACATTATGTCACCTGCAATCACCACCCCAACGATTTGGAATGAGTGGTCATAGACCAACTTAAACTCTCAGCAACGAACTTGAAATAGAAGTTACTGTTCTACGAACAGAGATGGATATGGAGACTACATCCCGACATGAATGGACTCAATGACAACATTCAGTGGTCCACACTGGGTTAACTCCCCTACCTTGTGTCCCTCTGCATATCTCCCCTTTAGAGTGCACCTACACCTTAACCCATAGTAAACCTGATGAGTTTATAATGTATTCTGTGTGCCTTCTGCTGTATCATCTTCTCTTTTTTCCTCTTTTCTTCTTTTCATCTTCTTCTTTTTTCTGTCCCCTTCTTCCCCTCCTTTTCCCCTCCTTTTTGTCCCCCCACACCCTCCACCCCTCATCCCATCTCCTCTCTTGCACCCTGTTCTTCAACCTCCCCCTCCCAATTTCCCTCTTGTGTCCCTCTCTTTCCTCCCCTTCCCACAAACCCTTCTTCCTCTTTCTTCCTCTCTCCCTTCTTTTTCTTCCTCTTTGTTTTCCTTTCTTTCTGTTCCTTCCGCCACTCTGGCCCTCTTGATCTTTTTTTTTTCTTCTACCTCTGCTCCCCCTTCCTCGTTTCATTCCCTCTCGTTCCCCTCTCTCTCGCGGCCTTTTACCCTTGCTCCTCCTCTTCTTCTCTCACCTCCCTCCCCCCCAGCCCTTTCCCCTGCTTCTTCAGAGGGTCGTTCTCTTTATATATTGAGCCAATACTCGGGCTCCCTACAATCAGGGAGAATTCCACTCCCTATGCGCTGACGCTTGTTCCTGCATCTCTCTCCCAGGGAGACTTCATTTCCTGTCTTCCCTGGGAGCCCATCGATGCGCCGCGGTCTCCGCGATGCGTCATCACTAAGCGCAAGACCGTGTACTCTACCACGAGTCATGGCGGCACCTCATCTTAGCGCGCCCGCCTCTGCTCTCAGACACGAGACGCGGATGCGCCCCTGACGTTTGTAAAACGCTGAGTGTCTGGCGCACCATTTTCAATGTGCCTAATTAACTCCTACATCCTTTTTAAGCACCGGGCGCTGACCCGTCTCGGAACTCGAGCGGCTGAGCTCCGGGCACTAGGTACTCTATTCGGTAATCCCTTTGGAGTGGTAAGTGGCATAACAGCTTTGGCAACATCCTGTCTTTCGTTCTAAGCTTTTTTTTATAAAATGGAGGCAAGTTTTTCCTACCAGGCATTCTCTGCCTTGCCTTTATTTACACATTTAGATACCATCTGGGGGTCTTCCCTATGCCTACCTCCACTACTGTAATCTTTAGATTTCGCTAGTTCTGTCTCCTCTTTTGTCAATTTCTATTCTCCTAACAGAGTGTGACTACAAGGGATACCCTCCCTCCGGCATCTCCCAGACCAGAGGCAAACTGCCTTTTTTCTCAGAGTAAGTCCCCTATTGCATGTTTGCGTGGGTATTTAGGTTTCTGCACTGCATTTTTACCACCCTGTGTGTTGTGCTGTGTGCTATGTTTTGTGACACTCATTCACCTTCCCTATTTTAAATTTATATGTTTCCTACAGACCTACCTACATACGAAGAATCAGTTCAGGTAGGCTTTCAACTCTACCTTTTATCACCCACTAAGCATGCTACATAGCATCCACCGCTAAGGGATCTATGAACCTGACGAATGCCCCTGACCTTCCAGCACGTAGAGAGGGCAGAAACATGTTGGTGCCCGTTTTTTAGACTCTGTGAGTCATTAAAACTCAACTGAGTCCCAATCACAATTTTAACCTTACCTACATGGACCTCTATTAAACTACCCAACTAATCGTAATAGGTGACTGTGAGAAGGTAGCCTCTTTCTAGCCTTGTTACCCCCACTTTTGGCCTGTTTGTGAGTGTATGTCAGGGTGTTTGTCACTGTTTTCACTGTCTCACTGAGATCCTGATAGCCAGGCCTCAGTGCTCATAGTGAAAACACTATGTTTTCAGTATGTTTGTTATGTGTCACTGGGATCCTGCTGGTCAGGACCCCAGTGCTCATAGGTTTGTGGCCTATATGTATGTGTCACTGGGACCCTGTCACACAGGGCCCCAGTGCTCATAGGTGTGCATGTATATGTTCCCTGTGTGGTGCCTAACTGTCTCACTGAGGCTCTGCTAACCAGAACCTCAGTGGTTATGCTCTCTCATTACTTTCAAATTGTCACTAACAGGCTAGTGACCAATTTTACCAATTCACATTGGCTTACTGGAACACCCTTATAATTCCCTAGTATATGGTACTGAGGTACCCAGGGTATTGGGGTTCCAGGAGATCCCTATGGGCTGCAGCATTTCTTTTGCCACCCATAGGGAGCTCTGACAAATCTTACACAGGCCTGCCACTGCAGCCTGAGTGAAATAACGTCCACGTTATTTCACAGCCATTTTACACTGCACTTAAGTAACTTATAAGTCACCTATATGTCTAACCTTTACCTGGTAAAGGTTAGGTGCAAAGTTACTTAGTGTGAGGGCACCCTGGCACTAGCCAAGGTGCCCCCACATTGTTCAGAGCCAATTCCCTGAACTTTGTGAGTGCGGGGACACCATTACACGCGTGCACTACATATAGGTCACTACCTATATGTAGCTTCACAATGGTAACTCCGAATATGGCCATGTAACATGTCTATGATCATGGAATTGCCCCCTCTATGCCATCCTGGCATAGTTGGCACAATCCCATGATCCCAGTGGTCTGTAGCACAGACCCTGGTACTGCCAAACTGCCCTAACTGGGGTTTCACTGCAGCTGCTGCTGCTGCCAACCCCTCAGACAGGCATCTGCCCTCCTGGGGTCCAGCCAGGCCTGGCCCAGGATGGCAGAACAAAGAACTTCCTCTGAGAGAGGGTGTGACACCCTCTCCCTTTGGAAAAAGGTGTGAAGGCAGGGGAGGAGTAGCCTCCCCCAGCCTCTGGAAATGCTTTGTTGGGCACAGATGTGCCCAATTCTGCATAAGCCAGTCTACACCGGTTCAGGGACCCCTTAGCCCCTGCTCTGGCGCGAAACTGGACAAAGGAAAGGGGAGTGACCACTCCCCTGACCTGCACCTCCCCTGGGAGGTGTCCAGAGCTCCTCCAGTGTGCTCCAGACCTCTGCCATCTTGGAAACAGAGGTGCTGCTGGCACACTGGACTGCTCTGAGTGGCCAGTGCCACCAGGTGACGTCAGAGACTCCTGCTGATAGGCTCCTTCAGGTGTTAGTAGCCTATCCTCTCTCCTAGGTAGCCAAACCCTCTTTTCTGGCTATTTAGGGTCTCTGTCTCTGGGGAAACTTCAGATAACGAATGCATGAGCTCAGCCGAGTTCCTCTGCATCTCTCTCTTCACCTTCTGATAAGGAATCGACTGCTGACCGCGCTGGAAGCCTGCAAACCTGCAACATAGTAGCAAAGACGACTACTGCAACTCTGTAACGCTGATCCTGCCGCCTTCTCGACTGTTTTCCTGCTTGTGCATGCTGTGGGGGTAGCCTGCCTCCTCTCTGCACCAGAAGCTCCGAAGAAATCTCCCGTGGGTCGACGGAATCTTCCCCCTGCAACCGCAGGCACCAAAAAGCTGCATTACCGGTCCCTTGGGTCTCCTCTCAGCACGACGAGCGAGGTCCCTCGAATCCAGCGACTCTGTCCAAGTGACCCCCACAGTCCAGTGACTCTTCAGCCCAAGTTTGGTGGAGGTAAGTCCTTGCCTCACCTCGCTGGGCTGCATTGCTGGGAACCGCGACTTTGCAGCTACTCCGGCCCCTGTGCACTTCCGGCGGAAATCCTTTGTGCACAGCCAAGCCTGGGTCCACGGCACTCTAACATGCATTGCACGACTTTCTAAGTTGGTCTCCGGCGACGTGGGACTCCTTTGTGCAACTTCGGCGAGCACCGTTTCACGCATCCTCGTAGTGCCTGTTTCTGGCACTTCTCCGGGTGCTACCTGCTTCAGTGAGGGCTCTTTGTCTTGCTCGACGTCCCTTCTCTCTTCAGGTCCAATTTGCGACCTCCTGGTCCCTCCTGGGCCCCAGCAGCGTCCAAAAACGCCAAACGCACGATTTGCAGCTAGCAAGGCTTGTTGGCGTTCTTTCAGCGGGAAAACACTTCTGCACAACTCTCCAGGGCGAGAGGGATCCGTCCACCAAAGGGGAAGTCTCTAGCCCTTTTCGTTCCTGCAGAAACCTCAGCTTCTTCTGTCCAGTCGAAGCTTCTTTGCACCCGCAGCTGGCATTTCCTGGGCATCTGCCCATCTCCGACTTGCTTGTGACTTTTGGACTTGGTCCCCTTGTTCCACAGGTACCCTAGATTGGAAATCCACAGTTGTTGCATTGCTGGTTTGTGTCTTTCCTGCATTATTCCTCTAACACGACTACTTTGTCCTTAGGGGAACTTTAGTGCACTTTGCACTCACTTTTCAGGGTCTTGGGGAGGGTTATTTTTCTAACTCTCACTATTTTCTAATAGTCCCAGCGACCCTCTACAAGGTCACATAGGTTTGGGGTCCATTCGTGGTTCGCATTCCACTTTTGGAGTATATGGTTTGTGTTGCCCCTATCCCTATGTTTCCCCATTGCATCCTATTGTAACTATACATTGTTTGCACTGTTTTCTAAGACTATACTGCATATTTTTGCTATTGTGTATATATATCTTGTGTACATTTCCTATCCTCTCACTGAGGGTACACTCTAAGATACTTTGGCATATTGTCATAAAAATAAAGTACCTTTATTTTTAGTATAACTGTGTATTGTGTTTTCTTATGATATTGTGCATATGACACTAAGTGGTACTGTAGTAGCTTCACACTTCTCCTAGTTCAGCCTAAGCTGCTCTGCTAAGCTACCATTATCTATCAGCCTAAGCTGCTAGACACCCTATACACTAATAAGGGATAAATGGGCCTGGTGCAAGGTGCAAGTACCCCTTGGTACTCACTACAAGCCAGTCCAGCCTCCTACAGTGACGTGTATGGTAATTTTATTCCCACCTCATCTAGATCCCTGCGAAATATCCAGTCAGATTTATTTCAGCACTCCCTCTGTTGTTCCTTTAACAACGAGGTTGAGTCCGCCCAGGTAGGACTATCTTACCTAGGTGGGGCTAGGTTGTCAAACGATGAAGCAAGACACTATTATGTGTGTGAGACCACCTAGTCCGTAAAAGGAACTCCCTCTTGTGGACACAGCCACTACCATAGACACTTTCTACACACAGCCTCTTAAATGTATCACACACTGAGTCAGCACCGCTAATCAAGGGTCCACTAATCTAGTTTTACCCTCCTGTGATCACCTCACATTTCCAGTGGTTTTTGGATGAGCTTATTTCTTTCGGGAGAATGTGTGGGGTTGTATTACTCCTGCCACTCTCTTTTGTGTTCTAACAAGGATCATTTCTGTCATCTCGTGTGATTCAAGGCATAGCTATTTTTGGAGTCTTGCCAGATTTCCATGAGGTCTTGAGTAACTGCTTAATTGTCATGCGGGATGATGTGATTGCACCTAGATGTGGGCTCAAAGTGATTTGTGCTTGTTCTGTCTGTCTCAAAATTTAAAGAGCATTGGCAGGATTCCTGTCACATGTACATATATTTGCATGTGCAGGGCCCAATGGTCCCTTAATTCCACTGGGCATTGTTAGAGGCCAGTTTTAAAGGTCTACAGCCACTCCTTCTGCCTCCGTCACTTTCCCCATGTTACCGAGGTTAATTGCAGGAGGCATAGGGTGTTTCAAGAGAAAGAGAAAGAGACTGAGGGAAGGGGTGGGGTAAATAGAGGGAAGTGAGCAGAGAAGGAGCACAAAGATAGAAAAGAGGGAGAGAGAGGATGGAAAAAAGAGATTGTGTGAGGAGAAGAAGGAGAGTTTTTGTCATGGCTGCTTTTGGTTCCCCAGTCCACGTAGGGTTGTGGGATGATGGTGATGGTGATGAGGGCTGTGGGGGTCAGGGGGTGTAAAACCTCTGTAGGTGGCCCCACCAGTTGTTGCTGCAGTGCAATGTCTAATCTCCCCCCTAAAATTCACTTCTAGAGATGCCTCTGGAAACCCTGTGATCATAAATGCCATTATTTTTAAACAGGAATGAGGGACATAATAAAAAACAATCATTTGCAATGCAATGGGTCTCGCATATTTCGAACAAGTTAATTGTCCCAAAGTGCCAATGTGCAAAAAGAAAAAAGAAAAACATGAGTCGAAACTGAGGAAAGACGACTTAAAAAAATGAAATAAAGTTAGCTTTAAAAAATAAAACTTACCAATTTTGTTTGTCCTGCGGGGCACATGTTTGCAGAGCACATGTTTGAGGGGCATTGGAATAGTCCCTCGATTACATCGGGAGCAGCGGACGGGCACTAATTAAATTGAAATCAATTAGTGCTTGATCGCTGCTCCACACAAAGGAAAGGAAATTATGCCAGACATGCCTTGACGAATTACAAGGCTGTAAAGAAGAGTGCCATGCAAACCAACAAATGGTGAGCGCAAGGCGGGCTCCAAGCCCTTTACTGAACACAACAGTGTCTAGCATGTGAGACACATGTGCTAGCGCATGCCCTCGCAGGCTCGGCCCTAAAAATCAGGAGAACTGATTTTGCTCTTTGACTATCATTGAAACTGTCAATTTTAGAGGGGCAGCGGGTAAAATCAAGCTATTTAGGACTTTGAAAATCGGAAGTCTCTCGCCCAAATCAGGTCTGTTGGCATGTATAATTGTAATTTTGCGAATTAACGTATTTACAATTGCAAAAAACGCTTAGAACAACTGGGCAAAAGTTCTCCAGCTAATCAATGCCAATAGTGAGACCACTTATCACAGTGCTGATAAGATACTTTCCAAGCAACACAGCAGTGTAGCATGGTGTTATTTTCCAAAATGCGAATTAGAAAGTATGTTGAAATGGATATGCCATCCTCTGACTCCCAAACAATAATATTGTTTTTCCTACCTCTAGTCCCACAAGTCAAAGATGCTCTTTCCTGCTGTACAGTCTCTAAACATGCAGACCTCTTGCAGGGCAGTATGAGTGCCTGACCTTGTGCCTCAGTCTATCTTCTTTCCCTTGACGACATGCACTCGTTTTGTCCTTCTCTGTTTTTTATTACAAATCATGATTGCCATTGTGCTAGGGACAGCTTCTGAGAATCCTTCAGCTGCCAGAAACTCACATTGTCGCATTTAAAAAATAATCGCTAACTTGAAAAGCCTGTCAAGGGGAACCCTTTCCAGATATAATCAGTTCTGCCCGCTGTTATCTCAAACCTGTGGACAGATCTCGACTGCAGTTGCCAGTGTTTTCTCGCATATTTAGCGAACGTAAGACTTGCATACATGCCAATAGACCCAATTCTGGCGGGAGACTGATTTTTTAAGAGAAAAATGGCTTTATTTTTGCTGCCTCCTACCAGAAAATGCATCTGCTTCAATAGAAGTCAATGAGAGAAATACATCCCCCCGATTATTATTTTTATTTATCTCCCACTTTCCTTGTCTAAAGTGTTGGCATGTGTGAAATCGTGTAGAGATGTTCAGCAGTGGCGGTTCCTCAGTTTGGGCGGAGGAGCGTCACCCACCCCCCTCGCCAGCAGCGGCAGCTTCAAAACCTTTACCAGAAACCATCATAAACTCTGTTTATGATGGCTTCTGGTAAAGGGGGCGGGGCCATGGGGGTGACGTGCACTGAGGGGGAGTGCAGTTGTTGGGCTGGAGAGAGCCTGCACAGGCTCCCAGTCTGCTTGGGAGCATCCACCATGGGAGCTCCCAGCCAATCCTGACGCTGCTGTAAGCTGGGAGTCTGTGCCTGCAGCGCCAGCGAGGAAGCAGCAGAGCGTGGCATCGGAGAAGGTAAGTGCTTTTTTAAAATTTTGTATTTATTTCCTCCCGATCTCCCCCCCGCGCGCTGCACCACCCCTTCCGAGCTCACAGCCGCTACTGATATTCAGAACTGGTGCCTACTGAAATGATTCATACATTATGCTCACCTTCTAAGCGAAAGTTAAGAACCAATAGCCTCAAGGCTGCCCTCTGTATCTGTCTGTCTATATTGATGAAAATTCCAGTAGGCCATTTGCAAGTGGATTCTATTGATTCAAATGTTTTTATACATTAAGCTAAATCAGTACAACGGTTAAAAAAGGCATGTTATACTGGTTGGAAAAAAACATATTAGCTGAGACCATTAAGTGCTGGACCAATATGACCAGTTCCTAGATGTAACTGGAACTTTGTTCACAGCCATTCTTTATGGACTTGACAAAGTCCAAGGGGTGGATGTACAAACATTTTGCGCTGGGTTTCTGTCACGAAAGTGACGCAACCCAGCACAAAATGTTTTTTTCTAATTTACTTTCTTCGCAAAACCAGTTTTTTAGCATAAAAGTGACACAAAGCAGCACGAAGCTTTGCTTTATTTAGCATCAAGGGGGCATTACACAGGTGGTACATGGGCGTTCCAATGCAAACACCCATGCTTTTTGATGCAAAACTCTAGTTACTAACAATGGTAGACAGGGTTATGTGCCAAAAATCTGTAAGGAGGAGTTGAAAGGTGAAAGGAGTTTTTAATCTTCCTTTCTCTTCCGACTTTGTGTGTGTGCTGCACTCTACAGTGCACATACAAAGTAGGAAAAGTTTTAAATTAAGTTCAAGCATGGTATTTTGTACTGGAAGGGAACCCTTCCAGTGCAAAACCTTTGTTAGGTTCAAGTACACACCGTTGCACTATGGCGCATTTTCGAAAAAAGACATCATAAATACAGAAAAAAGTAGGACATTCATTTTCAGGGACCTCCCGTTCTCTTAACTCCCTTTGCATAACTGTCTTCACGCCAACATTCCAACTGACATACTTGGGGAGTGGAGTCGGAATGTACCAACTTGGGGAGGAGAAAAGAGAAGTAACGAAGCAATCACAAGGGAAGAATAGGGAATGTGGCTTCTGCTGGAGTGGATCTTAACCCCAAGTGTTGTTCCTGAGGTCCTAGGCCCTTGGCTGTGTCAAAGGGTACTCTTCCTACAAGAAAGGAAAAGACACTTACTCTAGGCTTTGACAAGAGCAAATTTTCATGTGTTTGCAACAAATATGAGGTTGTATTCACCTATTTTTACAGGCAGTTCCTCCCAGGAATTCCCAGAATCCCACTCTACCCCAGCACATGTAAATATCGAAAAAGTGTGTACAATGCTTAAAATTTCATATTTGAACCTACACTTTATTGACTTAAAATCGAACCAGATTTGATTCTTTTAATCAGTTTTAGTATTTTGCTGATTTTCTTAGGCATCTACATTGATGTTGGGAGCATGGAAAAGTTGCTAGCTGGGTGCTTTGGCCTGATTCATTGAGACATTTGCATCCGTAACTTAGCACTTTATTTAAGGGTTGGGGCAGTCGACCCCTCTGCAGGAACTGTAGCGGCCACCATCACTCATGTGACCACTCAATAAACTTTTGGGTTTTTTAAACATAAACATTTTTTTTTTTTTTTTAAATAAACTTTTTGTTTTTTAAAAACAAACTTCCATAGCCATTTAAAACAAATAAAAATCAACCCCTTTTAGCATGTTCACCCCAGTTTTTCTGACTGATACTTGTGGTGACTGACCCTGACTGTGACCTGCTAACCAGAACCAGGGCCAGAGCTCTGATTAAAAGGTACATGGTAAAGTAGTACAATTACAATTAGCAATGACAGCCTCCTGTTAAGTCCCTAGTAGATAATAGGGCAAGGGGGATTCAAGCTGCCTATAAGTCCCTAGTATATAATAGGGCAGGGAGGTTTAGAGGCCCAGTAGATTTCTTGTACTGAAGTGTGCACTGCTGTGTTGCCTGCTGTCATTTCATTTTAAATAGAGTCCTGCTTTTCAGACTGCCTTCAAAAAGTAAAATGTGGGCAAATTCGACTTTGGAATTTAAGGTAATTCCAAATTTATAGTCTACCTTATTTTTACATATAGGTCACCTCTAAGGTCTCTCCTAGGTGCCCCAGGGGTGGAATGCCATGTAAGTATATGCAGGGACATTATAAAAGATGTTTTATTTGTCCTGATGAGGAAAACAACTGCCCATTTCGTTCTCCTCACTGTAGATACTTAGCTCCACAGGATAATATGGGAATATTTCACAAAAGCTTAAGTATTGCTAGAAAGGAGCTAAATGTATCTGTCATGAAATGACTCAAAAAATTGGGAATGATAAATCCAACAACTTGCCACTGTTGAGTGTATCATAACTAATACAGAAGAGAAGTTATAGGACTTTCTTTTCTGTGAGCCAAAATCCAGCATGCTCATGGTCTCTCCTAATTGGTCAGCTTTAACACAATCAGCCAGGCTGCTTTGATGAGGTGATAAGTGGCCTGCACTGAGCAGAAGTTGCCTGATGGGAGAGGTCTACAGCTGCAGAGGCCAGGCCAGGAAGGGGGCTCGGTTAGGTTAATCAAAATGGGCTTCAAGGCCAGAAAGAAATGTCAGCCAGGCCTGCCTTATTATGCTGTACCCCAAAGATAGATAGTAGGCCCAGGAAAAGAGTTTGCAGATAGTCTGGAATAGGGAGTGTTATTGGAAAAGAGTCACACCAATAGGTTGGTTTTACCATGTCTTGCTCCTCTGGAGAAAAAGCGTCCATCTTTGATTTTAAAGCTCAGTGCTTTATGGGACAAGAAAATGCACTACTTTGGAGGAAGCTGCCATGCTTTTGTGGGGCACTCTGCATCTCATCAGACAGGGGTGCACCCCTGCTTGTCCCCCAAGATGATTGAATAAATGTGACTGAGCTGCATTCCAACTCAGATCTGCTGCCTGAAACAACAAGACGAAGAAGGAATGCCCTGCTGGAACCTTGGTCTGTAACCCAAAGGACTGCGCTCTGAAGTACTGCTCCTGCTGCACACTGGAACAACAGCGCTAAGGACTTTGCATTACTTCAAAAAGCACTGAGGAACGGACTGCCTGAAAGCAACAAGTTAATAGAGCTTGACTGCATCAACTGTCACACAAAGACCCCAGCCTGGAGTGCATCCAGTGGACTTTTAATGATTTGGCCAGATGCACTGTGGAAATTGTAGTCCCAAAATTCCAAGGACCATCTAAGAGCTTCTAGACCCTTTGATTTCTGCTTTGGACACTTTGAAACCTAAAGAGGTGTCAGGCTTGTACCTTTACTGTGGAAGTGAAATAGATACAATGTAGTTCCCAGCGTCCCTGTGAAAGAAACAGGCCCCTAAAAGAAGTCACGCCTGTCCCACTGGGATGAAGGGATGACCTTGACCAGGACCAGACCAGGCTTCTGGGTGTCTTTTTTTGAGAAACAAAAAATAAAACTTTTAGTATTTTGAAATTTACAATTCACTTCTTTCTATTTGATATAATCCAAGTTTGAGTACCTTATGTCCCTTCTCGCTTTCTTTTTGAGGGGTGGTTCCTGAGGACTGAATGTGGTATATGTAATTCTTCCAAAAGACAAAGGCCCTCGTTACAACCCTGGCGGTCGGTGTTAAAGCGGCGGTAAAACCGCCAACAGGCCGGTGGAAAAAAAAATGGAATCATGACCAAGGCGTAAACCGCCAACATAGACAGCCACTTTAACACTCCAACTGCCACGGCGGTACAAACACTGCGACGGTAACCGCCAACAGACAGGCGGAAGACAATGTACCGCCCACAGTATTACAACAGGCCAATCTGCCACCTTTTCTGGTGCAGATTCACCGCAAACAAAAACACGGCGGAAACAGGACTTGTAAGGGAAAACACTCACCTCTACACACCCCACGAGGAGCCAGGATGCCATGGAGCCAGAACTACATATTCTACCTGCCTTTGTCTTCCTGCTCCTCTGCCAGGAGCACGAACGCCGGTGGCGAAGACCACGGTGAGTACTGCACCTACGACACAGGGGAGAGGGGAGGGAAAAGAGAGTGACACACACACTCAACATGCAAAACCCCCACCCCCACCCACTACAACACACACACTAATACATGTTGATACATTACAGTTACACCCCACAACCCCTCCAGAAGAATGCAAAGACAAAAGGAAATGATTGTAACGATTGTAATCAATTAAAAACCAGCACTCAAAAATATATATACACTATTAACAAATATATACACCAAGAATACAAGTCCAGGTACTGCACTATTTATAGTCCGTTGACCACTGGGCCCAAAATGCATGGGCGAAGCCCACACAAGATACCCGATCAAAACGGAGAGAACACTGCAGGGGCATCAGATAGAAATACAACAGGCACCTCAGGGGGAAGGGAAAGGGGGCACCTCAGCCGGATGAGTTCACGACGCCAGATCCACGAGGGGGCTCCATGCCCACTGCTGTATCCTGGGGAGTGCAAAGCCACAGTATCACAAATCACTCCAGTGGGTGGTTTGCCCACTGCTGCATCCTGGGGAGTGCAAAGCCGAAGTCTCTCAAGTCTCTCCAGTTGGTGGGTTGCCCACTGCTTTATCCTGGGGAGTGCAAAGCCACAGTCTCTCAAGTCTCTCCAGTGGGTGGATTGCCCACTGCTTTATCCTGGGGAGTGCAAAGCCACAGTCTCTCAAGTCTCTCCAGTGGGTGGTTTGCCCACTGCCTTATCCTGGGGAGTGCAAAGCCACAGTCTCTCAAGTCTCTCCAGTGGGTGGATGGCCCACTGCTTTATCCTGGGGAGTGCAAAGCCACAGTCTCTCAAGTCTCTCCAGTAGGTGGTTTGCCCACTGCTTTATCCTGGGGAGTGCAAAGCCACAGTCTCTCAAGTCTCCCCAGTGGGTGGGTTGCCCACTGCTTTATCCTGGGGAGTGCAAAGCCACAGTCTCACAAGTGGATAACTGTGTCCACTGGTTCTGGAGGGGGCTTTGTGCCCACAGTGCTTCATCCTGCCAAGGACAGAGGTAGTGGATGCCTTTCTCCACTGGTTCTGGAGGGGGCTTTGTGCCCAGAGTGCTTCATCCTGCCAAGAACAGAGGTAGTGGATGCCTTTCTCCACTGGTTCTGGAGGGGGCTTTGTGCCCAGTGTGCTTCATCCTGCTCGTGGCGGCCTCAGTAGCCGCGGTGCTTGCAGCACTCATTGGCCTGCGGTGCTGGTAAGTGGCTCAGTGAGCGTGCTGCTGGTGGCGGTGTCCTGGGCAGCGGTGCTGGTGGCGGCGGTGTCCTTGGCAGCGGTGCTGCTGGCGGCGGTGTCCTGGGCAGCGGTGCTGCTGGCGGCGGTGTCCTTGGCAGCGGTGCTGGTGGCGGTCTTGTCAGCCGTGCAGGTTGGTGGCGACTTCCCTTTCTTTCTGTGTCCCTTCCCCACCTTGTGTGGTGGCGCAGCTGTCTTCCCACTCCCAACTGTAGTCCTGGGAGAGCCCTTGGTGGCAGGTGTTTTGCCCTTCTCCCTCCAGGCAGTGGTCAACTTCTTATGCTTCTGAGGTGGGGGACTGTCCGTGGTCTAGCTCCTTGGCACACTGGCTGCCCTGCTGCTTGGCGCACTCCAGAGGCCGGTTACTGCTGGCACCACTGTTCCCGCTGATGTGGTGGCTGAGGTGCTGGGTTAGGACCTGGAAAGGCGTGCCCTAGGGGACTGAAGGGGTGGGGGAGGTGAGGGGAAGAGGTCATGGTTAGACAGGAAAAGTTTTTTAGACACACTGGGACGGGTAGATGGAGGGAGTTTGGGAGTGGAGGAAGAGGTAGTGGTTGTAGGAGGTGTACTTTTGCTGACTTTGGGTGAAGGTTCATGGGCTAGACGCTGTCTTGAGGTGGATGGCTGTTGGGTGGATGTGAGACTGCGTTTGTGTACCTTGGGAGGTGGGCTCACAGACACACTGGGAGAGGACACAGGGGATGTGTGGATGGTAGTGGTGGTGGTGAGTGCACGTGAGTGGTTTGTGGTGATGGGTGTGCTGGTGATGGACGTAGTGGATGAAGATGTGGTGCATGCAGGTGTGAGTGGAGATGTGACAGGGAGGGAGGAGGGAGACGAGGAGGAGGGGGACATTGCAGTGCATGCAATACCGCTACCACTGGCGGACACTACAGTCACAGAAGATCTCTGCACTACGCCGTGCACTTAGAGTTCTCTAATTAATCACAGGGACATGGGGTACAACGCCTATTCCCAATTGCTGCACACATGGAAGTCACACGAGCCTGACTAGGTGTAGTTGGCTCTGAACGCTGGTGGGGTGCCACATGGCCTGCCTTACGAAGGGACCTTGCCTACTAACTCGCCCTGGCCTAGGGGAACCCACAGCCCACCTCCCCCGCCCAGACACCTCGTAATGCGCGCTGATTCAGCTGAATGAGAGTGTACTCACCCCCTTGTGGCTGCTATGATGCTCTCAAGCACCCATCCAACTCCGGGTATGCCACCAAAAGGATCCGGAACATCAGGGGGGTCATGGTGCGATGGGCAATCCTCCCATGTTGGGAGGCCATCCCCAGCTGGGCCTCCGCCGTCTTCTTGCTCCAGCGGCGAATGTCCTCCCATCTTTTCCGGCAGTGGGTGCTCCATCTGTGGTGAACTCCCAGGGTCCGGCACGCCAAATATCCTTCTTCTGGTGGGCGCTGACCTACAGAAATAGTACAGGGGAAAAGGAGAAGATATAACCGTACGGACCGTCACAGTCATTGTCCTGCGTTCCTACCCTTGCCATGACGCACATGCACTCACCGTTGTTTCATGCACGCCTCATTCTCCCCCCCATCTTCCATCCACACCACTCCACACAGGCATTGCTCATACAGCATGCTCACAGTGTACTTACCTGTTTGTCTGGAGGACCGTAGAGTAGCGTGTACTGGGGGAGGACCCCATCAACTAGTTTCTCCAACTCCTCCGTGGTGAAGGCAGGGGCCCTTTCCCCAAACACATGAGCCATTGTCTCTTCCAGACTGAGGTCAGAGCAGCACTTGCAGTGTAGGTCCTCTCCTGTCGAAGATCAGGTATCAAGTGAGTGAACAGATAGAAAATGGCGGTCACGTCCACGGCGGTGCGTACCGCCACCGCCGGCGTAAATCGTCACTGGCTCCTGGGACCCATAGGGTCCAATGTTAACCAATGCAGGATTGCGCTGTGGTCTTCGACCGCCTACTGCGACGGTGTACAGCGCCAGCGCAGTTACCTCATATCCCACTGTCCCACATTAGAGGTCAGGCAGCCGCCATTTCAGGGGGCCACATTGCATTATTTTTAATTGCGTCGCACATATCTAGGCCTTGCATACACATTAAGACAGGGACATAGCGGACTGAAAAATGTGTGCAATAAAGTTGTGTTTTCGTACCTCAGTGTTGGCTGACCCTCTGCTCGCTGTCCACTGGGGCAGGTGAGGAGATGGCGGCATCCTCCGGTGTACAGACCGCTGGTGGACCTGTCGACAATGGAAGAGCGACATGTAATTGTCACCTACAGACTGGACTGTGCCACAATCCAGGAACTGTGTGCCCACTTGGAGCCGGACCTGATGTCAGCTATCCGCCATCCCACAGGTATCCCCCCTCTAGTGCAGGTGCTGTCAGTACTACATTTCCTGTCAAGTGGGTCTTTTCAGACGACAGTGGCCATAGCATCAGGGATGTCCCAGCCTATGTTCTCCAAAGTGTGTCCAGAGTGTTGTCTGCCCTGCTGAAACACATGCGCAGCTACATCGTTTTCCCTCAGGTGGAGGATTTGCCTACAGTGAAAGGTGACTTCTATGCCCTGGGACATATCCCCAACATCATTGGTGCCATTGATGGGACACATGTGGCCTTGGTCCCCCCCCCGCAGGAGTGAACAGGTGTACAGAAACCGGAAGAGTTACCATTCTATGAATGTGCAGATGGTGTGTTTGGCCGCCCAGTACATCTCCCATGTGAATGCCAAGTTTCCTGGCTCAGTGCATGACGCTTACATTCTGAGGAATAGCAGCATCCCTTATGTGATGGGGCAACTCCAAAGGCACCGTGTGTGGCTATTAGGTGAGGACATGGACCCTATACAGTGTGACTAGGTGTCTGGGTCTGGGGTTGTCCCTAAGGGTTAGTGTGTGTCTAACAGTTGTCCCTCGACATTTGCAGGTGACTCTGGGTACCCCAACCTGTCACTGACCTCAGTGAGAAATCCCAGGACAAGGGCAGAGGAACGCTACAATGAGGCCCATGGGCGAACTAGGAGGGTTATAGAGAGGACCTTCGGCCTCCTGAAGGCCAGGTTCAGGTGCCTCCATATGACAGGTGGTTCCCTATTCTACTCACCAAAGAAGGTGTGCCAGATCATCGTGGCCTGCTGTATGCTTCACAACTTGGCTTTGCGACGACAGGTGCCTTTTCTGCAGGAGGATGGTCCGGATAGAGGTCTTGTGGCAGCTGTGGAGTCTGTGGACATTGAAGACAAGGAAGCAGAAGAAGAGGATATCGACAACAGAAACACGGTGATTCATCAATACTTCCAATGAGACACAGGTAAGAAGACATCACTTCCTGCTACATCTGATACACGTGTTCTACCTCTCATATGTCTGTCACTTTCACCCAGTGTACGGACCCTGAGTTGTCACTTTCCCTTTCGATTTAACAGATGTGGGTCCCACTGTGTGACATCTGCTTTGTTTCCTCATGGACTAGAGCTGTGTGACATAGGTATGTTGACAATACAATGGATATTGCATTTTTCCTCAGTTATTGCAAATACACATTTTCAAAAGCACAGACTGACTCCAGATAGTTTTGTGATTTAAGGTTGTTTATTTAAGTGCTAAATAGTGGAGGGGGTTGTAAAATGGTCAAGGGTGATGGTGGAGGAATGTCCATGGCAGAGTCCAGTCTATTAGTCCCACAGGTGCATTGTCGAAAGGAGCATAGGAAGTGGAGCTGGGGCAGTTGATGGATGGACAGGGTGACAAAGTGGGACAAAGGGATGACAATCAGGGTGGTCTCATTTCTTGGCGGGGGTCTTGCCATTGTTTTCTGTCTTTTTGCTGGATCTCAGGGACCGCATGCGGGGTGGTTCTCCATCTGCAGGGGGGGGTGCTGGTGTCGTGGTCCTGTGGCGGTGCCTCCTGTCCACTAGCACCGGCAGAGGTGGTGGGCAGTTCATCGTCCAGGCTAGTGTCAGGGGCCCCTTGTTGTGCCACAGTGTCCCTCCTGGTGTTCAGGTGTTCCTTCAGCACCCCTACAATGTTTCCCAGGGTGGTATTGATGGATTTGAGTTCCTCCCTGAACCCCAAATACTGTTCCTCCTGCAGCCACTGGGTCTCCTGAAACTTGCCCAATACCGTTGCCATCGTCTCCTGGGAATGGTGGTAGGCTCCCATGATGTTGGAGAGGGCCTCGTGGAGAGTGAGTTCCCTGGGCCTGTCCTCCCCATGTCACACAGCAGCCTTCCCAGTTCCACTGTGTTCCTGGGCCTCTGTCCCCTGAACCATGTGCCCACTGCCACTTCCCCCAGGTCCCTGCTGTTGTTGGGGTGGTGGGTTAGCCTGGGTTTCCTGTAGTGGTGGACACACTGCTGCTTGATGTGTCCTGGGGACAGAGGTATGGGCCCGCTGGGTGGGTGCTGTTCTGGTGTTTCCAGAGGGGGGAGGCTCTGTTGTGGCTTGTGTGAGGGGAACCGACTGTCCTGAGGTCTCAGATGGGCCGGGCTGGTCATCTAGATCCAGTTGGACAGAGCTTCTGTCATCACTGTGGGCCCCTTTTGTGGGGGGAGTGGACATGTCTGGAACCTCCAGACGGTGGCGTTGGGTAGGGGTCCTGCAGGGTTGTAAAGGCATAATTATTGCATCTGTGTGTGCCATGGTGTGCAATGGGTGGTTGACTCTGTACGCCAGTGCTTGCATTCTTGTGTAGGACCTTGTGTGATAATTGTTTAGGGGTGTGTGTGGGTATGTGCAGTGGCCATGCATTGGTGATGGGTGACCATGCTTTGGTGTTACATGCAGGGCTTGGTGTTGGGATGGGTGGGTTGTGATAGTGGGACATATGTGAGGAGTTGGTGTGACGGGGGTGATGGCGAGGGTGGGGGTATGTGATAGCATGCAGGTAGGGTGGGGGATGAAGTACTTAAAGATTTGACTTACCAGAGTCCATTCCTCCAGCTACTCCTGCGAGGCCCTCAGGATGCAGTATAGCCAAGACCTGCTCCTCCCATGTTGTTAGTTGTGGGGGAGGAGGTGGGGGTCCGCCGCCAGTCCTCTGAACCGCGGTGTGGTGTCTTGAGACCACGGAACGTACCTTCCCCCGTAGGTCATTCCACCTCTTCCTGATGTCATCCCTAGTTCTTGGGTGCTGTCCCACTGCGTTGACCCTGTCCACGATTCTGCGCCATAGCTCCATCTTCCTAGATATGGTGGTGTGCTGCACCTGTGATCCAAATAGCTGTGGCTCTACCCGGATGATTTCCTCCACCATGACCCTGAGCTCCTCCTCAGAAAACCTGGGGTGTCTTTGCGGTGCCATGGGATGGTGTGGGTGATGTGTGAGGTGGTGTGTGTTGTGAAGTGTGGGGTGATGTTTAGGGGTGTATGGTGTTTTGTGCGTGAATGTGTATGTGTGATGGTGTTGTGTGCCTCTGTATGGTGGGGTTGTCTTTGCTGTGCTGTCTCTCTGGCCTTCGTCTAAAATTCTGGTAATAAGGATTTCTGGGTGATGTGGGTGTGTGTTTTATATTGTATTGAGTGTGTGGGAGTGGTGTGTGTATGTGTATCAGGTGTGTGTATTTGGAATTGTCCAATGTGGTTGTGTTTTATAAATGTGTGTACCGCCAATGGAATACCACGGCTGAAAGACCGCTGCGTGGATTCGTGGGTCGTGATAGTGTGGGCGTATTCTTGTTGGCGTGACGGTGGAGGTTTTGTTATAGCCAGTTTATCACTGACCTTTGGTGTGGCAGACTTGGGTGGGTGTCTGGATTTTGGCAGATTCCGAGCTGTGGGTCGTAATAGCTGTGGCTGAATTCTGCTGCGCGGTAGGGTTTTGGGGGTCTTCTGCATGGCGGTAAGCGGCATTTACCGCCAATGTTGTAATGACCCCCAAAGTCTCTTATTACAAGATTGACAGTCCCACCTCGGGACCGCCAAACTCGCGGGGAGGATGCCACTGCCATGGCGGTGGAGCCCCCCAAGCGTATTACAGTGTTCGAGCCAGGCTGACCAGTGGGAACACTGCAATACGTGTTACCGGTGGTCAGTCCCACGCGAACCATTTCATATCGTTGCACATAGGAGACCGACCAGCACCAGACAGTGCGCATTCTGACAGTGCTGAGCAGTGCAGTCCATGGCATGGGCAGTTCAGGGCCCCCCCTGTGGACCCTTGCATTTGTTCTCCGCCAGCCTTTTCATGGTGGGGAAACTGTCATGAAAAGGCTGGCAGAGAACAAGGTTTGTAATCAGCCAGACGGCGCTGAGTTCAGCCCTGCCCTGTCTGACTACAACCACGACAGCCATCAGCCCATTGAGAACATAATTGGGCAGTCAGACTATCCGAAATAAGGCGATCCAACCACCAACATGAGTGTGGGGGTCCTCGGAACGCCACACTCGTAATGAGGCCTAGAAACTCACAAGGATTATATACACAAGTAGAGTTGACAGACATGTATAAATGCTTGACAATTAGTACTACGCCTACCTAAGTACATAACTGTATCAATCTAGATGAGCAACACCAGTCCTCTTCAAAGTCATTGTTCAAATAATGTTTTCAGCTGTTCATCCCCTGAAATCACAATTATATAATATGGTCTCATTCAGGCTTTACTGTATCAGTGTATTTAATTACTTTAAATACCTGTCTCCTAAGTTAAGCTTGCCTGCTCGTTGCCAAGCTACCATGGGTTGAGCCAGGGGCCGATGTTTTGAGACCTTGACTGGACCTAACATTGTCTTGGGGGATTATTGATACTGGTAGGTGCGTACTTACCTCTTCCAGTAACCAGCCTCTATCAGAATGGTCTTGGCACCCTGGGTGTTTTCTACTAGGGTGTGGTCCCATTTTCATTTTTTTTGTTCAGGATCATCAGGCTCTTTTTTTTCACATCTGAAAAAAAATATGGCAGAACGTCCACCCAAATTATGTAGATGATGTGAAGTACTTAGACGGGTGGCACAAAGTATGTAGGGCCGTCACCCTACACTTTCTGCCAGCAGCATCAGTGACGCTGGAGGAAACATGAAAGTTTGAATTCTAAATAAAGTGGAGGGCGCATCTGTTTCACAGACAGGGTACTCCACCTAGTTTGCAGTGAAGTACCCTGTTTGCCAAACTCTAAATAAGGCTGTGAATTTTTATAAGCACCGAGATTTATTTCAGGATGTGATGGCCCACAGAACACCTTCAAACACCTTCAAACTTTGTGTAATTCTCTACAGGTAAATATATTTTCCTCAGGGGAAACTGATGACACCAACTAAAAACAATGTCACAACTTTGCCAGGATTTTCCCTAGAAAGCTGCAACTTGTGCATACAACTTGTATTTTTGCAGCACTTCAAATAGTGGTAAAGTCAAAGTCCAACATAAGAAAAATCCCACACCAATTTAGAAAAATAGACTAAAGCATAGTAAATAGTTTGAGACCAAAACACCAAAAATCCAATTAGTAGAACCACAGATATGCAATTTTAAAGATTTCAGTGAAAATAGTGCCTAAAAACACAAAGCACTAACTGTGGTCATCTGGTCACACCAGAGCAGAATAAAGTCACAAGTACAGACAGACCATGATGGAGTGCGGGCTGGATACAGGGACCAAGTTAGGCCCGCCAAACAAAGTATCATAAATCCTGGTTGCAGAGCATTGTGAGATCCCCCATTGAAGCTTTTTCTTTCAGCATTGGCCCCAATGGGCTGCAGAGTGCAATGTGAGGTCTTGCATCGAGGATTTGTCACACTGTGGTAAATCTGGCGCACTGCAGGGATGCAATGTAGGTTCTGCATCGAGAATGCGTTGTGTACCGGAGGTTCCGATGAGTCTGTGGGCCTGCGATGCGAGGTCCTGCATTGAGGAGGTATCATGCAGTGGCAGTTCTGAGGAGCTGCGTGATCTTGCATCAGGATGTGTCATGCAGCAGTGGTTCCAATGCAAAGCTGCAAGGTGTCACACTACCCTGGTTCCGCCTACTGGACCACAGCTGGGCTGACAGAGCCCCTTCAAGACCACCTCCAAGGGTACAGGACTGAGGTGGCACCACTTGGGGTGCATGACTCACAGCAGAAAGAGTCTAGGTGCAGGGTTCAAGGTGGTTGGATCCTGTTCTGTCCCTGAAACTCTGATCAGGAGGCAATCCAGCTAGCCCTTGGAGTCACTCTGGTGGTCCTGGGTTCAAGATGCAGGACCAGCCCTTTTTATTTAGACAGCTGGGCAGCAGAGTAGCAGGGAAGCATAGTAGCAGTCCTTCTTGCAGCAGAGCAGCACAGCAGTCCTTCTGAGTCTTCCACAGGTCCAGAGATGTACTGAAGAGGTGGGTCTGAGGACCCAATATTTATATCTTGTGCCAACTTGAAGTAGGAGAAGGTTCTAGAGGTTTCCAATCCCAGAGGTGTTTGGAATTTCATGCCTTCCTGCCCTGGCCCCAGCTTTTCTGGAAGACAAAGGACTAGTGGGAAACGCTTTGTCAGTGTGCTGGGGCAGAGCCTTTGTGATGTGTAAGTGTGGTAGGTGTGAGCTCATCCCCCTAACAAGTCAGAGAAGGGCCATCCTGTCAACCCCCTCTACTCCCTTTGTCTCACTGTCTGGGAGCTCCGGAGCTCCAGACTTCCAGGATTTGACTGGGGTCTCACAGAAAAGCAGTTCAATGACGTTTCACCAAAATCAGTTTGCTGAGAAGGACCACATGACGTCAAGAGAGGAAAGCTCCAGAAAAGTTTCTAAGTGCAAAGGTCAATTTTTGACAGAGGCCTCCTGCTCAGTGTATCTGAGCAGGGCCCTATCGCAGTCAGCCACAAATTTTGACTTTGTCACAGTCAAGAGGGACCAGATGTCCCCGGTTTGCTCTATTGATTTCTAAGCCCTAGAAAGCAAATTGTTTTATGTAATCTTTAAAAATTCATTACTCCGGTTCTCTATATTGGATTATTGTCATTTTGGTGTCATTTTAAAGATAAAAATATGTCCTATGTTTATAAATTGGTGTAGGGTGTTTATTGTGTGCTGTGTCTGACTTATGTACTGTATTATTGTATTTAAATCCTTTACATACCTGTCTCCTAACTTAAGCTTGCCTGCTCATTGCCAAGCTACCATGGGTTGAGCCATGGGCTGATGTTTTGAGACTTTGACTGGCCCTGACATTGTCTTGGGGCATTATTGCTACTGGTAGGTGTGTACTTACATTTTCCAGTAACCAGCCTCCAACAGAATGACCTTGGCAGCCTGGGTGTTTTCTACTTGATGGGGGAGTGCCATTTTAATTTTTTTCTGTTCAGGATCACCAGGCTCTTCACATCTGGAAAGAAATTGTCAGAACGTCCACCCAAGTTATGTGGATGATCTGAAACACTTAGACGAGTGGCACAATGTATATAGGGCCGTCACTCTACACTTTCTAACGGCAGTATCAGTGATGCCTCTACTGGAGGAAACAGGACAGCTCAAAATCTAAATAAAGTGGGGGGCCCAACTGTTTCACAGACAGGGTACTCCACCTAGTTTGTAGTGAAGTACCCTGTTTGCCAAACTCTAAATAAGGCTATTAATTTTTATAAGCACAGAGATTTATTCCAGACAACGACTGGAGAAAGTCCCTTTCCAGGGTGGGATGGCCCTCAAACTTTTTGTGCGGAGTATCAGAAGGGTGTTTCTCTACAGGTAAAGATATTTTCCTCATGGGAAGATAATGACACCAACTAAAAACAAAGTCACAACTTTGCCAGGATTTTCCCTAGAAAGGTGCAACTTGTACATGCAACTTGTATTTATGCAGCACCTCAAAGAGTAATAAAGTCAAAACCAAACAAATGGAAAATCCTACACCAATTTAGAATAATAGAGTAAAACGTAGTAAATTGTTTGAGACCCAAACACCAAAAATTCAATTAGTAGAACGAGAGATATGCTTTTTTAAACATTTCAGTGAAAATAGTGCCTAAAAGCACAAAGCACCAACTGTGTTTATCTGATCGCACCAAAGCAGAATAAAGTTCCAAGTACAGGCAGACCAAGAGAGCTTCATCAGAACCGCCGCTGTATGACGCATCTCTGATGTAGGACCTAGCATCACAGGCCGCGGTCTCTTAGGAACCATGGATGCGCAATGGATGCTTGACACAGGATCTAGCAATGTTCCACAACCAGGAAGGTACTTTGTCCAGTGGGCCTAACTAGGTCCCTGTGCCCAGCCCGCACTCCGATACTTTGTCCCGGTCTAGTGCAACAAAATTACCACAGTTGGCGCTTTGTTGTTTTAATCACTATTTTTTTCTAAATCTTTAAACTTACATACTTCCATGCTACTAATCGAATTTTGGGCTCAAATACTCTATTAAATGTTACTCTATTTTTCTAAATTGGTTTCACCCCCCTGAACCCGGAACCCAATTTCCTACATACTCCTACAAGGTTTAAGATTAACAAACGTTAACCTTATTTAAACGATTAAGCATGAAACGGGATTCATAAGCAAGTAAACAACCTAATCCTCACCAGCTCACAGTTGCTAATCTTTTTTGGCTTCTTTGTAGTATTTTCTGGGCCCATCATGATTACTTTCAATGTGGGAAAATTCATTTACAGACCTAACTTGTCTATGAACTTCAGATAACACCTAACCAATTGTTTAAAGCAACCTGATAGTCCACACATTTAGTGCTGCACCATGTGCCTATGGCAATACAGGAAGAGCGTCTGCCTTCTCTTGGCCACTGGTACAATATGTAAACAGGAGACATGGCATGCACACACCCCTGCCATTCCTCCCCTGAGCAAGGTTTTCCTCTGGTACTGTACCAAGCAAATGAGCACATGTTCGTATGTAATCTAGCGAGTAAATTCATCAACGATCCTTGAAAAATGCGTGTGGTTCAAAATTTCCTCAATTTTGGGCCTATCCACCATATCAAAAGCGGTCGATAGGTCTATTATTTCCAAATAATTCATGGCCTCTCTAGAAAGCTCAGACATTTAAAACTAAGGGGGTTATTCTAACTTTGGAGGAGTGTTAATCCGTCCCAAAAGTGACGGTAAAGTGACGGATATACCACCAGCCGTATTACGAGTTCCATAGGATATAATGGACTCGTAATACGGCTGGTGGTAAATCCGTCACTTTTGGGACGGATTAACACCTCCTCCAAAGTTAGAATAACCCCCTAAATGTTAAAGTCCTGTTCCCTTGTAACAAGTCTTTTCCTGAGCAACTATTTGTCCCCCGACAAGGCTATCTTTGACTAGGCTTGTAGCCTTTTTAATATAGTTCTTCCTGGAAGCTTCATTGATGAGTCAGGCAGGGAGATTAGGCATAACAAAGGCCTGTCCTATCGCCCTACTCGAAAATGCGAATAATAACCTAAGTTGCTAGCCCTTACCTTATTTTCCCACGCACTCCTAAATTCTTCTTTCTTGCTTTCATTACCTCATTTTAAGAGGCTAGACGTGCACAATTAATTACAGTTTTGCCACACTGCGGTTTTATTTCCACATCCCATAGCCTAGCTTTTCCCTACCTGCATGAATGAAAGTAGACTTTTTGTGTTAGTCTTGTCTCATAAAGTATGAATCTGGGCTTACGTGTTTAATAATCCATTGGAGGCATACAGGTTTACCACCCATACCCTCCCAATATTCTTGGTTATTGAATGCACATGCTTATGCCACTACTTAGCTGCTAGAATATGTTGAGCACTATATGGGAATTCAACAAGCAGCTGTAGTGGCATTATGGAGATAGGTTTGGAGACAGGAAAGACTCAGGTGATTTTATGGTCGAGTATTTCAAGAAATGTCACCCCTGTAATATGTCCTTACAGTTTTAGCCGCCTTGCTTATTTAGTAGCATTTTAAAGGACTATTCAAATGTATACCTGCCCTGCATATGGCGCGCTGAATTATAATGTATGTTTGAGTTATGGTACATGTAATGGTTTTAATTAACTGCACATGTTAACAAATACATTTTAAAAAGGATCCTCACTCTATCAAAGATGCTCAAACGCAACAACCCTAGCTGCTTTTGATTTACACTAGCCCAGAACTACACATGGTCAATCTGCACAAACAGTGTATACAGCAGAAAATGAAAAATGCCCCTTCTTGCTGATACAATGTGAGAAGAGAAATATGTGATATTTTTTCCCGTACATATGTTCTATTGGCTTGCAAAAAATAAATCAGAAATCATTTAATTGAGGCCTAAAATTGAGGCCTAACACATGTATACTACATGAACCACTTACTCAGTTCCATCCAGTACACAAATATGGACCATGGGAATGAGCACCTTGCTCTACACTGCATGCCAACCCTATCAAGTGCTCACACACAACACAGCTCTCATGAACGTTGCCATAAAGGTATTCAACAACAACAGAAATGTACACTGGAAAACTAGATTTAGGTGAGGAGACCATCTGGTAGGTGGGTCTTGATGAAAAATACTCTCCAATGCTGAGTTTGCATGAAGCATCTCAGGGGGGGACAAAAGAAATCAAACATTTACAGGTTTTAATTCATCCTTATAAATGACATATGCCTTTAACCATACTAGTATGATCAAGAGAATTATCTTAGGTCCCTACTTAGACGTTGGCAGAGGAACTGCCTTCTATCAAAGGTCATGGTAGGGGAATGACAGGTTCGTGGTATACACCAGCAAATCAGTATATGCACCTCCTTGCCTGTTCTTCCTGGTGACCATTCAGGAACGCCAATAGAGCCCGTCAGATGGTTCCTGTGGATTCCTTTGCTGATATTGCATGCCCTCTTAGTCCCTCTTAAATGTCCCTCTTTTTCAAAGTCTGATTATACTAGAGGAACCGTGCCTCATCAAATACTACTGTTTCTGCCAAAAGAGTGATTTCTGATTCACTCAGGAGCAATGCCGTTCAACTGGTCCTATTATTGCAAGATGGATTCCAGCCCCTACATACAAAGGCAAAAAGAAATAGAAGAAACAAAATGAACATATGGCCAAAATTGGGGTAGGGGCCTGTTAGAAATGGGGTCTTTGGTTGGCAGTTAAGTTACCCCCTGTTCAAGCAAGGACCCTCACTCTAGTCAGGGTAAAGGAGAATCACCCTCAGTTAACCCCCGCTCACCCCCTTGGTAGCTTGGCACAAACAGGCAGGCTTAACTTCAGAAGCAATGTGTAAAGTATTTGTAACAACACACACAGTAATCCAGTGAAAACACTACAAAATGACAAATATGGTAATATTTATCTAAACAAAACAAGACCAAAACGACAAAAATCCAACAGACAAGTCAAGATATGAATTAAAAAATTAATAAGAGTCTTAGGGCCACGTGTACAAAGCATTTTTCTAGCTGCAAACGGGTCGATTTGCAGAATCGGCCTGTTTGCGACTAGAAAAATGCTTTTTGGGATGTACAAGGCCCAAACTGTGATTCGGTAACTTGTTACCGAATTGCAATTTGGTTTTGGTGATTCGCTATTAGGAAGGGGTGTGTTCAGGGAATCCCTTCCTAATACCGAATCAAAATGGTATGTATGATTGTTTTGTGACCGTTAATGGAGTCGCAAAACAATTGCATTTAGCACCAATTTCAAACTGGTGCTAACCCATTCGCAAAGGGGAAGGGGTCCCCAAGCGACCCCTTCCCCTTTGTGAATCGATGCCAAAATGTTTTTAAAGATCAGGCAGTGGTCCCGCGGACCACTGCCTACTCTTCAAAAATGAAACTGAAACGTTTCATTTGTTTTCTTTTTAAACGCAGCCTGTTTTCCTTTAAGGGAAACGGGCTGCGTTTAAAAAAAAGATTGCTTTATTTAAAAGCAATCACAGGCATGGTGGGCTGCTGACACCAGCACGCCACCATCCCTGTGATTTTTACAATTCCCAGTGGGTCGCAAATTGCGACCTACCTCATTAATAATAATGAGGCAGGTCTATTTGCGACCCACCGGGAAACGCAAAAGAAACTCAATGGAGTTCATTACATTTGGAATTGCGGTACCCTAATTGCGATTTGCATGGAATCGCAATTAGGGAATCGCAATTCCAAATATACGGAGAAGTGGCCCTTAATCCCTAGAAAACAGTGAGAATGCTGTTATTGCACAAAAGTACCTGGGTAGCGTAAAAATAAAGCCACATGGGCGAGCGTGCGTCGAAAAAGGCCAGCGATGCATCAATTTCTTACACACAAGCGAGACCGTGTGTTGTTCCTCGTCGGGTCGGCATGTGTTGTTTCTTCTCTCCCGCAAGAGAGCGATGCGTCGATCCCGGATGGGCACCTCGGGTCCGGGCAGGCTTTGTGTTGAATTTCTGCGCCCAGCGATATTGCTTTGAAATCCGGTCGCACGGTGTCAAGAAACTGCGCTGCGTGGACGCTTGCATTGTTAACAGCAGTCGCTGCGGCTGTTGCACATTGTTTCTCCAGCCGTGTTGCATCGATCTCCCAGCGGAAATGCAGGTGGACTTCGATTTTAGTCCCGAGGCTGGCGGTGAGTCATTTATCAGCCGCGGGGCGGGTGGTGCGTCGAAAGGTTCCTCGCATGGCGGTCTTTGCGTGGATTTCTGTCCTTTTCTACCAGCTTCACCTTTCAAGGGCCCAGAGACAGGTTAGGGCACCACTTGGCATGCAGGCCTCTCAGTAGAAAGCCCAGGTGCTGGCAAAGAGAAGTCTTTGTTGTCCCTGAGACTTCAACAACAGGAGACAAGCTTAGTTCAAGCCCTTGGAGATTCTTCACCAGTGGGAAGTCACACAAAAGTCAGTCTTTGTCATCTCTCAGGCAGAAGCAGCTACTGTGGGCCAACCCAGCAAAGCACAGTCACAGGCAAAGGGGCAGTACTCCTACTCCAGCTTCTCCAGCTCTTCTCCTGGGCAGAGATTCCTCTTGGTTCCAGAAGTAATCGGATTTTCAGGGGTTTCGGGTCCTCTTCTGATACCCCTTTCTACCTTTGAAGTAGGCCTACTTCAATGAGAAGTTTCTGTTGTTTACAAGATCCTGCCTTGCTCAGGCCAGGCGCCAGACACACACTAGGGGGTTGGAGATTGCAATGTGTGAGGGCAGGCACAGCCCTTTCAGGTGTAAGTGAACATTCATCCCCTCCCCTCCAGTCCAGACGGCCCATCACGATATGCAGGCTACACCCGAGCTCTCTTTGTGTCACTGTCTAGAGGAGAGGTGCAAACAGCCCAACTGTCAAACTGACCCACACAGGGAATCCACAAGCAGGCAGAGTCACAGAATGGTTTAAGCAAGAAAATGCCAACTTTCTAAAAGTGGCATTTTCAAACACACAATCTAAAACAACCCTTAACAAAAGATGTATTTTCAAATAGTGAATTCAGAGACCCTAAACTCCATATTTCTATCTGCTCCCAAACGGAATCTACGCTTTAATGATATTTAAAGGCAGCCCCCATGTTAACCTATGAGAGAGATAGGCCTTACAACAGTGAAAACCGAATTTAGCAGTATTTCACTGTTAGGACATGTAAAACACATCAGTACATGTCCCACCTTTCACATACACTGCACCCTGCCCATGGGGCTACCTAGGGCCTGCCTTAGGGGTGTCTGACATGTATAAAAAGGGAAGGTTTAGGCCTGGCAACTGCGTACACTTGCCAAGTCGAATTGGCAGTTTAAACTGCACACACAGACACTGCAGTGGCAGGTCTGAGACATGATTACAGGGCTACTAATGTGGGTGGTACAACCAGTGCTGCGGGACCACTAGTAGCATTTGATTTACAGGCCCTGGGCACTTCTAGTTCACTTTACTAGGGACTTCCGAATAAATCAAATATGCCAATCGGGACTAAGCCAACTTACCCATAGAATTTATACAGGGAACATTCACACTTTAGCACTCATCAGCAGTGGTAAAATGTCCAGAGCAAACAAAACAGCAAAAACAGAATCCAGCACACAGAAACAACCGGGGAAGCAGAGGCAAAAAGTTAGGGGAGATCATGCCAAGGATGCCAAGTCTAACAGGGCCAATATAATAATCCCACTGACATGCAAGTGCAAACGATGGGAAAGTCCCCTGCATGACTCTCAGAGTGTGAACCCTTGCCCTAAGTTACCCAACACCTTTGACAGCGTATCAAACCCTGTCCTTCTTCGAAGACTGGAAAAATGCAGCATCACAGGAAAGGCACTACAATGGTTAACATCTTTTTTATCCAATAAAAGTTTTAAAGTCAGCGAAGGGTCATTCTGCTCCAAGAAACATAAGTTAATGTGTTGTGCCGCAGTGGTCTTCCCTCAGCCCCACACTCTTTAACGTATATGTTCGTCCATTAGTGGACATTATATGTTCTTTCGGTTTCACTATTGTCTCTTACACTGATGATACCCAGATTATTGTTTCTCTCTCTCCCAATGGTGAGCCGGTATCCCAAAAACGTAACGACTACCTACATCAAGTTACCAAGTGGATGGCAGGGTGTTCCCTCAAATTAGGGAGAAAACGAAGGTAATGGTGGTTGATAACAACTCATCATTAAGGGACCAACTCACATGGTCTCCATCTTTAGGAAATCGCTCTTCCCCAAAACTAGAGGTGAAAAGTCTGGACTTCACTCTGGACAATCATCTCTCTATGGCCCTACAAGCAAAAAGAGTGGAAACCTCCTGTTTTGGCCTCCTTAGAGCCTTGAGGAAAACTATTAAATGGCTCCCCATGGAGCTTTGAAGAACAGTGGTACAGGGACTAATTCTATCTCGCGTTGACTATGGCAATTCTCTATTTTTAGGCAGCCCTATCACTGAGATCTATAGACTGCAAATCATTCAGAACGCAGCAGCTCATCTGCAACTGGGTGCACTTAGATCTCAGTCAGCTCGCCAAGCACTAGCCACTCTGCAATGGCTGCTGATAGGGAAAGAGTCCAATTCAAGGCACTATGCATGGTGCACCGTGCTAAACATAACTCAGGTCCGCAGATTCTGCAGCATCTTATAAAACCTTGCAAGACATGCAGAGAACTCAGGTCAACTAAGCTAAGCATACCATCCGTTCCAAGCATCAAAAAGGCTAGACGTAGAGGTCGATCTTTTGCCTACCTGGCTCCTAAACTGCAGAAATCTTTGCTGGTCAGTCTTAGACTTAATATGAATCTGCCCAGCTTTAGAAAGCAACTGAAAACCCATCTATTTAAAATGTAGCATTGATAGTTTTAGCAGGGGTGGCTAACATTGGGAAGCCTGGGGTGGGTAGCCAGGCGCTTTATAAATGCTGTAATAATAATAATTAAAATAATAATAAATAACAACCCTCTGGTGTTTTTGACTCACACACAGCAATCATACCTGTACTTTGAGGGCCTTACAGTTTCATGTATTTCAGCCAATAGTGGACCTGCTAGCGCAGGTGTTTTAATGAAAATTATTAATGAGTGTTTATGTATTTTGAGTAATAGCTTTGCGTAGAAACTATAATAATGTAGAAAACTAATGCACGCAGTTGAAAATGTGATCATGGAGAATGGCCACCAATGTTAACGAAGTGTACTAATATGAAAATGAAATATTGAGCATATGTTAGATTAATGTAGTAGTGCATCATATTAAGGGTTATGCAGTATATGTTTGCTTTATTAATTGTAGACCTTAACTTAGCAAAGGTCTTGGCCTAGTTGCCAGGCCTCATGTCAAGCTGTATTTCTTAACGTTTAATAAAATGGCTGTCTTAGAGAGTTAAACTGTGATTTTCTACTGCATTGTTTAAATGTGCTCTTATCTGGAAGTTTCTCATGAGAACCGATTGCTAGAAGATGCTGTTCTTGCTAATGTAACATTTTGTATGTAATGTGTGTGAGACTGACTTTCCCAGGAGGAGAACAATGAAGACACTGACTGGAGTATAAGTTGCAACAATATTGTTACCTGACGAGTCGGATGATGAAGGCGTCTGAGAAACCAATCAGAGACATGTGAATGGAGTAATGGTAGAATTCTTAGATTTTGAGTTTTAGTTTTATTGGACAAACTATGAACATGAGATTAATTTACCAATAGGGATTTGGTAAGTAGACTTAGAAGTTTTGACATGACGGGACTGCGCAGAGAGGAGAAAGACAGTTGAGCTTTTGCCCATATTCTTGCTGCCAGAAAGGTCACTATTTTTCCTAAGCGTCTTGATGAGAGACGTGCTTAACTTTAATGCTTAAAGACTTTGCGTTTTCTGAACTTTGATGCTGAATCCTGATGCCTTGCTGACGAGCTGACGTCCTGAGGACGAAGACTATCATGACTTGCCGATCCAATTGAGGAGAGCTATTACTGAGCTTATGTGTATGATATGCATATTTGCTTTTTCTTTCTAGGTACCAACTGCACTGTGTTGATACAGCCATAGTTAGATGTTTTCCAAATCTGTGTTACTAAATTGTTTTGCATGAAGCCCAACATGCTGATGCTAATCTGATGGTAGTTAAGGATTGTCACTAATAAAATCTTGCTAACAGGGACTAATGTCTGATGTATTTCTTTGCTCAATCAATGTATATCTTTTGTGCAATTGCTTTTGTTAATAGCTTGCACTGTAATCTTAGAATGTGTAGTAGCTCAAGTCTTGATTAGATTGCAATTCTTCTGTAGATTTGGACAGCCAGTGTTGTTTCTGTATGTGTATCATTTGATTTTGAGACTAACTTACGTGACCTTAGCATTGTTAATATAGGGAAATAAACATTCTAACTTTTACTAAAAGGTGTGGTTATTCATGACTGAAAGGTCATGGCGTGTGGTAATTACTGACTCTATTGATTATTGATGTTGTTGATTATTGATTATTGATTTGCATGTACTGGAGTTGTGGCAAGAACATCTTAATTGCGAGCCCAAAGGTTCATTTATCTATTCGCGTCTCCTTGTAAGTTTATGTTATCAAGATCTGACACGCTAACAGACCTCCGTGGTCTGAAGGGAGACATCATGTGCACCATTCTTATTCAAGCGTGACTACTATCAGCTGACAGCTCGGTGGTGACAGTATATGTTAATTTGGCAGGACAGGCCTGTGGGAGTTGGCTGCTGGCCTCCCCTCTAAATTGGTCTACCAGTCCCCTGCAACTGACCCTTTAGTAGCATTCATTTGTGAATGGATATTGCATGTGTATGTATGTGATGTATCTGTAGCACAATGAGTAAGAAGTGTGTGTGTGTGTCATCGCTAACAGTGGACCCTGTAGAATCCATTTTGGACTTTCTAGGTGAGGATGGGTTACAAAGTAGAGGATGGAATTAGACTGTCAGACAAGCACTATATATCCCCTGGCTCGTTTAGTGCATTGTGGAAGCTTTAGTGGGTAGCCAGGCTCAAGGATGTAGGAGAATAGCAGACAACAGTTCCCTCTGAAGGTCTGTGATGGTTTTTGCCCATATGCTGCCTATTTATTCCCCCTGAGGTGGCACTCCCTAATCACTAGGTTGTTAGGCTTCTCCCTATTTTTTGCCTGTGGTTTTGATTCTGAACCAGAGGCTCCCTGCTCATTCCCTTCTTCATGTTGATAATGGATCACAAAGAATGTGGCTGTCTTGTCTAGAAAGAACAAGTAAAATGAACAGAACCCCCAGATACCAGTAGAATCTACAAACTCTATCTAGAAACATAAGATAAATAGAGGGCTGAAACCTCAAATAAGCGTTCCAGGAATTCTCCAGGAAACATCCCTGCAAGGTGTTGATGAAACTTATGGGATCCAGGACTGGTGTGTCTGACAGTCAGCTCCCTAGCGAGTTGAGGGTACATCATCTGGGGTCCTAGTATTCCTTCTAGAAGTGCTCAGGATCTGCGATGAGAAGTGAGGCCTGTCCTTGCTGCTCATAGACAAAAGCACATATATGTTTCTGCAGAAGAACATTTGGCCTCTCCCATTCCTTCTTATCAAGACCCAGATACTTACGCAGGAGGAGAGTACTACCACTCTCCACCACAGTCTTAGCACTGCTGTCACAATGAATTCCAAAAGGCGAACCATGATAAAATCAGTGTGGGTTAGGGATGGAACTCCATGGAATAGATCATGTTGGGACAAATGATTCCAGTCACTTGGCAGTTAAAACTGAAGGTGTACAATCAAATCTCAATGTTTGCTCCGTATCCTGCCTGCATTTTGGCACACCTTTGATTACAGCAGAGGATGTGTCCTCCAGGTCTGTTCTAGGTAGAAAGGGGAACATTTGGAATCTCAGGAAGTGTAAGGAATTGGTTCACTTTTGGATTTGCCTAAAATAGAAAGCACTTGTTACTAACAGGTTGCACACAGGTCCTGTACATGTGGCAGCTTTGTTTTCTCACTGAGTCGACTTATGCTCACAAGAATACACAACATAAAACCAGTCTGTTTCTTTCCCTATGGCTCTTTTAAACTACAGGTCTTCCATCTGACCAAGGTTTAGAATTTCAAATGTTTTTGCACCTGAGAAAATGGGTGACCTTCCATTTAGATCACCCTTTAGGAAACTCTGTTAAAAGGTCGAACATACGATCTATGTCTTTTCCTATGGACTTATTGCCACAAATGTCCTAGTGCAATGTTCCATGCAAGCCTCTGTCTCCAATTGCATTATCCTATAATGTTGTTCCTTTTTGTCTCGAACCCTAGGTCCTAAATTGTCACCATTAAAGCCTAAGCTCTTAAATTCAAATTCAACTCCAAAATTGCAAACACAAATGTGGATCTTAGTCTCAAAAGAACTCCCTTACTTTACTCCCAGGTATTTGGAGGTCAGACTTGAAAAGGGAAGAAGCCTTGTTCTCTCCCCTCAAATTCTTTAAGTTATGCTGCTTGCATTGAATAGAGATGACCCATAGGGTGAGGTTCCCATTAATAGCTGCACTCCACCCATGTTGATGCAGATCTTACGAGACTTCTGAACTCTCGTGGGAGCCAAGATTGCTGCCACCCAAGTGGTAATTGTTTTCCCAAACCTCTGCCGCCAACATGAAAATGCAGCATCTACTGCAATAGCTCCATCCTCACTCTGAAAACAGGCCTCAACAAGGGCTTTGCCATTTCCCAGCCTCAGGCACTGCCGGTTTCGCAAGGCGCCTTGGCGGTGCTGGGGGACCACCTTAGTTACTCAATAGGACAATGGGCACAAGGACAGTTTTGGGTGCTGAGGGCATGAGTAAAGCCTTGAGGGCAAAGTGGACTAGTCCTGCTTACCCAATGGAGAAAAGGATGTAAGGTCATGATTAGGGCCGCTGGGTTCCTGACAATCCTCTATACACTGGAAGAGTTTAGTCGAGGTGCCAGCACACATTGAAACTGCTTCTATCTAGGTTAGGGAGTCCTGCTGCTGTGGGATGTGCCTGAGGTTCTGCTGATCCCATATAGATCACTGAAGCATGACACTTTTGAAAAACCTACAACTTCAGACTGTGGCTCAAGCTCTATTGGCAAGAAGTTACAGCTCTAGTCAACTGCCTCCTTGACTTATGCCATCTATAAAAAAGCCAACACCTGAGGATCATGGAGCCTGTGTGTCCCAGAACAACTATACACCCCCATCAGACACTCTTGCCACCTGTTTTCAGAGATGCTCCCATTTTCAAGTGACATTTCGGGAGGAGGAGACATTAGGCAGGAGGAGGAGGCTACTACTCGAATTGAGACAAGTTCCATCCTGGCCGTGACTATTCCGTGAAAGGCACCTCGAAGAAGGAGAGGCTGAATAATTGAAGAAGCTATGACAAGACGGCCACAGAGGGGCTAAGAACTAAGGGCCATATGTACGAACACATTTTCCCATAGACATAGAATGGGTAAAACCGTTTGCTACATCTGGCCCTAAGTAACTCACAGATCAATTGTTGTAAATGGTCCAATTCAGGATATAGCAGGTTAAGAATTTCAGTTTGCACAAACTCATCTCCACTGAGCCTCACTTACAGAGGTAAAGGACCAATGACATAAGGGAACTCAAGTACGGACTCTAGGGTCACATCCAAAGAGAGAAACTGATTCACTCAGAAGACTGTGAAGCATTACCTTTCTATTTCCATTAGTTCTTGGCATATTCCCTTTTTAGGTCGAGCATAGCATCGCGAAATCGCTGCTTTTCTGATGTGTTGGTACGTATCTGGGCTTTTAACCACGCCCACTGCACGCCCATCACTATCACTCATTCGTGGGCTTGCCTTTCAAACATCTTTTCTTTTCGTTGGCATTGGATCAATTTGTGTCATCTTCACTGGAGGCTTTTCACAACTGTATGCAAGATATAGTGAGCTGGTTGGGCTCCAATTCATTAAAACTTAATGGTGAGAAAATTAAAATCTTGTGCTGATCTATAGGGAGGCCTTCACACCAACTACCTGCAAACGTCCGCCCCATTGAGAATAATTCTACACCTTCCAAGTTAGCTTCGGTATGCAATTTGGGAGTTTCAATGGATAGTGGTCTTTCTGTCAGTGCTCTAGCAGGGCAAGGTTGTAAGCTGCGGGTGAAGAGGCCACCATGAGGCTGAATTCCTTCTCCTTGAGATCTTGTTCAGATGGATTTGCTGCTGCGGAAAAACTCCAAATGGAAAAACCTGAATCTTCAGTCCACTGGCCACACACCTTGGTCAGATCGACTTGTTAAGTTTGTCGCAGTCGTCAAAACCCAAATTTTAGAAAGCCCCAGGTAGGAAGAGTACACCTTGACACAGCCACGGGTCTCAGGACTTCCTCAACTGAAGTTTGGGTGAGGATCACTATGATTCACTACAGCAGAAGCCACAGGAAAGGTCCAGTGCAGTTCCAGTTGAAACTGGTCAGCTGGGCTGTCCAGAAAAATAGTTTTTTGCAGCTTGTTGTGTTCCTGTAGCTTATCAGTTCAGCCAACTGACCCTTAGAGTCCACTTCTTTGTCCTTGGAAGACAACCACCAGTGTACAGTGTTCTTTAAGAAGGTGCCCGGGGCTGTCACATTTATGCCTGTCACTAGCTAGTGAGTGGGAGGTGACTCCTGGCCCCTCCTTAACGAATAGCGAAAAGGTTGTTAGGGGACACTGTACTTACTCCTCTGCACCCTACTGCAAACAATCCCACAGTAGCTCAATCCCACAGTGGCCCTCTCTGCCTAAATCCAAGGTGGTGAAATATTTCTCCTCTTGTGCAGAGATTGTGTACTCACCCCAGAGGTGTGGCCAGGGAGATAAGCAACTCCTCCTCTGTGGTCACTTCAAACTAGTTCTAGGGGAGCTTTCTCCCCAGTGGGATTGGAACCTACTTAACTTTGGAAAGAAACCAATGCTCTACCCAGGTGTTAGCTAACACTTGCCTTACAAAGTGGCGGCCTCTTTCAAGTTAATTAAGTTCTTGGGCACTGCCCAAATGGCCATCCTTCCAGAGGACCAAAAACAGCTTCCAAACAAAGCCTTTACCTTCTGCTCTGAGGGGAATTTTTGCACTGTACACCAGGCACCCTGCCTTATGAGAAGTAGGGCATCCTTAGGAGTGACTTTCAATGTTTAAAAGAATGGTTTAGATCTGTCATAGGGGTTTATTTTGACAGTTCCAATTGCAATTTTTAAATGGTTTCAGCCAGGGTAAAATGGCAGACATGAAGCCTTGTTTACACTGTCATTGCAGTGGATGACTCAATAGGTACTACAGTCCACTACTGACATTTACCTTACAGGACCTGGGTACACTTCATACTTATTTGGGGTCTTTTTGGTACATTAACTATGGCAATTAATTAGTATAAGCAATTTTGACATGTTTTAAGGGCCAGAACACATGCATTGGGGCCTGGTTAGCAGAGTTCCAGGGCAACGAGTAAAACAATTGCAGCATCAGTCCACAAAAAATAGGGGTGGACAGGCCAAAAGATGCATTTTCCTAAAGAATGTGAAGGAACATAAATATGGTAAATTAATATTTTATTATGCTCAGGGCCTTTTTCAACATAGAGAAAGTGGCTTTAATCATTTCTTTCACTGACAGTGTGAATACAGAAAAAAAAACACAGACTTAAAGTGAAGCATTACAGATTCCTGGTAGTGAAAGAGAAAGGGGCCATTCTTTTATTTACAATGCCTGATTAGGTTATAAGGCCTGCACGGGAAATGTATTTAATCTGGCATCTGTGACAAGCTCCCTAGGTGCAGCTACTATACAGAGTTTTGAATAGTTCTACTTGCGCTCAACCCACAAACATATAGATACTTGTGCACATATCCTCATATGTATCCAGCACAGAACCTCACCTCCCACTCCAGCTGTGCAGCAGACGGCTTTATATTAAAAGACAGAACTTGTGGTTATCACTCCTCACCATTTTACCAAAAGCTCACTGTGCGTGATACTCAGTTAGTGAGGCTCACTCATGGCAGAGATAAACAAGCAATTTCAATGCAACGGGTCTCGCATTTGCTCGAGTTAGAGCTATTAGAGTTGTAAACTCCTAACCGGACTTTTCGTGCCACACAAATTAAAAGAAAAAAAACGCAGCCCAATCGCACTATGTAAAATGCAGCGCGATCGTGCTGAAATTGAAAACTTAAAAACCGAGCGCAATAGTGCTATGTAAACCCCAGCGCGATCACGCTGCATGAAAAATAAACAGATAAAGTAGTCTGGAAACCATGCTGAAAACATCGAGCCTCGTATGTTTTCAGTAGTTTACAGGTGCTGTGTAGGTGGGCTAAATACTGGAAAAGGCATGACGTATGCATGCCTTTCAGAAATGAAAGCAAGCGGATTTTAAAAGGCAAGCCCGCGAACCAATGAAAGTGACTAATGTGACATGGGCATGGTTGAACGCCCAAAGAGAGATTACTACAAGGGATGGAGCACTTTGCGCTCACCCCTAAAAAACGGGCGGTCCACAAACAAAACAAATATATAGGAGAGATTAAGTGAGTCCGAACCAATTTCCCTCACAGTAGCTTATAATAAATCATTTGTTCAGCTACTGTTTTGTACTGACTGAGAAAAAGTACTTTATCATAGTCACATCCCAATTCTAGACAAATGAATTCCACACAAACAAGCACTTGCAATGCAATGGGTCTCGCGTTTGCTCGAGTTAGAGCTATTAGCGTTGTAAATTACTAATTGGACTTTTCTTGCCACACAAGCTGAAAATAAAAAGTAAAAGAGTTGCCATAAGTGAGCCGATTCAAAGCGCCACTGCAGCCATGAGCGTGAAGGAGGGACACAAAATGAAAAAGAAGTTTGCTCACAGTCACAATTATCAGCGAATGTTCAATTATCCATGTAACAGGGTCGGTTCCCAAGGTGGTAACAAAACCACCCTTAGGAGGGACACACGTAATGGCCTTTGTCCACCGCTGTTCTGAGATCAACCAGCACCTTTACAAAAGCTTGTTTGATTCTGTAGGTGGGTCAAAAACCTGGCTGAGCAGGGTCCACCAGGTGACCAAGCTCAGGAAATTCTGATACTTTCCTAACATGTTTTTCCAAGATCTTTCCGGGGAAGAGCAGAAGGGGCATCAATTGAAAAATAATCATTATTTTGGGGTCCACTCCAGGCCTATTTAAAAGTGGTATCACCATGTTTTCTGTATTAGAGGTATAGCATCTGTGGCTAGAGACTGATTACAGATAATCTGTAATGGAATGGCAAGGCTGTCAGTCAGCTTTCTCCATACTTTTGGGGTTGTGGAGTCCAGGAAGGAAACCAGAAGAAAACAAATTAGCAATAGCTATGAATGCCTCCTCTGACATCTGATGACGCGGAAATGAAGGTTTTACATTATTAGCGCATAAACGTAGTGCCGCAATAATCAAGTGTGACTTTAATCGAAATAATAAAGATTGTACGGGGACAAATGTGCCCTCAGAGTAGTTTGCCAACATTTATAAGCGTGCTTTATATATCGTGATGTATTAGAATTGTACGAATTTGCCATAATCGTAAACGTGTGCCATGATTTGCTTGTTTGAAATGCTTTAGCTTAGCATAACTTTAGTGGAGGCTTTGGCCTAGTTGCCTGGTCTCACGGTTTAGATGCTCGTGTTTTTCTAATGTGCTAATAAACGTGTATTTCTGCTTGAAGCTGTACTTTTCCAGTGAGATCGGTTCACATGCTTATCTTTAAGGTTTCGTGCCAGCCTGGCATCTTCCTCTTTGCTCCAAGGTCAATCTGCAGGTGCAGACAATGGACGCTCTGAAAGTGAGTTAATTGGTAAAATATGTTGCAACTTACGTACCCGTCTCCAAGGATAATGTATGCCTAGGTAGAAGCTTGAGAACTGTTGTTTTTGATTGGACAATTTGAAGCCAACCTATGAACCCTCCAATGGAAGACCCTACTGGATTTGAACTGTTGTCTATTTAAACCAGGTGCACAAGAAGAAAGCAGCCATTGCACCCTTTACAGCCATTACCAGCCATTAGCCATTACCAGCCTTTTACCCGCCATTTTGCAGCTATTATGGCCCATCTTGCTGCGACGCCATTTTGAATGAGACTTTGATGCTTTCTCTAATCGAGAGAAAGAGACTTTAAGAAATTCTCGCCCTAGAGACTTTAACTTTGATTCGTCCCTTTGCATGAAGTAGTAGTTTATCTTGCCGCCGTGAGGCAATTGCCCCGTCCACCTTGCCCCCTTTGCCCCGTCCCATGCTGATCGAAACCGGTATCCATGCTGATCGAAACCGGTACCTGTGAGACGAAGACTTCCTTGAATGCTGATTGTAATTGGTAAATATGAAAGGAAATTGTACAATTGCATTGTGTTTCTTTTTAGGTGACCAACTACTGATTTTTTATAAGAGCCCTAGCTAGGAGTTTTCTAAATTAATGTTGCTAAATTGTTTTTGCATGAAGTCCCACATGCAGATGCTAATTCGAGGTTAGGTGAGGAATCATTGGTGCACGATGCAATTTGAGACCTTGTTATGCTGACCAATGTATGCAATTAGCTCATTACAGATTATAGTTTTAGTGGTTTGTGTTGCTATAATCGAATGCATTGTTATTCAAATACTGCATAGATTGCATCTTTTCCGCCGTTATGGACAGCTATTAATGTTCATTTACATATATCAATTGGTGTTGAGACACATCTATATTGTGCTAGCTTTGTTAATATAGGGAAATAAATTCATTAACTTTGAATAAACTGGTGTGGTTATTCATGGCCGAAAGGTCATGGTTCGCCGAAATGTATTCTGGATTAATTGTTAAGTGTTATGTTGATCAGGGTATTGCTTATGTTCGTTATTGATTATTGATTAGATTAAATTGATTGATCTCGGGTGAAGAGAGTCCCACTTAGTCAAAAGATTCATCGACCCGAAGAGCGTCCAAACACAGGTAAATTATTAGGGAGGAACGCTCTATCAGTAGATGGTAGCAGAGGACGGTTTAGACTTTTGAGACCCCACTCGAGAGGTATATGGTGTTGAATTAGATTTTTCTTGGGTAAAACAGATTGAGAGAATGATGATGGGCTAAGTCCCCCGCGACTTTCCCGGGATCTCGGAGCTTGCGAATGGAGAGAATGGAGGTGTGGAATCGGCGTTGGCGGTACTAGTGACGGTATGAGTGAAGTTAGGGTTTTGCGCTTGCACAGCTTATTGCCGCAGATTGTTTGAAAAGGTTGCGAGGATTTTAGAGAATAGCGGAGGTGCGACTCCGAGGATTTTAGAGAATAGCGGAGGTGCGACTCCGAGTGTGAGAGTAGGGAAGTCGTCGAACTTCATGTGCATGTGGCGCTTTGTGCAGAAAAAGGTCCACGTGGTTGTTGTTGTTGAGACGGGCCCTGCGAGGTCAAGAGACTCCGGAGTATGTTGAAAAGTGTATGAGACACTTGTTTTATGTTGTGGACTGGTCGGGTTAGTAGGTTGACCGGGCGTGGTCAACGAGTCGGTACGTGTGTTAAGGGAGTGAAAGAAAACTTCGACTTCGGGCTTTGACAAATTCTAAGTGCACTAGAATAGATCATTGACAAGTTGAGAGCAGTCTGCGGGTCAGATTTGCTTGCGAAAGTGGGGACCGAGAAAGACGGAATAACTGCCGAGGCTAGTGAAAAATCCCTAAGGTCCTGAAGCGATTGTGTTACCCTTCCTGTAGTAAACCGACAGATCTGTTTTATTATTATTTTTTTGGTTGCTCGCAATACATGCCAGAAGTTGTTACGAGAGGAGCTGAGTGAAGGAGGACAAACCGCAAGGCTTTGTCAGCCGCAGTGTGTGTGAGTGTGACGTCACTAGGAGCCGCGCTGGGATAGGTTGGTTGCAAAGAAGGGTCGTGCACGGATTGGACGCAGTCCGTGGTGCTCGATTGGAAGGGGAAAGGCAAGCGAAGAGTATTCCGGGAATTAAAGTCACTTATTGATTACAAACTTTGTGAAATAAAAGACGAGAAAATGAAATTTTTTAAAGCATTAAAGAGTGCGATGAAGGGGGAGTCTTACATTAAAGCGAGCGTAGGAGAGGAGACGCCACCCGAAGGTACACCAGCTTACATTGTAATGGAGGAAAAAGGGGTAGCTCCGTGCCTTTGGCTAAAACAATGGCACAAGCTGACAGAGAAACATGGGAGCGTAGCGTTCCCGATCCATGGGACATTCAATATAAGGATCCTAGAGAATTTGAGATTTGCAACGTACGACATGAAGGTACCTCCAAGGCCAGCACAGTTTGAGGCTCTAGCGATTTGGGAACTAATGGCTAGACAGCAACAGCAAAATAAGTTTGAGACAAGGATAAGAAAGGTAGAAAAGACACTAGTGGATGCTAGGTGGGATAATGCACAGAAGGTGTGGAGATCAGATGTATTGCAGGGGATAAAATTGTTTCCCGCAATTACTAAGGAAGAAGAGGCGACAGGCAAGAAAGTTACCTGTAAGACAAACAGGAGGTGTTCCAAAGATAGAGAGGACGAGGAAAAGTTAAGGAGAGAAGAGGAGTTAGAGGATGAGGAGTTAATCATGCAATTGCTGAACGACCGTCCACCACCTTATGCAGAGAGTGGACAAGGTCCAAGTACCAGTTCTGCCCCTCCGGCACCGGTACAGAATAATGAAGCTCCGAATTCAGAAACGCCATCGAGATCTAAGGACCCGAGTTTACTGTTCACCCCGCAGATACCGCAGGTTAGGAGAATATATCCAGATGTGCCTATACTGAAAACAGCAGAAAATTATCAGCCGCAGGTCCCAAGGTACTACAGCAGTGACAACAGTACGGGAATGACCCTAGATCCAACCGTAATGGGAGTACAGAATGGTCGCAACCCAACATTGGCACAAGCTGAACCAACCCAGTTTTTGGATGCCTCAAAAGCAGATGCAGGGGGGAAACGCACATGCTCAGATGACGGGAAGTCAGATGGGCATGCCGGCAATGATGACCCATAGTGTGGGAATGAACATGCCTCAGAACATGGGGAATGGACAGAACGTAGATGCGATATCCCTACCCATTACTGTAGGTCCACCGGTACCTTTGTACATTCAGCCTAATTCAGGTATGAGCGGTCAAGGATCAATGGTGCAGAGTGGGATGGAAAGGAGGTGCATACAAAACACTCCAGAGACAACTCCGATAGCGGCTCTGCCAACTGGATCTGGGTCCTTGATGGAGTTTAGTCCCATATGTGCTCAGTCAACAATGGTGAGGTCGAGTCCCCCACTGATGATACCGCTATCATCGAATACTGAAAAGTTGCCGCAACCATCAATGGCAGTCGATGTGAATGCTACACTGATGGGGTTGAATGCGCAACAGCTGACACAGTGGTTCAACAGTCTGAATTCCACACAAAGCTCAGACAGTGGGAAGGGAGAAGACTATCTGAATAGGGTCAGATTGAACATGGAAGCAGAAGAATTGGTGGAAGGGACTATGGGTGTGAATAGGTTAGAGTCCTACTCGGAAGAAGAGCTGAGGTATCTATGTCCTAGGATTACGAGAGAAGTGAACAAGGTACATAGAAGGTTGCAAGAAATAGCTGACAAAAACGGGGTTGAGATAGACAAGACAAAACACTTGAGCAGGAGCTATAGATTGGATTTCGGGACCACAGACTTTGAACACATGAGGTCAGCAGGCATGAAGACACACCTTAGAGAATTGCTGCAGAGTGCGCAAGTGTGGAGGTGCTTAGACAAATGGGAAAGCAGATGGGTAAAGAGAAAGGAAAAGAGGAAAGACAGTGTCCCAGAGCACAACGAGAAAAGACCACAGAGTAGTGATGCAATAACCATGTTACCAATGAGGGAGACAGCAGGGGGAAAATTAGTACATGTACCGTGGCACAGGAGCGACATTCAGTCTTTTACGGATGATTTTCCCAAACTGAGAGAGAAACCGATAGAATGGTATCAACAGACTGATAGGTTTGTGAAGCTTGCAAAATGTCTCTGGGAAGACCTGAACACCCTCTTTGAGATTGTGGTTCCGGCAGATTTGTGGGAAGACTGCAAAAGGGCTGTAGGTTGGCCGACAAGTGAACCAGAGAGAGACAGGGATACGGGTGTACCATCACCTATGGTGATGAGCTTGTACTATAAGGTGATTGAGCATTTGAAGACGAAAGTTGCTTCGAAAAATGTGGATTGGCAGAAGATTGATCGAACTGCCCAAGAGGCTAAAGAGTCGATTCATAGTTACTATGAGAGGTTGTTGAAGGCGTTCAAGAACTACAGTGGCACGGAAACAATAGAGGCGAAGGACATGCTTCATTTTGTGTTCAGATTTGTGGAAGGGCTGAGACCAGAAATAAGTCAGATGATAAAGTCGCATTTGATTTGTTGGCAGTCGAAACCTATTGATGAGGTGTTGAATTACGCGAAATACTGTAGCGACGAAATTGAAGTGAAACAGAAAAGGTTGAAGGAGAAAGTGATGATGATGCAACTTAAAGCGGCTCAGACAGGTCTGCAAGGGTTGCAAGGGTTCCAACAGCAGATACCGCAGCCGCAGCCGCAGGGAAATATGGTGTTTCAGCCACAGGCGAGAGGCAGAGGCAGAGGAGGTTTTGGGAATAATGGTCCGGATTTGAACACTGTTGTAATTCCGAATGGTGTGCAGGCAATGAAAAGGGTGATGCCGTGTCACGTGTGCGGAATCGTCGGTCATTGGAAACGCGAGTGCCCGATGGTGGTGCAGGAAGGTGCAGGTGTTGGTCAGCAAAACAATGATGTCAATGCATTCCAGACAATCAGGGGACCGAAAATGAGAGGTCCAAACCCAAATTTTCAGACCATAAATCAGCTGCAGGGATTACAGCCCATGCAGCCGCAGCAGATGCAGATGCCCCGTATGCAGATGACGCAAATGCAGCCAATGCAACAGCAGTTTCCCATGGTACCTAATCAGCAAATGCAAATACCTTTGGCACCAGTGAGTCAGCAGCAAGTGATGGTTCCTCCACAGGTCTCGGGTCAGGTAATGAGTACAAATGGCACCGTACAACATTTCCCATTACACAGTGAGAATGGAATAAACAATGTATGGGAGAGTGAAAGTTCAGATGAGGAGGGAAATTGTGTGCTTGCAGCATCCTTGGAAGTTGATCAAAAGGGTCCATATGTGGAGGGAAGAGTTATGGGTCATAGCGTTTCATTCTTGGTCGACACAGGAGCCACACGTTCAACTGTCAGGAGTATTGAAGTGCCAAATTTGCCTCTCTCAGGGAGAACAGTTCAAGTAGTGGGAGTAGCAAACAGGCACCTGACGAACCCAATCACAGATCCAGTACCAGTCACAATTGGTAACTATCAAGGGTCACATAAATTTGTGGTATGTGACTCAAGCCCGATAGCACTGTTAGGGAGAGACCTATTGTGCAAATTGGGATGTTCGATTATGTGTTCAAACGATGGAATTAGAATTCAGACGAGCAGTGATGGGGAAGAAGAGGACAGTGTAGAAGGGGATGAGATGGAAACTGTCAATGAAGAATATCCTCTAATTAACCTTTTTCCAATGATAACTGAAGAAGCTATTCCAGCTGAATTACGAGAAACAGTCGGAAAGGAAGTGTGGGATATGACAGGAAAAGAGGTGGGATTGATGAAAGGAGTGGAACCAGTGAAAGTGACTGTAAAACCCAATGTAATCTTTCCCCAGACCCCACAATACCACATGGCACAAGACACCCTCATGAAAGTCTCCCAACTCATTGACGAGTTTGTAAAACAGGGAGTACTGAAAGAAGTGTTAAGTAGTCCATGTAATTCACCAATCATGGGACTAATAAAGCCGAGTGGGAAGGTCCGAATAGTGCAGGACTTGAGGAAAATAAATGACATCATAATCAAATGCTGCCCTGTCGTACCCAATCCAGCTGTGATAATGTTCCAAGTCCCTTGCGATGCCGAGTGGTTCTCAGTCATTGACTTGTCACAAGCATTCTTTTCGGTGCCTCTTCATGAGGACAGACAATTTCTCTTTTGTTTCAAATTCTTAGACAGAGTTTACAGTTGGTGTCGAATTCCTCAAGGGTTTTCGGAGTCACCGTCAATTTTCAATCAGATTCTAAAGAAAGACTTGGAAGCGTTAGAATTGCCATTCGAGTCAACCCTAGTACAGTACATCGATGACTTATTGATTGCATCTAAGACAGAAAGTGGCTGCACAGCCGACACCATTGCTCTACTGAACCATTTGGGAAGGAATGGACACAAGGTGTCTCCTTCAAAGTTGCAGTTCTGTCAGAAGAAAGTAAAATACTTGGGTCATCAAATAGAGAAAGGGTCACGGAGAATAATGAAGGAAAGAATTACAAGTGTACTTCAAATGAGTCCACCAAAGACGAGGAGGGAGGTGAGGACGTTTTTGGGGATGGTGAGCTACTGTCGCCAGTGGATTCCCAACTTTTCAACTCTAGCAAAGCCTTTACTGAAACTGACCCAGAAGGATGCCTTGGATCACCTTGAGCTGAAAGGAGATGAGATGGATGCTTTTATTGAATTGAAAGAATGCATGTGCAGGGCTCCAGCTTTAGGTATGCCTGATTACACAAAGCCTTTCACATTGTTTTGTCATGAACGCGATGCATGTTCTTTGTCTGTCTTGACCCAAGCCCATGGTGGCATAAACAGACCAGTAGCGTATTTTTCAGCTACTTTGGATCCGGTCGCAGCAGCACTGCCAGGGTGTTTGCGCGCCGTAGCAGCAGTTGGTATCAGCCTCACTCAGAGTGAAGGAATAGTGATGGGACACCCATTAACAGTCATGGTCCCTCACTCAGTTGAGATACTTTTGACCCGCTCCCGAACACAACACATGACTGGAGCAAGACTCACAAGGTATGAAACAATAATTCTGGGCTCACCGAATGTGCAGCTGAAAAGGTGCACTACGTTGAATCCAGCAACCTTGCTTCCCGGTGAAAATGCTGAAATTGAGAACGCTGAAGACGTCGAGCACGACTGTCTTCAGGTGACTGAATTTTGCACAAAACCTCGACCTGACATTAAGGATACTAAGCTTGATGAAAATGACCAAATTGTTTTTGTTGATGGGTCATGTTTAAGAGATGCATTGGGAATATTGAAAGCAGGATATGCTGTATGTACTGTAACAGGTGTCTTGGAAGCATCCTGGCTTCAAGGAGTCTATTCCGCACAAGTAGCAGAGCTTGTAGCACTTACAAGAGCATGCCAACTGTCTACATTGATGAAGGTTACCATTTACACTGACAGTCAGTACGGGTTTGGAATTGTGCACGATTTTGGGCAACTATGGTCACAGAGAGGTTTCCTGACCTCTTCAGGGTCCCCAGTGAAAAACGGGGAGAGAATAAGGGAATTGTTACACGCCATCCAAATGCCAGCCGAAATTGCAGTGGTAAAGTGTAGTGCGCATACAAAAGGACAGGACTATGTTTCTCTGGGAAATGCATATGCGGATCAAGTCGCAAGATTTTGTGCCTTGAACTGTATATTGCTCAGGGATGAATGGAATTTGATAAGTGAACCAGAACTAGAACCAGCTGAAGCATTTGCCTTGAAGGTCGTAGATACAATGGATGAACTTAAAGCATTACAGAATAGTGTCGGGGAGGATGAAAGAGTTTCCTGGATTAAGTCACAATGTACAAAGAGACCAGATGAGTTATGGGTTTCAAGTGAGGGAAAATTTGTTTTACCAAATAGTCTCTTATCGCAGCTAGCGCGGTTCTATCATGGGCAGGCTCACCTAGGGAGAGATGCCATGATAAGATTGTTTAAAACTGATTGGTTTAACCCCAGATTCCGTCAAGTTGCAGAAGCAATTTGCCATCGATGTGTCATTTGTCAGCAGATGAACCCAGGAAAGGGAACGGTTGTGAACCTGAGCCACATTGGTAGGGCGGGAGGCCCGTTCAGTAGAATGCAGATGGACTTTATTGAGATGCCTGTGCATGGAGGTCTGAAGTATGTGTTGGTGATTGTGTGCATCTTTAGTCACTGGATTGAAGCATACCCCACACGTAGGAATGACAGCCTTACAGTTGCAAAACTCTTGTTGAGGGAGTTGATACCACGTTTCGGATTCCCGATCTCTTTAGAATCAGATAGAGGAAGTCACTTCAATAACGAGGTGATAAAGTTACTTTGCGCAGCGCTGAACATTGAGCAAAAACTGCATTGTAGCTATCGCCCTGAAGCCTCAGGACTGGTGGAGCAGATGAATGGTACCCTGAAATCAAGAATGGCGAAAATATGTGCATCGACAAATTTGAAATGGCCTGACGCATTGCCTTTGGTGTTAATGTCAATGAGAAACACCCCTGACAGAAAGACTGGATTGTCCCCGCACGAAATTCTCATGGTCAGGGCCATGAGACTTCCTGCAGTTCCCGCAAACGCGCTTTTGAATATTACAGATGATATGGTATTAGACTACTGCAAAGGTCTGGCTGACGTGGTTCGCTCTTTCTCTCACCAGGTGGAAGCAACCACCTTGACACCGATCCAAGGTCCAGGACACACACTGAAAGCAGGTGACTGGGTCGTGATAAAGAAGCACGTGAGGAAGTCGTGTCTGGAACCCCGTTGGAAAGGCCCTTTCCAAGTGATCCTGACGACCACTACCGCTGTGAAGTGTGCGGGAGTTCCCAACTGGATTCACGCCAGTCACACAAAGAAGGTGTTGTGTCCCACAGATGAGGAAGTTGAAGCGCTGAAACTGCCAGTAACTGATAACACAGTGCCGAGCGCTGAGACAGAGCAAAACAGAACTAGAAGCGAACAGGCAGAAACAGGAGAGAGAGAAATATTCTCTGAGGACGAAACAACAGATTCGCTTGGGGAAGACCAAGGAGAAACCTCAGACAGCGACGAAGCAGCTGAAGGTGACAAAGAGCCTGAAGCAGCTGAGGGTAGCAAAGAGCCTGAAGCAGCTGAAGGTGACAAAGAGCCTGAAGCAGCTGAAAGTGATAAAGAGCCTGAAGAAAGTAACGGTGACGAAGGGCTCGAAAGAGGTGAAAAAGCAGGAGAGCCTGATCAGAGGAGGGCTTTCCCAGAAGCAGACGGTATAGAAAAAGAAAAGAAAAACCTGATTGACTCCCCAGAAGGAGGGGACAAGGCAGAACAGAACGAAACTGCTCAAACTTCCTCAGAAGAGATCGCAGGTCCATCAAGTGGACATAGTGCAAAGAAAAGACCAAATATATCACCAGTAAAAGTAAAAACTAGAGAAAAGTTGAACGACGGTGAAGGGCCAAGAGTGAAAGAGAAAAGAAAGGAAGTGTCTGTCGTGGTACCAACATCAAGTAAAGAAAAAGACTTGGCCAAAGAGGAAAGTACCAGTGAGGCAGAATCGAAGAGAGATGCAAAATTGAAAAGGAAAAGGATACCAAACAGGAGATATTCCGGTCCAGAATGGGCATATGTAGTCAATGACGATAGGACCGACGAATTTGTATCTCTTAGCCTCGAGAACGAAGAAGAAGAGATACCAATAGAAAAGAAAAGTTTTATGGACACTGTTGATTGAAAGGGTGATAAATGACATTGCTTGCTATGATCTAACGTGATACAACCAGCTGAGACATTGCTAAACCGGATGAGACATTTGATAACTTGATAAGACTTTGATAACCTGATTGACTCTTAAACCCGATTTGAGACAACGTTGCTAACTGAAGAAAAAAAAAAAAAAAAAAAAAAAAAGACTGAGTTATTGCCGAATTGAGACAAATGCTGCTAACTGATAAGTGACTGAGCTCCTGAAGAAGACTGTGTGAACATTGCGCTCGTTCAGCTTTGTAACTGAATTGCTAAATAGTTTCTTTTATAAGTGCTTCTAGCTCTCTGATTCTATACAGATCATGACACAAAACAGTAGGGTGAAATATTGTAAATATGCGTGTATAGGCTTGATAGCTGCATGTGTACTAATAATAATGGCAATAGTGCTTGCTACACGTGGAAAGGGTGAGAATGAGAAAATTGATGCTTCTACTTTTGCTCCTGTTATTGTCACTGAACTAACCGCATTGAAAAGACTAGAATTAGATGAGAGACACTTGCATGAAAAGAAGGAACTTTCGTATAACGTTTTCTATCGCTTGCTAACAGAATATGTTGAGACTATGGATGCGAAAGATTGTTATGTGTGTACACAGATACCGACATCAGTAAAGGAAGGGGTGACTTATCACCTCATGCCTCTTACATACGGGATTACATGTAGTATAGTAATTTCTAGATTTTATGGTCAAACAAACATACAGTATTTTTACTCGAATTATGATGTTACCTTTGCATATGTTCCTATAATAACGCAGCTAAGCCAGATTGCCAAAGATTGGGATGCTAAAATAATGAGGGAATTTTTCGAGCCAATGCAACCTTTTGAAACAGCTCACGCACATAGGGAAAACCTTACATGCTCACTCACTGCAGTAGAAATAAGCTTTTTAGATCGCACAGATGATAGAAGGGCACAAATGAATGCGAAGTTAGAAAAAGAGCTAAGTAAGAGGACTTCAATAGACAATTATGCTTTTGCCGCAATAAGAACACAAGGGAGAATAGCTTTAGATGCTTGGCATGTAGGGAAATTTTGTATATATCGTGGTGAATCTTATTATGACAACATTTTTGAGGGAGCGAGTGAATGTAAACATACGTTTATCTTTAAAGCCAAATGGACATTCATGCTGAACGGACTTGACCCTGTCATACCAGGTGTATATTACATTTGTGGGCATAATGCCTATTATCGTCTTCCAAAGGGATGGTGGGGGAGATGTTATTTGGGTATAGTGTTCCCAAAGATTTATCAACTGGATGACCCATCGGTAATTTCAAAGGCGTCTGGATCCCATCGTATCCAGAAAAGAGAGACCGCAGCTGCTGTGGTAGGAGATATATTTGGAGCCATGATTCCTTCATTGGGAGTCGTGTTGAATTCCATCAAAATAAGAAAGTTGTCTACTATAGTGGATAACATGTTGACAAAGTTTTCAGGTGCTATAATCCTGATGGATGCTGAACTTGCAGCAGAAAGAGCTATGACTCTTCAAAACAGGCTTGCCCTAGACATTCTTTTAGCAAAGGATGGCGGCGTTTGCAAAATGCTTGGTGCACGTCACTGTTGTACGTATATACCAGACAACAGTGTGAAAATTAAAACAATGCTTGCAAATTTAACGAAAGAGAGTGCAGACTTGAAGGAATTGAAAGAACCAGGAGTTTGGGAGAAGGTTGGAAAGGGAATTGCTTCAGTGGGAAATTGGCTTGGTGGCATTTGGAATGGAATATTGCTAAAAATAATACAGGGAATATTAATAGTACTGATTTGCATCTTTGGGATTTGGGGAATAAAAAGGGGAATATTAATGATCATGGAAAGAATTAAGAGAAGGAAGGAAGAGAAAATGATGAAAAGAATGGCAGAAGAATACAAAGAAAGAACAAGGGGAACTAAAAGGAAAAGAGAACTGACAGAGTTTTAGTGGAATAAAATTTGTGGGAATAGTTTGTGTGATGACAAGAAGTCATCAGAGGAGGGATTGATGACGCGGAAATGAAGGTTTTACATTATTAGCGCATAAACGTAGTGCCGCAATAATCAAGTGTGACTTTAATCGAAATAATAAAGATTGTACGGGGACAAATGTGCCCTCAGAGTAGTTTGCCAACATTTATAAGCGTGCTTTATATATCGTGATGTATTAGAATTGTACGAATTTGCCATAATCGTAAACGTGTGCCATGATTTGCTTGTTTGAAATGCTTTAGCTTAGCATAACTTTAGTGGAGGCTTTGGCCTAGTTGCCTGGTCTCACGGTTTAGATGCTCGTGTTTTTCTAATGTGCTAATAAACGTGTATTTCTGCTTGAAGCTGTACTTTTCCAGTGAGATCGGTTCACATGCTTATCTTTAAGGTTTCGTGCCAGCCTGGCATCTTCCTCTTTGCTCCAAGGTCAATCTGCAGATGCAGACAATGGACGCTCTGAAAGTGAGTTAATTGGTAAAATATGTTGCAACTTACGTACCCGTCTCCAAGGATAATGTATGCCTAGGTAGAAGCTTGAGAACTGTGGTTTTTGATTGGACAATTTGAAGCCAACCTATGAACCCTCCAATGGAAGACCCTACTGGATTTGAACTGTTGTCTATTTAAACCAGGTGCACAAGAAGAAAGCAGCCATTGCACCCTTTACAGCCATTACCAGCCATTAGCCATTACCAGCCTTTTACCCGCCATTTTGCAGCTATTATGGCCTATCTTGCTGCGATGCCATTTTGAATGAGACTTTGATGCTTTCTCTAATCGAGAGAAAGAGACTTTAAGAAATTCTCGCCCTAGAGACTTTAACTTTGATTCGTCCCTTTGCATGTAGTAGTAGTTTATCTTGCCGCCGTGAGGCAATTGCCCCGTCCACCTTGCCCCCTTTGCCCCGTCCCATGCTGATCGAAACCGGTATCCATGCTGATCGAAACCGGTACCTGTGAGACGAAGACTTCCTTGAATGCTGATTGTAATTGGTAAATCTGAAAGGAAATTGTACAATTGCATTGTGTTTCTTTTTAGGTGACCAACTGCTGATTTTTGATAAGAGCCCTAGCTAGGAGTTTTCTAAATTAATGTTGCTAAATTGTTTTTGCATGAAGTCCCACATGCAGATGCTAATTCGAGGTTAGGTGAGGAATCATTGGTGCACGATGCAATTTGAGACCTTGTTATGCTGACCAATGTATGCAATTAGCTCATTACAGATTATAGTTTTAGTGGTTTGTGTTGCTATTATCGAATGCATTGTTATTCAAATACTGCATAGATTGCATCTTTTCCGCCGTTATGGACAGCTATTAATGTTCATTTACATATATCAATTGGTGTTGAGACACATCTATATTGTGCTAGCTTTGTTAATATAGGGAAATAAATTCATTAACTTTGAATAAACTGGTGTGGTTATTCATGGCCGAAAGGTCAGGGTTCGCCGAAATGTATTCTGGATTAATTGTTAAGTGTTATGTTGATCAGGGTATTGCTTATGTTCGTTATTGATTATTGATTAGATTAAATTGATTGATCTCGGGTGAAGAGAGTCCCACTTAGTCAAAAGATTCATCGACCCGAAGAGCGTCCAAACACAGGTAAATTATTAGGGAGGAACGCTCTATCACATCTGACTGAAATTGTCCAAGGTCGGGTGGTCGTGCTGCAAACGAGAGGAAAAGTGACCGGGAAATTGTGCTGCAAGCTGGAGGGAGGGGCATTTGTAGATATGGGTCCTATATCTGGCTATCTGGTACTGTTACTTTGGGAGTTACTGAGCTCTGAGTCTGTAAGCCCACACCACCTCACTTGGTAGGCCTTGCACTTCTCACCTTACTGCACTGAGAGAAAAGTGTTCAGTTTTTTTTTATAACTTATTAGGTTATTAGGTTAATCCTAGCAGATCAGAGTTAAATAGACCCAATTCCCACAATTGAGGCTATAAGTCCTCTGTGCTCTTTGGCTTCCGAACCAGGTCCAATAAGTCTCACATTTCACACATTTTGAACAATTGAAGCACTTAGTGAATGCAGAGGGGTAGATAAACGTGCATAGTCAGTGGCAAGTGATCTAGACCATCAAGGAGGGTGGAATGGCCTCCTGGCTTGATGTGAAGAGAACATTCAAAGGATACATACAAGTCCAGGATGCATGTGTAACCGCAGTCCAACAATGCATCTTTCAGTAATAATATCTATGTTTTTTTAGAAGAATCGAAGTGTTCTGTACATGTACTTTTAATGCCTTTGCCCTTCTCCTAGAGGCTGCTGCGACGGTATGGTCAGAGCAAGGACCTTGTGATTTCAATTCATCAGTTATCAAAACGAGCGTAACGTCACTTCCGTTACACTGCATTTTGGCGAATCGCCATTTTTGCTTGGATTTTTTTATTTGCCATGACACAGCAAAAACCGCCTAATTTTCTTGCATCGTCAAGGTAACAGTGTTTAAAGCGAACAGACCAGAATCCAGGTGAAGAAACTCATTTACATGTTCTTTTTTTAAATAAATGAATAGTTAAGAGAGGAGGTGTAATACGCAAAAGGAGCATCAGAGAAGCGTCTGGCGCCTCTGCTAAAATATCCTCCGTGTTAAATTATTCTGCAGGTGCAGATCCAGAGGTGAGGTGAAGGCAGAAGAGGATTCGGGAGCCATCAGGCTCAGAGTGGAATAAATGACTTCAGGAATACCGATTTGATTGTGGAAAGAGCTGGAGGGCAGCAATATGGCAGCGCGGAGAGAGCCGTGCAAAGGTGGCTTGAAAGATAAAAGAAGTAATTTGGCCTAGACCAGAAGAGAATGTTATTCCATGTGGTTCCCCAAGGAGATCATTGAAAGAGACAAAAAGATTGAACAAGCATTTGCAATGCAACGGGTCTCGCGTTTGCTCATGTTAGAGCTAATAGCTTTGTAAACTCCTAACCGGACTTTTCACTTGTAACGAAACCTATCAGCAAAAGTGCAATTACGTACGCAACCGGAAAAAGTGTAATAAACTGTGTAACAGGGTCGATATGCAAAGCGCTCGACTTCTGCCCAGCGAGATCGCGCTCCGAAAATAGAGAAAAAGTAGTCCACGAACCGGACGGAAAACAGCGAGCCTCGTATGTTTTCTGCACTTGGTCAATGCACTCGAGGAGGGCTACCCACCGGTAAAGGCATGACGTATGCGTGCCTTCCACTAATGAAATCAAGCAGATTCTAACAGGAAAGCCCACGAACCAATGAAAGACACTGACGTGACGTGGACGGCGCTCTGAGCCCTTTTTAATTCCTAAAGCGTCTCGCTAAGCGACACACATGCCCAAGCTTTTGACTCTCAATCTCTTTATTTCAATGTAAATATAACTATATTAGCCTTTGTCTTTACATTGGTCTGCCTGCTGTTTCCGGCAGCCTGCCTGTCTTTGTGACTATCTCTGTCTATAGTGAAAGCTATCACTATGTTGATTCGCTCTGCCTCTGTCCAGTTCCCTTTATATCCAAATACAGTACCACAAAAGTGACAGGTGCTAATTGTTCTCCAGTACATACAAAGATCTGAATTGCTCAGCAGCTTGAAGCTTCCTAGTTTGCCACCCATAAAATCAGTCAAACAAGGTGATCAGCAAAGTGTCCTCAGTCGGTACTACTCATGACTAAAAATGCACTGAGACACGAGGCTGAACATACGATAGCCAGTCTAAAAGTGTTTTCCCATCATATTCAAAAAGATTGCTTGTGGTGAAAAAATAACTTCGAACCCTCATGGATCATAGTGCTGGACAATATGAGAAAAGAGGAGAGGTGTAAGCCTAGCAGAAGGAGCTTGACACTCACTATGGGGGTCATTCAGACCCCGGCGGGTGGCGGGAGCCGCCCGCCTGGAGGGAACCGCCATATGGCCACTCCGCGGTCGAAAGACCGCGGAGGCCATTCTGGCTTTCCCGCTGGGCTGGCGGGCGACCGCCAGAAGGCCGCCCGCCAGCCCAGCGGGAAACCCCTTCCCACGAGGAAGCCGGCTCCGAATGGAGCCGGCGGAGTGGGAAGGTGCGACGGGTGCAGTTGCACCCGTCGCGAATTTCAGTGTCTGCTGAGCAGACACTGAAATTCTTTGTGGGGCCCTCTTACGGGGGCCCCTGCAGTGCCCATGTCATTGGCATGGGCACTGCAGGGGCCCCCAGGGGCCCCACGACACCCCATACCGCCATCCTGTTCCTGGCGGGCGAACCGCCAGGAACAGGATGGCGGTATGGGGTGTCGGAATCCCCATGGCGGCGCAGCAAGCTGCGCCGCCATGGAGGATTCCTGAGGGCATCGGAAAACCGGCGGGAGACCGCCGGTTTTCCTGTTCTGACCGCGGCCAAACCGCCGCGGTCAGAATTCCCTGCGGGGCACCGCCAGCCTGTTGGCGGTGCTCCCGCATTCCCGGCCCCGGCGGTCCTTGACCGCCGGGGTCGGAATGACCCCCTATGTGTTTATATGTTAGTGTTCTTGGGTGCCTGGGTTCATGGGTTAGTATTCACGGGTGTGCTCACATCTGCATTAGTGGATTGGTCTCTAGATGGCACTCAAAGAAGTATATCCTCCAGGTTAGTGTTCTGCTTACACTATGAGTGCAAAAACTTCATCCCTGAGTGTATAATCATCTCATCAACAAGTCACAATTGCGTCTTTCATGACAAGGTGCATCGTCATCTACATGTGTTTTTACAAATTCCTTGTCTCCATGGTCATGCTAAGAGGTGATTGTCCTGACAACAGGTGGTGACCTAGAATATGCTAGTGTACAGGGCAGTACAGTGACTATGGATTTGTGTGTTCGAAAGAGAGCTTAAGTATGTACAGACCATCACCAGAAACAAAGATATAACTTGTCTAGCTTGCACCTCACTCCGCATCAGCATGCAAGACTTACAGTAGTTCATGTTGTGTCTCCTTTCGCAAAGACATTCAGCTAAAATATTATCTGTTTGCACTAAGCATTAAAGCCAGTCACTCCCCTTCCGTGGGATGACCTGGCGTGCTATTTAATTTGGAATGATTTGAAAGCTAAAATGCTGTACTTGAAGGATGTGATTGGTTACGTCCCCTGCCAGCGGAACTGAATGTTTTTGAAGGGATCAACACAAACGTCACGTCTTCCTCACAGAAACCTCTGCGCAGAGGTTGCGAAAATAGAGAAAAAGTAGTCCACGAACCGGACGGGAAAACAGTGAGCCTCGCATGTTTTCTGTACTTGGTCGATACGCTCGAGGAGGGCTAACCACCGGAAAAGGCATGACGTATGCGTGCCTTCCACTAATGAAATCAAGCAGATTCTAACAGGCAAGCCCACGAACCAATGAAAGACACTGACGTGACGTGGAAAGGGCTCCGAGCCCTTTTTAATTCCTAAAGCGTCTCGCTTAGCGAAACGCATGCACAAGTGCATGCGACGCAGGCTCGACCCTAAAAATAAGTCAAGCTGAACGGAACTAATAGGTCGCAGGGTTCGCAATTTGCGTTGGCACCTGGTGCCCTCAGGGCTACGGCAATGGACTTCCAGCATTTACTTGCCATCCTAATGTCTTTGAACTAAGTCTACTGCGTTTTCACTACTGACTACTACTGAGTCCTCCTACTGGGCCCCCTACTACTATTGGGGACGTTTTAGATTCAACCAGTTAAGAGATCATAGACAGCTCCCTAAGCAGAAAGCAGATTACCAGCAACCCCCATCTGCATGACTTGCAGCAGCAGCCAGAGTGACTGACCACACTGCATTCACAAGTGAGCAGGTGAAGCTGTGAGTTAGTGAGTTTAAGGCTGACCACAATGATCAAGAGTCACTCATTCATATCATGTTACGTATTTAGCAGGATATCATCTGGTTACGCTCAAATGGTGAGATCTCTAACATTAGACATACCAATATCAATAAGACAGGATAAAGGACCCAGTGTGGCTTAAACAGCTAATGTTCAAAATATAATGCAGTTGTCTCATTATCCAAGTGTATTCACCCAGTGCATCCCACACAAAAAGAGCAGAATAAATACATGAGTGTAAGCCATCAGGGTCCTAGTATTTGAGGTGAGAGACATATGTGGTAAGAGAGATTGTCCAGGCCTCATGGGAGTAAATGCAGGGGCTTGCTGTGCTCAAAGGTCACACACTCTGAAAACATGGGAGAGATAACTCTACATTACTAGCAAAGAAGAATAAATATATCTACAAATGGCCCATGGGCCAGGGGCATTACTTTCTGTAATATTGCTCAGCGGGGACTTCCCGACTGAGCTCCGTGGACCACATCTCCTGAATGTGGTGGAGAGCCAGCTCAGGCCAGTCCTTACATGGTGCAAATGTGTACTCTGATGATCAGTTACACCTGGAATCACTTGCCCTGACCTTTAGATGATGATATCTCTTAAGGTTAGAGACCTCACTGTTATAGAGTGTATAGTTCAGTGCACAAGTTTCATTGTTTAAACTTCACAGATTGTAATGGAGACACATTTTTGTTTTGTGCTCCTTCTTTTTTAAGTTTCTAGAAGTGGATATCATTCTTGGCAATTATGACCAACATATCACTAAGGAAAAAAATATTTTGTTACAAGTTTGTTTTCAATTGTAAATACTACTATTTAGTAACAATGTTATGTGAATAGTGTGTGACTACAGGAGCCACCAGGAGCCACCACCCGGCACCTGACCATGTTGCCTTCACTCACGAGTGCTGTATACAGTTTTCACAGTCACATACTTTCATGATTCCATGACCAATGACCGCACATATTGATGCCTCTGGTGGTTACCGGCTTGTCTCTCTCTGTGTATGTTTACCTGCTGTTTCTGCCTTATTTGCATTGGAATCGAGATAATGATGACGTTAATCCATTCTGTCCTGGGCATGAGAGAGGGTAGCTCCAGAAGGTTCAATGTATCACAATTTTTCCTTGGAAAATCTATCACCGCCATTTTATGTATTACTGAACCGTCTTTGGTTGAATACGTTTTTTTCCTTTTCATATCTTTTTTTGTTTTCTCCACCACATGTTTTTTGTTTGAGTCTACTACTGTCAATGAATCTCAGCTCTTGATACCATGTAACTTTGGTGGATTTCTTCATGGACTACCATTGTATTTATTTATTATTGATCTTAGATTATGATTCTGACCAGTTACACAGATACTCATTCATTTCTTTATTTAGAGTTGTGAGTCCCAAGGTCCGCTTGATCCCATGGAACTCGTCCCCTAGGAGGGGAGGGTAAGAAGTGCATTATTGTGCCTAATGGTGCATGATTTTGGTTGTCCACACCTGTCACCCTGTTTCTCACAAAACACCACTGGATGTCTTCAATAGTTGGTGACAAGTCTGTTTTGATGATGTTTTTTTATTTATAACAAGTTTCCCTTTCCCTACACAGGTTTGCTTATTTAGGCCATTCATGGTGTAGTGCTAATGTAAGTAACGTCCACACTCCGATAATCCATTGAGGTAATTCAGCAGAAGAATTATTGTGATTGCTGGTCCTGAAGAAGTGTTGCACGATCCGTAGGGACAAAGAGGGCGCAAAACATGTTGTCCTCATATACTAGCTGTAGGGAAAAGTGTCCTTAACAACTTTTCTTTTTCTACTTGTTGAGAGTGGGGGGAAACTTATTCCGTACTCACTCCCCAGTTTTGTTTTTAATATTGACAAAGGCCTTCCACTTCAATTAAAACTAACAGTTTAGGAGGTCCTTGAGCCAATTTTACTCTGTTTTCTTGTGTTCTCTTCTGCTTTTCTTTTTGTAAGGATAGGTTTAAATATATTCCTAATCCCTTTCTTGGCACACACTGTTGTCTTCGGGAGCCCGTCAGACATTGCAGCGCCGGTCTGACGTGGAGCACCCTATGATGAAGCATGACATCCTATGGATGTGTGAGGGCCCGTACTTCCTAATACTTGAATTGCCGGTGCCAAACCTGTGCCCTTTTATTTTACATTTAGGAACTGTGTACTCTTTTTGATGTATTTAGCTGTTTGGGAGGCCGTACACTGGACCTTTGTAAATCTCCCTGTCCCTCTTTTGTTTTGCCATGTTATAAAGCACCCATCCAAGTTGGGTAAGTCAGGATACATGATTGAATGCAAGTGTTTTTCTCCCCACAGAATCACCGTCTCATTTTTTAATTGTAATGGAGCACACATATGCCCCTTAGTCATATAGGTGCTCTACAGGTGCACCCCTATACGCGGGGTGCACCAAAGGGGCATTTTGCCCTTTGCCATCCCTGGTTTTGCATTTCCTAACTAGTGATTTCTTAATATGAAGTACCGCAGTTTATAAAACTTTAATACAGGTTTAAAAAAACAAATCCAATAAACGTTGAATGTAAAGGCTTTAATCTGTATGAGGAATTGAACCAAATTGATTCAGCTTTTGGCCAGAATTTAAATTTAAAAAAAACCTTTTTGAGCAGTACAACATTTCCCATGTCAGTTGTTGGATGGTTACCCAGGGCCCTGTTCACAGAGGTAAATGTCATAAATGTAAGAAATTCACAAAGGGGTATCTGGCATGTGTAAATTCATTTTTCTATTGCAGATGTCTCTGCCACGGGTGAGGATAAATCTGGAATAGTATTTTCCACTCAAGGGATGTGACATGTGCGTTTCAGAGCATTGTTTGCCAGACATGTACATTTGTGTGAATTCTCAAATAAAGTTTTTTCTGACCCCTTTCCACTCTGCAAATCGTAAGAAACCATTTTCACCAGGTTTCAAAGTAGCTCCCCTTCTGGGAAGGAGAAAGGATTGCCCTTGGAGTTGTTTGGGTGAGGAGACAGAATTCTCCATGAGGAAAATGTTTTTCCGGTGTAGAAAAATTGTGGGTTTGCGCATGTGGCTACATTCTCCAGGTGCGTCTTCAACAATGGAGAACGCTACACAGAGGAGCAGAACTCCAGGAGACATGTCACCTGTCATTATAGCTTCTGCTGCAAGCCCAGTAACTCCCAGCTAATGACCTTTCCAACCTCTGTGGTAAGCAGCAGGGCGCTAATTACATTTTGTAATGTCAGTGAAATGCCATTGTTTCTACAATCAGCAGCGAAAATCACGTAAAGCAGTGGGTCCAGATGGTTGACTGTTTACTGGCATTTCTGGGTTGACAAATTTGGCAATTAGTTTGCCATTATTATTACATCATTGTCAGGGGCAGCTCCTTCGCAATGACGAAGGAGCGTCGCTCCCCTGGCTAAGCCAGGAGATGAAAGATAAAACGATATTTAATTATCTTTTTATTTTTCGTCTGCTGGCTCAGCCAGCAGTGTGTTCAGGGTGGGGCGAGGTTGGGCTAGGTTGGGCGAGGTAGGAGGGAGGAGAAAGGGAGAGTGCATGACATGCGCATGTGTGTTTGGCTCGCCGTCTCCGGCGGTATACACAGCCGGGCTGGAGAAACAGCACAGACCCCAGGCTTGTGTCTGAGTGCCACTGCAAGCCATTGAGACCAATCCTGATGCTGCTTACATGCTATGTTTATGCTAGGGAGCCCAGAGGAGCAACGCGGCAGGAGGCAGTGGCAGCGACCATGGGAAAAAGTTTTTTTCTTTATCATTCTATATTTGTTTAATTTATTTATCCCCCTGTCACCCTCCACCCCGCACCTTAAGATTTGCGGCAGCCGCCGCTGATCATTGTAGATTCCAAGCATGGCTTGACCTTACTGCAGAGGGGTGATAAAGGGCCTGATGTACCACGCCATTTTGCATTTCTCAAGGGTCTGAATCGCTATGTCGGGCCATTAAGAAATGCAAAATGTTTTTTTTCAGATGTACAAAGCCCTTTAGGGAATTACATATTGCGATTTCTAACCAGTAGAAATCGCAAATTGCGATCCGCTGATTAGGAAATCGGAAATAGGAATTATCCAGTTGCGATTCCTATTCAGATTTACAAAGCAGGCCAGATGTATGAAGAAGTTTTGCCGGACGCAAACAGCCCATCGGGCCATTTACGACATGTAAAAGGCTCCTGGCCATGTACAATACAAATTTTGTGAGTCGATAACTTGCAAAAAAGGGATTGTGAGGTTCTATTAGGGAGGTACTTGCCAAGGGTGTCCCTTCCTAATAGCAAGTTGCAGGGCCATGTATGAATGTTTTGCGACCGTGGATGCGGTCATACAACATTCTCAGTTACCACCAACTTCAAGTTGGTAGTAACCCATTCACAAACAAGAAGGGGCCCCAGGGGACCACTTCCCTTTTGAGAATGGTAGCGAAAACGTTTTTTAAGGGCAGACAGTTGTCCCACAGACCACTGTCTACTCTTATAAAATAAAAAGAAAGCTTTTCATTTTCCTTTTTTAAACGCATCCCCTATTCTTTTAAGGAAAACGAGCTGCATTCAAAAATCTAAAGATTGCTTTATTTCAAAGCAATCACAGACATGGTGGTCTGCTCCCGCAGCAGGCCACCATCCCTGTGATTGTGGAAATTCCCAGTGGGGCCGCAAATTGCGACTTGCGACCTACCTCATGAATATTAATGAGGTGGGTCATTTGCGACCCCATTGGGAATCGCTACATGTGTCTGAGATACATTTCTACTTGCTCGTCTCTAATTGCGAGTCACAAAAAGTCGCAATTAGAGATTCACAAATAGAAATGGACATACTTCTGGCCTAGCATTTCCTAAATGCAAATTGGGCATTTAGAAAATGCAATTACCATAGATGGCAACGATGTGCAATTTTAAAAAAGCACCCCCAAAATGCTTTTTTTTAAATTTCAATAGAGCACGCACATGGTCCTTGGGCATATGTGTACTCTACATGTGCACCACCTTTTTTGAGGTGCATTTTTGAGGGGCCATAGTCATCCTTGGTTTTGCATTTCCCAAATAGCGATTTCCTAATGGGAATTGCAAAACCAGCACATTGTCTCAAATGGCATGGGATTTCTTATTTGCAATCTCCTAATAGCGATGCCTACTTTGTAGGAAATGCAAAATTGCATCTATGTACATCCGGCCCATAGTGCCCAAAAGCACCCTTCTCTGCGAGAAATTAAATGTGAGGGTCATAGTGTCCAGAAACATCTCCTATTTTTTCCATACCTAGAGTACCTAACAATAAAGGGATATCCTATAGGGTTAATCTAATGTATTTCTATCTAGATCCCTGCACTTATGCAGAATTATAATTAATCAAGAAATCTCTCATACCCATGAAGTTAAGTCCGCACTGGTAGTGGTAGTACCATCTTACCAGGATGAGGTGAGGAACTATATGATGAAGCATGCCACATTACGTGGGTGAGGCTTCCTTATCCAGAAAAACTGGATCTGGTCTTTCAATGTAGGGATATTTAATACAGAATATAATGTTCTTCTGCATTCCCTCTTGATGCTCTGTATGCATTGTGGTTAACTGTAATAACTTTTCAGAGGACGTGAGGTGTGCACTTTTTCCCTTTCAATCTCGTTGTGTGATTCCACATTAAAGGAACCCTAAGATACCCTATTCCAGCAAACCCGCTCAGGGTCCTCCTAGGTATACTGCCCTCCAAAATTATGGTATAACCATCTCTAACAGGACGCTAATCCTTCATATGACAGGGGCAGCCAAACATCTTTGAACAATCTTCTGGAAAAAGAAGGAGAGCCCTCCTGAGACCCTCTGCTTCCTCAAAATGTGGTAAGTGCATGCTATTGAAAAGGTCACTCACATAATATGCTGTGATCAGAAATTCTCATGCACATGACAATTGCGAACAGATTATATGGCGTGGCTGGAATTCTGTTGCTTCACCACTCAACAACTCCATGCCTTGCAATTTTTTGGATAACCTTATAGAGCACGAACTGCCCTGCAAAGACTACTATTAGGGACCCTACGACTGGACAAAAGGGAAGGGACAATGCAAGCCCCTCTCAGGGCTATGGCATAGGTAAGACATCAGAGGGAACACACCCACCTAAGACTCTATATTGCCCTTCACTAGTCAACTTCGACCATGATCTCCCTTGCTGCTATAAGGATACTTTATACTCCATATGACCACCTGCAATCCGGACCCCCGGAACATTACACTGGAAACTGGAGTCCCTCTACCCTCCAGCCTTCCCATGTTGTTCTCCCTTTTATTGTCGATCCTGACCGCTCTATCGTCCCACGTGTGTGACAGCACAAGGCTATAGGGAAGACCTGTACATACATTTCAGAATGCATCCTAATATTGCACTGGTCTTAAACATTTATTGATGTAATTTGTCATTTTGCTTATATCAGTGCAAACCAATAAAACGATTTACAACAAAACTACCAGGTCTGGAGAAGAAACTGTCTTGTCTTGCAATTTTCTTATCTGTTGGGAAAAATGTTTGCCAATTCTTGCCACAGAAGGTACCACTCCAACGTGCACCAGTTTTTGTTTATGCCGTATGGGACACCGCCTGCTTGGCAGAAGCTTCATCTTCTAAATAGGCTGAAATATATGGCTTAAAAAGAAAAGCAGATGCTCATTAACATCTCCAAACTGGTGCACCCCATTTTCTTCTGCTTGCTATAATGAAGCTTAGAAATTGTAGATGATGCTCCCAGGTTCCCATGTTAAATTATCTCAGAGTTAGGCCTGAGAACAGGTACATTACTGGTGACAATCATGGCTTAGGTCAGTACCACAGCATCTGTGGTCTTGGCTGGTAGCTGAAAACAATCTGCATTGAGATGCCCTTATAACCATCTGGTAGCTTGGAGCTGAGCTTAGCTAAGCCTCTTCACTCCTTCTCAGGAACAGAGAGCCGACATATAATATGCACAGCCTGTTGGGGTGCATCTAAACAGAACAGCTATATTTATCTCTGATCTGTGGACTAAATTCAGGGCTTTTTTTGGTAAAAGCAGTTTCATCTGCGATAAGTCTACAGCAGCAGCATGGTTTGGGCAATCAAGACTACAACGCAACGTGCTTTACACAAGGGCAAAATGTAAACTTATCTAGCATTATATATACTGGAGACTGTAGGGCTTTTGAACAATTGGCTACAAGCTCAAAGTCTCTGCAAATGTTGAAATTCAAGAAGAAGATTGTTTTGGCTAGTTGAAGAAACATGATTCTTCCCTACACCATGTGTAATCCAACAGGAATTATTTGCTGCAGTCACAGGCCTCTTTTTAACAAATACACTTGTTCATGTGAAGTGCCAGCACTGCACTTACAGATAGCCCATCTACCTCTTCTCAGCTTGTACTCTGTGAAACCATTGGTCCAGCCAATCCCATGAGCTGTGATGGGCTCTCTAAACAAAAAAAATGTTATCAGGCTATTGCAAAGCCATATATCGTGTCTGTCTGCTGCCAGTTTGTATCCCTTATTTCTGATGTTTTTATTCTCGCTCCTTAACAACTTTAATATATTTTATAGAAATTCAATGTCCCATTCCCATATGGTGAACTGGATGGTTTCTCTGGATTTCGGGATGTAGTTTGGGAATACTCTTTTTTTAAATAAGAATTGCTCAGTTTTTTTTATGGCAGATGTTTCTTTCAAAAGGATTAATCTAAGATTGTCATATTCTTAAATGTTTCCATGTTAAGCACCAGGAGTCAATGTATGTCAGGAGTGAAGGCTTTGTACAGTGTTTGTGAGCTGGTTCTTGAACATAGCAACAACTACTTGACGGAGATGTAGAGTACTGTGGCCCAGAGTTGGTCACCTACTACATCAGAGTAGATCTCATGCACACTTTATGCCACTGCATGCTAGCCAATACAGGAGTGATAATTAACATCTGCTATGCTTTGACAAAGGGCATGTTAAAAAATTGACAAATATTGTAAAATGTGTCCTTAACCAAATGCTACTTTGTAGTTCTTACTGCAGACAGTTTTAAAGTTATCAATACTTTAAAACGTACATTAAGAAGTTGTATAGAATGAGACAGAGAGACTCTGTGTGTTCTTCTTCAGGCATTGCCTCGTGCAACATTTTTAGGTCAAGCCTAACAGACACCACAGCTGTGTGATTGTGAAAGAGATATTGTGGACTTACCAAGAACATAGGCTTGGAGCCCACCCATTGCTTACTATTGGTTGACTTTCCTGTCACTGTCATTTGCCTACTTATTATTAGTGTTCCAGCTTGTCAATCAGGTGTGTGTCCCTCCTATGGATCATAGCCTCTTTACCATCTCTTTTCATCGGATGGCTTCTGTGCTTCCACTGCATACTTTACAATCACTATTTTTTGGGGGGTTAAATATTTCATGAGAGTGCCTGTGCTTTCCAAATGTCGGCCTGCTGCACTACCATTCGTCTGCACTCTGTAGTGCTCATTGTCTCTCATTCCCTTCCGCCTTCCCCCTCCATGTTGCGCCCTCTCTCATTTTGCCCCCTTTGTTTCTTGTCCCCATCCCTGCCCTCTGTGTTACTTCCTCCACCCTTGCCCTTCTTCCCTTTTGCCACTGCTTCACATCCTCTACTGCCAAACACGTGCTGTCCATATTGCTTCCTCCACCCATGCTTTAACTAAACACCGTTACATGATTTTTTCTTTTAATTTGTTAATCGAACATGGATCAACAAATAAAACAAAAGAAGTTGCCCCCATTATTTTGTGGGTGTGCGCCATGCAAAATGATGTGGACGGATGTGTCATATGTGTAGTTGTATTCTTTTGCCATGCTGCACAGCATCAGCAATGCTGTGCAGCATGGCTAAAAAACATTGACAGAGTTAATAGGTATCAAAGTAGAGACCTGTTGGCTTTAGCAATGCTTGTTAAAGTTTGCCACTGGTTGGCTTGACGTACTTTCAAGCTCATGACATTTAGAGGAAAGTTACATTTTCACATTAGTGCTCTCATTTGATTTTGGTGAGAGCATTCAAGTAGTCCTCCACCCTTCCTTGCTACCCTGTCTTCATCAACCTTTATTATCCTCTCCTCACACCCCATCATGGATTGCTTCCTCCATTCTTGCTCCGCATCATCATTTATTTGCTGCCTTCCCTCCAAAATCCCCGAACCCTTATCCTTTCCTCACTAGCTTCCTGTCATCCTCACTTATATCCGACGCTTTTGTGGCTCTCATGCTCACTTCTCCTCTCTTCGCTCATCCCATCATTCGCTAAATCTTGTCTTGGCTCATCCCCGCCTCTTTCTCATTGCCATGATCATCCCTCCCCACCTCCTCTGCTGATTCTCCATTCATGTACTGCAATATGCTCACTGCCTCATCTTCCTTCAAAGCCCTTCCATTACTTCTGTCTGCCAGCTGTGAAACTGCACACAAAATGAGCATTCAGGGTCCTCATTTCATATTCAATATCCCTGCAGCCTGTGCTAGCTCCTGAGCAGGGGCCATGACTAGGCCAAAGTGTGCCCAGAGCTCCAGCGTACACAAGGTGGTGTCCCTCCATGTTAAGCACCAGCGAGCTGGAATTCTCCTAAGCAGATGATAGCCAGGTGCCTAAGGGGTGTGGACTAACAGCAAAAGCTCAACATCACACTTAACATCACAATTGTTCTCAATGTAGCAGTCGTCTTGGATTGCATACATGCTAACATTTTACATCTGGAAAGTGGGAGATTTTGGAAAACCAATTGGGACCATGTATTTTCCCCACTGACATACATTGAAACACAGGTAAATTCCATCAGGAGACAGCTAAAATAAAGCCATCTCTGCCTTTGAAAATCTGGACTCTTCCACATTGAGTCGGATCTGTTGATCATGTATGGAATTTATGTTATTCTTTACAGACGAACTCCCCTGTCATGGACCAGTGCAGAGTGCAGTGACCATCTTGGAAAGGTATTACTGGCCAAACATAGGCCCTCATTACAACCTTGGTGGTAAATCCCACTTACCACCATGCCGACGGCTGGCAACATACCGCGACCGCGGCGGTAATCTGCCACGGGTATTATGACCCACACAGAGAATACCGCCACAATACAGACACCTACACAGGTCCGCCAGTCCAATGGTCAGTGATAAACTGGCGATAGCAAAACCCACACTATCAAGCCAACAGGAATACGCCCACAGTATCACGACGCACACAAATCAACGCAGCTGTTTTTCAACTGCAGTAAACCATTGACGGTACACACCGCCGCGCTCAAAATACACACACACACTTACAAAACTACACCGCATTGGACAATTCAAAATACACACACCTGACACACATACACACACCACACCCACACACTCACACCACTATAAAACACACACCCACAATACCCACAACCCCTTACAGCCAAAAAAAGAGACCAAGCACAGAGAGACAAGCAAAGAGCGCACACCCAATCAGAGGCACAGAACACTATCACTCATACACCATCTACGCACATCACATTATACATCCCAACACATCACCGCATACATCACCTCACACATATCACTCACACCACATCATGGCACCTCAAAGACACCCAGGTTTTCTGAGGAGGAGCTAATGGTCATGGTGGAAAAAATCATCTGGGTAGAGCCTCAGCTATTCGGATCACAGGTGCAGCAGACGTCAATTGCAAGGAAGATGGAGCTATGGCGGAGAATAGTCGACAGGGTCAACACCGTGGGACAGCATCCAAGAACCAGGGATGACATCAGGAAGAGGTGGAACAACCTACGGGGGAACGTGCGTTCCGTGGTATCAAGACACCAGGTAGCTGTACAGAGGACTGGCGGTGGACCCCGAACCTCCTCCCCTACAACTAACAACATGGGAGGAGCAACTTTTTTTCCTGAGGGCCTTGCAGGAGTAGCAGGAGGACTGGACTCTGGTAAGGCAAATTCTTTACTACTTAATCCCCCCCTACCTGCAAGCCATCACACACCCCCACCCGTACCCTTACTCCCATCACTCCATCACCTCACATCCACCCCACCATCACAACCCACACATCCCGATACCAAGCCCTACATGCAACCACAATGCATGGACACCCATCACCACAGCACGCCCAGTAGAGAGACTCACCCAGACCACACAATCAGCAATCACACAAGGCCAATGCGACAGGAAAACCACAATTGTATAAGGGAAACACACCCATTGCACAAGATGGCACACACAGATACAATAACAATGCATTTGCATCCCAACAGGACCCCTACCCAACGTCACAGGACAGGAGGTGCCAGCTACATCCAGTCCCCCCCCAGAAGAGGCCCACAGTGATGACAGCAGCTCTGCACGCCTGGATCACGATGACCAACCTGGCCCATCAGGGACTTCTGGACAGTTGGTTCCCCTGCTACAGTCCCAACCCACCACAGAGCCTCCCCCCTCAGGAAACACGAGCACAGCACTCACCCAGCAGGCCCATGCCACTGTCCCCAGGACACGTCAATCAGCAGTGTGTCCACCACTACAGGGACCCCAAGTAACCCCACTAACCCAGGATGATCAGGGACCTGGGGTAAGTGGCAGTGGGCACACGGTTCAGGGAACAAAGGCACAGGACAACAGGGAAGCTGGGAGGACTGCTGTGCCGCAGGGGGAGGACAGGCCCAGGGAACCGACCCTCCACGAGGCACTCTCAAACATCATGGGAGCATGCCACCATTCCCAGGAGACCATGGGCACGGTACTGGCCAAGTTTCAGGAGACCCAGCGCCTGCAGGAGGGACAGTACCTGGAGATCAGGGAGGACCTCACAAAAATATGCACCATCCTGGTCACCATAGCAAGGGTGCTGGCTGATATAGGCAAGACCATGAGGAAGGCAGTGGCGCAACAAAGGGCCCCTGACACTAGCCAAACTGATGAACAGCCTTCCACCTCCGCCGGCGCTACTGGACAGGAGGCCCCGCCACAGGACCAACAGGCCATCCCACCCCCTGAAGAAGGAGAACCACCCCGCAAACGGTCCCTACGATCCAGGCAGAAGACAGAGAACATTGCCATGACCCCGCCAGGAAATAGTACTCTCCTGATTGTCACCCTTCTGTCCCACTCTGTCACTCTGTCCACCTAGAACTGCCATTACTCCCCTTCCTATGCCCCATCGGACAATGCACCTGTGATACAAAGAGACTGGCCTCTAACTGGACATTCCTCCACCATCACCCCAGCCCCTTGCACATACCCCTATACTTATTAGCACCTAAATAAACACCCTTGAAAGAAATACCAATCTGGAGTCAGTCTAATGATTCACAAATGTATTAGTACAACATTATCAAAGCATTGCAATGTATATGTTCATTTACTCATACCAATGTATGAAGGTTGTTGGGCAGCAGTACACATAGCAGAAGCCAGAATGGGGTACACAAATCTGAAAAAAAGGAAGCCCAAAGGGAACAGTCAGTGTCCATAGACAGAGGGAAAGGGGCTGCCATGTACAATGTCCTAAAGTATACTGAAATGTGAAGAGTTACAGTCTCTTACTTGTGTGTCACTGGAAGTACTGCAGGATAATGTTTGTTCTGTTGTCAACATCTTCTTCATCTGCCTGCTCTTGCTCACTGTCCACAGGCTCCACCGCTGCCACAAGACCATCACCAGGCTCATCCTCCAGCAGAAAAGGCACCTGGCCTCTCAATGCCAGGTTGTGCAACATACAGCATGTCATGATGATCTGGCACACCTTCTTGGGTGAGTAGTACAGGGAGCCACGTGTCAGATGGAGGCACCGGAATCTGGCCTTCAGGAGGCCGAATGTCCTCTCAATAATTCTCCTAGTTCACCCATGAGCCCCATTGTAACGTTCCTCTGCCCTTGTCCTGGGATTCCTTACTGGGGTCAGTAGCCATGACAGGTTGGGGTAACCAGAGTCACCTATAAATATCGAGGGACAATTGTGAGACACACACTAACCCTTAGGGACAACCACAGACACAGACACCTACATCTACTGTGTGTGGACCTTGGGCTCACCTATTAGCCACAGCTGGTGCCTCTGGAATTGGCCCATCACATAAAGGATGCTGCTATTTCTCAAGATATAGGCGTCATGCACAGAGCCAGGATATTTGGCATTCACATGGGAGATGTACTGGTCCGCCAAACACACCATTTGCACATTCATTGAATGATAGCTTTTTCTATTCCTGTGCACCTGTTCATTTCTGCGGGGGGACAAATGTCATTGTGTCCCATCAATGGCACCAATGATGTTGGGGATATGTCCCAGGGCATAGAAGTCAGCTTTCAGTGTGGCCAAATCCTCCACCTGGGGGAACACGATGTAGCTGCGCATATGTTTCAGCAGGGCAGACAACACCCTGGTCAACACGTTGGAGAACATTGGCTGAGACATCCCTGATGCCATGGCCACTGTAGTGTGAAAGGAGCCACTTGCCAAGAAATGGAGCACTGACAGGACCTGCACTAGAGGGGGGATACCTGTTGGCTGGCGGATAGCTGACATCAGGTCTGTCTCCAATTGGGCACACAGTCCTTGGATTGTGGCACGATCAAGTCTGTATGTGATTATAATGTGTCTGTCCTCCATTGTCGACAGGTCCACCAGGGTTCTGTACACCGGAGGATGCCGCCATCTCATCATCTGCCTCAGCGGTTGTAGCCTATGGAAGAAAACGGTGAGCAGAAGGTCATTTACCACATAGATAGCACAACTGTGTCTGAATTAATGTTACAGAAGCAGTGTGTGAATTCGAGAGTCAGTATATGTGCCAATATGTGCTGTGACGCAGTTAGGTGCCATGCCATGTGACCCCCTGAAATGGCGGCTGCCTGACCTGTGAGGACGGACAAGGAGAAATGAGGTAATTGTGCTGGCGTTGTGCAGCGTCGCAGTAGGCTGTCGAAGACCGCCATGCAACTCCGCATTGGTTATCATTGGACCCTTTGGGTTCCAGGAGCCAATGGCGATGTACGCCGGCGGTGAAGGTACGCACCGCTGCGGACGTCACCGCCATTTTCTACCCATTCACTCACTTGATACCTGACCATCAACAGGAGAGGACGTACACTGCAAGTGCTGCTGTGACCTGAGTCTGGATGCGACAATGGCTCATGTGTCTGGGGAAAGGGCCCCTGCCTTCACTGCGGAGGAGTTGGAGAAACTGGTGGATGGGGTCCTCCCCCAGTACACGTTACTCTACGGTCCTCCAGACAAACAGGTGAGTACACTGTGAGCATGATGCGTGGGCAATGCCTGTTTGGAGTGGTGTGGATGTAAGCCACATGTTGGGGGGTGCTAAGGCGTTCTGGCCTGACTGCTGCATGAGAGGTGGTCAGTGTATGTGTATCAGCATGGGTGGGAACTGGTGGGCAATAAGTATGACGGTCCAGACGGGTGAGTAATTACATTTTCCGCTGTCTTTGCCCTCTAGGTCAGCGCCCACCAGAAGAAGGGGATTTGGCGTGCCATCGCCAAGGAGGTGCGGATCCTGGGGGTCTATCACAGGCGGAGCACCCACTGCCGCAAGAGATAGGAGGATCTGCGCCACTGGACTAAGAAGACGGCGGAGGCCCAGCTGGGGCTGACCTCCAAACGTGGAAGGGGTGCCTCTCGCACCATGACCCCCCTGACGTTCTGCATCCTGGCTGTGGCCTATCCCGTGTTGGATGGGCGCTCGAGGGCATCACAGTAGTAACAAGGGGGTGAGTACAGTTTCAGAAAGCTGACTTTGCGCTCTTTAGGAACTAGCTGGGTGGAGGATTTGGGCTGTGGGTGCCCCTAGGCCAGGGCGATCATGTCAGGGTAGGTCCCTTGTTTGCAGGCTCTGAAGCACCCCTACCCCAATGGTACAAGTGGCCAACTACTACTGGGCAGGTTCCTGTGGGTGTCAGGTGTGCAGGTGCTGGTGTTAGGCATTGTACCCCATGGGCTGGTGACTACCTTAGTGAGTGGTTGGGCATGGCCTAGTGCATAGGGCTGCTCAGTGTGTGTTGTGTACGCCAACGGTAGTGATGTTGCTGGCATTGACCATGTGTGTCCTCTGTCTATCCCCCCCCTTCCTGCTTTGTCACCCTGCCCTTGTGTGCATTAGCATCATCTGGTGGAGGAGCAGAGGCACCGGAGACGGAGGGAGCTGCATCCCACATGGCCCATGAGGGTGAATAAACAGAGGGTGAAGCCACCAGTGCGACGGAGGGCGAGGGGAGCTCCACAACGAGGACAGGAGGGGATACCATTGACAGCGACTCCTCCTCTGATGGAAGCTTCCTGGCAGTGGCAGACACCTCTGTGCCCACCCCAACAACAGGGACAGCCGCCACCCCCCCTACCAGTACCGCCCTCCCAGCAGCCCCTCAGTGTGTTTCCCGTGCCCGCTCACCCAGGAGGGTGGGCATCTCCTTCGTCTCAGTCACCTCAGGCCTTGCCCCAGTCAGCCCTGCTGCCCTCAGTGAGGAGGCTATTGACATCCTGAGATCCCTCACTGTTGGGCAGTCAACCATTCTGAATGCCATGCAGGGTGTCGAGAGGCATTTGCAACAAACAAATGCATACCTGGAGAGCATTCATTCTGGCGTGGTGGCCCAACAGAGAACATTTAAGGCTCTAGCCTCAGCACTGATGGCAGCCATTGTCCCTGTGTCCAGTCTCCACCCTCCAACTTCCACCACCCAGACCCAATCCCCTCTACCTCAGCCTATCCCAAGAACACCTTCAGACCAGCATGTACACACATCAACACACAAAAGTGGCTCAGGAAAACATAAGCACCACACATCATCACACAGGCACTCACACAAGCACCATACCCATGCACACATACCAACATCCACTGCCTCCACTGTGTCTCCATCCTCCTCTTCATCCACCTCCCTCCCAGTAGCGTCTCCACTCACACCTGCACGCACTACATCATCAGCCACTACCTCCATCACCAGCACGCCCATCACAACACACCCCTCACGAGCAATCACCACCCTCACAACCATGCACACGTCCCCTGTGTCCTCTCCCAGTGTGTCTGTGAGCCCTCCTGCCAAAGTACACAAACGCAGGCCCACACCCACTCAATAGCCATCCACCTCACAACAACCTCCAGCCCATGCACCTTCACCCAAACTCAGCAGACGTACACCTCCTACAACCACTACCTCTTCCTCCACTCCCACACCCCCTCCATCTTCCCGTCCCAGTGTGTCCCAAAAACTTTTCCTAGCTAACGTTGACCTCTTCCCTACACCTCCCCCCCCCGTCCTTCCCCTAGGGCCAGGATGTCTAGATCCCAGGCCAGCACCTCAGCCACCGAATTGGCGTCCACTGTGGTCCCTGCAAGTCCAAGAGGATCGAAGGAGACACCCGTCAGGGCTGCCAGTGTGCTACCTACAGATGGTAAGGACCACCCGATTCCACCACCTGCCAAGGTTAAGAAGGGGCCCGCATGCAGCAGGGAAAAGACCCACCACCCACCCAGCAAGGCCTCATCCAAAACCAAAGAGGACAGTGCCAAGGTCCCAGCAGCGACTACCATGGTGGGGAAGGGACACAAAAGCAAGGGCAAGTCACCTCAGGGCACGAAGCCTCCTGGTGAGGGGCTGGTGACCACCATTTCTCCAGACAGGCCAGCAACCTGTACCACGGTCAGCACCGCTGCAAAGACCGCCACCTGCACCGCCACCTGCCCTGCCATCTGCACCACCCCCTGCACCGCTGCTGCCACAACGACAGTCACCAGCATCCTCCCCACTGGTCAGCCGTTTGAGGCTGCTGGAGACAGCCTGGTGTCTCCCTCCACTACTACAGACACCTGCACCACGGGCAGCACTGGCAGCATCTCTGCCGCAGACACCACCTGTTAGACTTTTCATCCTTGGCGTGGTCTCCCTTAACTTTTTGGCTCTGTTCCCCAGGTTGTTGATGCGTGCTGGACTCTGATTTTGCTGTTTTTGTTACTCTGGGCACTTTACCACTGCTAACCAGTGCTAAAGTGCAAGTGCTCCTTTACAAAATGGGTATGTAATTGGCTTATCCGTGATTGGCATTTTTGATTTATTAGTAAGTCCCTAGTACAGTGCACTAGAGGTGTCCAGGGCCTGTAAATCAAATGCTACTAGTGGGCCTGCAGCATTGGTTGTGCCACCCACAAAAGTAGCTCTGTAATCATGTCTCAGACCTGCCACTGCAGTGTCTGTGTGTGGAGTTTTAACTGTAAATTCGACTTGGCAAGTGTACCCACTTGCCAGGCCTAAACGTTCCCTTTTCTTACATGTGAGACACCCCTAAGGTAGGCCCTAGGTAGCCCCAAGGGCAGGGTGCAGTGTATGGATAAGGTAGGACATATAGTAATGTGTTTTATATGTCCTGACAGTGAAATATTGCTAAATTCGTTTTTCACTGTTGCAAAGCCTGTCCCTCTCATAGGTTAACATGGGGGCTACCAATTTAAAAATACATATTTTAGTAAAGTTGATTTTGAGATTGTGTGTTTGAAAATGCCACTTTTAGAAAGTGAGCATTTTCTTGCTTATACCATTTCTGTGGCTCTGCCTGTTTGTGGATTCCCTGTCTGGGTCAGTTTGACAGTTGGGCTGGTTGCACCTCACACTAGACAGTGACACAAAGGGAGCTGGGGTGTAGCCTGCATATCCTGATGAGCCATCTGTGCTAGAAGGGAGGGGAGGAGTGGTCACTCACACCTGAAAGGGCAGTGCCTGCCCTCACACAATGCAGTCTCCAACCCCTGGTGAGTGTCTGGGGCCTGGCCTGGGCAAGGCAGGATTTCACATTCAAAAGAAACTTTACTTTGAAGGATGCCTACTTCAAATGAGAAATTGGGTATAAGGAGGGCGCCCAAAACCACAGACTATAGAAACCCTTCTGGAAACAAGAGGAACGTCTGCCTGGAGAAGAGCTGGGGAAGAAGAGCTGCCCTGCCTGTGATTGTGCTTTGTGGAGCTATCCTGCAGCTGCTGCTTCTGCCAGAGTAAGAGGGTAAAGACTGGATTTTGTGTGCCTTCCATCTTGAGAAGAAATCTCTAAGGGCTTGATTTAGAGCTTGCCTCCTGTTGCTTGAAGTCTCAGGGACAGCAAAGACTTCTCTCTGCCAGCACCTGGAGTCTCTGGAAAGACTCCTGCTCTGCCCTGTGGTGCCCATCCAGTTCCTGGTACCCTGAAAGGAGAAGCTGGCAACCTAAAGACAAGGAAATCCACGCACAGAGTGCCATGCGGGGAAAAGATTGACGTGACTCCGATCTGCGGCTGAAGAAACGGCGCGCCGCCGGCTCCGCAGCTGAGAAACGACGCTCGCAGGAAACGCGACCGAAGAATCAACGCACAGAGCAGGAGAAACGATGCGCAGGATCGCTGACGGAGGGTGGGAGATCACAACCCGCGCTGCGGAGTTTTCGGATCATCGTGCGGCGGGATTTCCGACTCAAGTACTGCTGGCCGTAGAAAAACAACACAAGGTCTGGCCGGACCCGAGAGTGCTGACCGGATCGACGCATCACTCTCCTGCGGAGAGAAGAAACGGCGCGCCCGACCCGGCAAAAGGAGAAACTATGCAAGGTCCCGCTCGTGAGTGGAATCAATGCATCGCAAGCCCTTTTTGACATGCACTCGTCCGTGCGGGGTTATCTTTGACGCACACAAGGTACTTTTTCACACTGACAGGGTTAGTGTGTGTTTGAAACTATTTAAAGACTCTTTTTGATTTTTAATTGATAACGTGACTTGTGTATGGTGGATTTTTTGTTGTTTTGGTCTTGTTTTGTTTAGATAAATATTTCCTATTTTTCTAAACTGGTGTTGTGTCATTTTGTAGTGTTTTCATTAAGTTACTGTGTGTGTTGGTACAAATACTTTACACCTAGCACTCTGAAGTTAAGCCTACTGCTCTGTCAAGCTACCAAGGGGGTAAGCAGGGGTTAGCTGAGGATGATTCTCCTTTACCCTGCCTAGAGTGAGGGTCCTTGCTTGAACAGGGGGTAACCTGACTGTCAACCAAAGACCCCATTTCTAACACCGCCTCAGCCACCGCCACCTGCATTGCCATCTGCACTGCCATGTGCCCAGCCGGTGCCACTACATCGGACATCAGCAGCATCCCCAGTGGGCAGTCCGAGGCCGCAGGAGACATCCTGGACCCTGCACACACCACATGAGGCACCAGCACTGGCACTACCAGCAGTTTGCACCCTAAGTCGCCGCAGGATGGAGTGTGGCTCTGCATCCATGGAGTATCATGCTACCTGTTCCCTGAACATCTCGTGCCTCAGACACCCAGGTGAGGGAATGGGAACTGCCACACCCCAGGTGCAGCATCACTGGGCACAATGCCCCCTCCGGAACCAGTGGAGAGATGCATCCACTCCCTCAATCCTTGGCAGGATAAAGCAGACTGGGCACAAGGCCCCCTCCAGAACCAGTGGAGAGATGCATCCACTCCCCCAATCCTTGGCAGGATGAAGGAGACTGGGCACAAGGCCCCCTCCAGAACCAGTGGAGAAATCACCCACTTGAGAGACTGTGGTTTTGCACTCCCCAGGACCAAGCAGTGGGCAACCCACCCACTTGTGAGACTTGAGAGACTGTGGCTTTGCACTCCCCAGGACCAAGCAGTGGGCAAACCACCCACTTGAGGGACTTGGAAGACTGACTTTGCACTCCCCAAGAGCAAGCAGTGGGCAAAACACCCACTTGAGGGACTTGAAAGACTGCCTTTGCACTCCCCAGGACCAAGCAGTGGGCATGGAACCCCCTCGAGGGCAGTGGCGTAGTACCATCTTCCGGCAGAGGTGCCCCCCCTCCCCTTCCCCCTGAGGTGCCTGTGTTTTTTCGAACTGATGCCCCTGCAGTGTTCTCTCCGTTTTGAGGCAGGTGTCATGGTTGGGCTTTGCCCATGATTTTTGGGACCACTGGTCCACGGACATTCACAAGGGACAGTGTACGGCCTTCTGTACATAATGTAAATATTTGTATATACTGATTATTTTAGATTCGATTGCTATATCGGAATGTTCCAAAATATCACTGGTTAAACTCATTTCCTTTTGTCCTTGCGTTCTTCCAGGGGGTGACGGGGTGTATCTGTAATGTTGTTGGATGTGTTAGTGTGTATGGTGTTGTGGGTGAGGGTGGGGGTGGGGGTGTTGTGTGCCGCTTGTGTGTGTCACTCTCTTTTACCTCCCCCCCTCCCCTGTGTGCTAGTACTCACCATCGTCGTCGCCGCCGCCTTCTTTCTACTTCCTGGTATATTAGTAGATACATCAACATGGGGAGGACCTGCAGTTCGGGCTCCATGGTGTCCTGGTTCTTCGTGGAGTGTCGGAAGGTGAGTGGTTCTCCTTCAGTGTACTGTTTCCGCCATGCTTTTGATGTTGTTGGTACCGCCCCGGAAAAGGTGGCGGATTGGCCTCTCATAATAGGGTGGGCGGTACATTGTCTTCCGCCTGTCTGTTGGCGGTGACCGCCGCTGTGTTTGTTGCTACCGCCCTGGCGGTCGGAGTTTTAAAGTGGCTGTCTATGTTGGCGGTTTCCGTCGTGGTTGTAATCCCACTTTTTTTCCCGCCGGCCTGTTGGTGGTGTTACCGCCGCTTTAACACCAACCGCCAGGGTTGTAATGAGGGCCATAATCATTTCAGGACAGCACTTCCCATTCATATGGATGGGCTTATGAAAACAAATACTTGTGGGAGAAGTTCTGATCTGAGCAACAAGCTGGATTTGAGGCCAAGCCTTGGAGTGCTCATTGATTAGGGATGGGCTCAGCAGCAGGTGACACCCATAGGCTTAGAAAAGAGTGTGTGTTTGTGATGGTTTGTGGAGCTCAGTGAGAGACCAGCACAGGTCTGCGCAGGTGGGATCGCTGGACTGATGGCCCCTTTGTGAAACTGATCTCTATCCTTTAGTCCACAGTCTCTTCCATTCCATGGTGGTTGTTTTCTCTATCTCATAGTTGCCCATTCCAGTCATCGCCCATGAATCCCCCACTTCTGTATTCAGGAGAGAAAAGGTTAAATGAACTGGAGCTGTACCCAGTGAGCACATGGGCTTAGGCCCCTGTGGCTTGGGAGAGGTTGGGTGGAACAAACCTTAGGGGAGCCCATTTTACCCAAGGCCAATGACAGAGACGATGCAAAATTTAGCTGCCTCAGTTGAACGATATTGTTTTTAAAAATCCAGCTTAAGTGAATCCAGAAACAAGGGGGTAGACGCGAAACATCGGTATCTTAACGCAAGAAAGGAAACAGTGAAAAAAAAGCCTAGACAGAAGGTAAACAGCTGTAACAAAACGAGAAGTCGGCTTTTTGTGCAGCAATTAAATATTCATTCGGCTGTTGAAGGTAATGGCTGATGCTTCACCGCCTGGAGTAAAGATGCTGCTGTTCACTGCATGGCTGACTCAGGGCATCAAGCCTCGCCCGGGAAGATACAGAACTTGTAAAAGAGCCTCGAGACAGACGGATGCTCGGGGCTCCCTGAGCTGTGAAGTCCCAGGCAGCTGGATAGACGCCGGGCTCAGCTATTTTCTTCGGAACATGTATTCGGGGACTGTGGCCAAGAAATTAATAACCTGCAAATGTGTACAATTTATTTACCTACGCCGCGGAATCTCGAAACAAACAGGAAGTTCTCGCATTAAATTCCTCCCTCGCTCTTATAGCTTTTTGATATAGGCGCTGGGCGCTGATTATACCATGGCAGCTGCCAGGAAGACGGAAGGGTGAATAAAATGCAATAAAACTCCGGCAGTGAGGCTTCCAGGCCAAGGGAGGAGGCCGCTGAAGGATGTTAATGGCCTTCTATCCTGGTTGTATTTGATGGGCAACGCCAAGGTCACGTAACATTACAGGCAGGCCGTTAACTCCAGCTACTGCCCCCTGGTTCATTCTAGAATGTCATTGTTGTGGAGTGAATTCACTTGACCTAACAACCATGGGGGACAGAACTTGTCACGATCTACAATTCTATACAATTTCTATGTGTTAAATTGTCTGGCGGTTAAACTATTTGGAATATTTGGAAGTGTCTAGCGAAAACCTAGCGCATTTGTGTAATTTTCATAGGATTGCCACCTGACCAGTATTTCAATGTTAATGCAAGTAGAAATGTCGGAAAGAGCCAACGAAAGCTGGCATTTTTTTCTTTTTGAAATATAAACTGAAAATAAAAATGAAAGCAAAAAAATGTCCCTAGATAAATATTATAAACCTTTAAATATAATTTCAGTTGTAGAAAAGGAAGGTTATAAAAATCCATGTTCTTTCTTTAAAATTGAAAACTCATGAGGAACAAAAAACAGTGGCTCAAAAAAGACTCTCCATCCACCTAACAAGATAGAGGGGGTCATTCCGACCCCGGCGGCCGGGGTCGGAGGGAGCACCCCCAACAGGCTGGCGGTGCCCCGCAGGGCATTCTGACCGCGACGGTTTAGCCACGGTCAGAACAGGAAAACCGGCGGTGTCCCGCCGGTTTTCCGCTGCCCTATGGAATCCATGGGGATTCCGACACCCCATACCGCCATCCTGTTCCTGGCGGTTCGCCCGCCAGGAACAGGATGGCGGTATGGGGTGTCGTGGGGCCCCTGGGGGCCCCTGCAGTGCCCATGCCAATGGCATGGGCACTGCAGGGGCCCCCGTAAGAGGGCCCCACAAAGAATTTCAGTGTCTGCCTAGCAGACACTGAAATTCGCGACGGGTGCAACTGCATCCGTCGCACCTTCCCACTCCGCCGGCTCCATTCGGAGCCGGCTTCCTCGTGGGAAGGGGTTTCCCGCTGGGCTGGCGGGCGGCCTTCTGGCGGTCGCCCGCCAGCCCAGCGGGAAACACAGAATCACCGCAGCGGTCTTAGGACCGCGGAGCGGTGTTCTGTCGGGGGAACTCTGGCGGGCGGCCTCTGCCGCCCGCCAGAGTTGGAATCACCCCCAGAGTCATTTTAGGGTTAGAGTTTGCAAAGTTTGGAAAGGTCTGAAAATCTACCTCTTTCACGAAATCTAAAATCTTAGGCCATCCTCACGAGGAGCACAATTTAAACCAGAGAGATAACCTGGGACCATATTACAGAATGTTTCCTGGGTGCGCACTGGGCGTTTGCGCCTGCTTCGTGCGCCCTCGGGGCCCTTTAATATTACAGGAGCGACCACAAACGCTTCTGTGGCACCTTCTGTAATACAGATAGCGCAGACACACATGTAGCGCCAACACTATCATTAGAAGGAGTTCCCTTATATGTATGAGGCAGTGGCCCCATGCAAATTAGGGAATCTCTTTGCCTCTGCGTCCATGCTGTATCACCAACCTGGGAGCAGAAGACAACATGCTTCTAGGAGACGCACTAAAAGTATGGCACAAAAACTTGAGGCCCTAAAAATGCACCTCCTACAAGCAGTCCTCTGGAGGTATGAAAGGGGATGCTATGGAGCCCCAAAATACCCTTTTACAGGCGGGTGCAGTCACTCGCTGCACCCATCTGCAAGGGGATCTCTAATCCTTCTCAAAAGTGCAGCCGTCTGTCTGGACAGAGAACCACCGAGTAGCTTTTAAACAGCTGCTCCGTATTTGTCTTGAATGCGCTGCCCCGGGGGCAGCTCTAGTTCGCGGCTGCCCTGAGGCCAGCACATTCAACATAATAGGGTGCACTGTTCATACCTGCGGCACCTGCTTAAAGGTGCGCCATGGCACAAACGGGAAAAGCGTGCCCTATCTGTAATACGGCCCCAGGTGGTATTACACCACCCTGAATTACAAGTGTCTCATTACCTAGAGTTACCAGATCCATGCCCTCGACAGCTGACTGTGATTGCTGGGAACTTGGTGCAGAGATACCAGCCAGATTCAGAGGGTCTGGGGCCCTAGTGTCCATGCGCCAAAATGCAACATTCTCGTAATGAGGGCCTTAGTCTGTAACACATTACCACCGCAAACTCTTTCTTATTCTGTGGCTGATCATTGCACTTGTCTCTCTGTAACGTCACCTTCACTTTTGCAAAGAATTCTAGTTACCATTAGGCGCCAGGGTTATATCAAAATAATACTTAAAATGTAATAAAATCCCAAAGGAGAAAACGTAAGATGAGAGCACTTGAAGACATATTTAATAGATGCATGTCAGTGTCCTTTATGCCTTTGAAGTATATGTTTTTAAGGGAGAAAGATGAACTCCAATCCGGCCATACTCTAGCCATCCAATCAAAATGTCCGCCTGTGGAGCCAACTGAAAGCGTGGCTTGAAGCCGATCATAATCTTTGAGGGATGGTGGGAGGTATAAAGGATGCTGTTGCATCCTTCACATGCGGAAAAAGGAACAGCAGGCCCCATGGAAACGATTCATCCTCAAGCCTGCGCCGTTTCACTGTTTGCTCATTGTTTCCTATGTATAGCGCCTAGACAAGAGCGTCATAAAGAAAAGAAAATGAAACAAAATCAAATACTAGTTCTGTAACCTTTATGAAGGGACAGGGTATTGACACCTCATTAAAGGTGGTAGAAGTGAACCCCACAGAGGTGCTATAAGCATACTTCTGAGGGTAACTAAAATGGGTTTAATCAAGCAACAGCGTGGAGAATGTTGAAGGAATTCAGGGATTCTGGAAGAAAATCCTGACAAAAGTTACTGTATATCATATTATCCATAAATATACTGGTAAAACATATGTACCCATGTTTTGTGTCAGCCTATGAAGAAAAAAAGTATTGGTTACTCATTTCATTATTTTTATTCTCTGCATTTCTGCAGCATAAAAGCACAAGTCAAATAAGAATACATATAAATACAATCAGCATTCATCAAAATAATTATAAAAACACAGCAATGGAAATTCATTCATAAGATACAGGGACAAGCAACACATAAGTAATTAAAATTACACCCGCTAGTTTCACCCCATACATCTACCAATTCTTAATATCCATAATGTGAAATATAAATCAAATCAAATCAAATAGGGCTTATAAAGCACAACAACTCACCAGTAAGGGTCTCAAGACGCTGAGGGGGTTTGTCCTCTGAGCTTCAGTTGAAGAGCCAGGTTTTAAGGTCCTTCCTGAATTGAGGTAACAATGGTGACTGCCTGAGGTGCAGGGGCAGTGTGTTCCAGCTCTTTGCCGCGAGGTAGGCAAAGGATCTTCCACCAGCTGAGGTCTTCCGTATGTGGGGCACAGTGGCTAGTGCTTGTTGAGTGGAGCGGAGAGGTCTGGTGGGAGAGTAGAAGGTGATGCTGGGGTTGAGGTAGATGGGTCCTAGGTCGTGGAGGGTCTTGTAAGCGTGGAGGATGAGCTTGAAGTTAATTCTTTTCTCAATAGAAAGCTAGCGGATGTCTCTTGTGTGATTGGAGATATGTTGTCGGTGGGGAATGACCATGATGAGTCTGGCAGAGGCGTTTTGGATGTACTGTAGTTTCTTTGGGTTCTTCTGGGTGGTACCAGTGTAGAGGGCAATGCCACAGTCGAGTCTGCTGGTAAGCAGAGCATGAGTTACAGTTTTGCTGCAGTCTTTTGGGATCCATGTGTAGATCTTCTGGAGAAGTCAGAGTGTGTGAAAGCAGGAGGATGTGATTGAGTTGACCTGGCAGGTCATGGTGAGCGAAGAGTCCAGAATGAAGTCGATGTTGCATGCGTGATTTGTTGGGGTGGGGGGGTGCCGAGGGTCGATGGCCACCAGAAGTCATCCCAGGCTGATGTGGATGGTCCCAGGAAGAGGATCTTGGTCTTGTCAGAGTTGAGCTTGAGGCAGCAGTCCTTCATCCAGGGGGCGACGGCTTCCACCCCGTTGTGGAAATTCTTCTTGGCAGTAGTGGGGTTTTCGGTCAGTGAGATGATCAGCAAGGTATCATCAGCGTAGGAGACGGTGTTCAGTTCGTGCTCCCTGATGATGGATGAGAGCAGGGCCATGCAGACATTGAAGATTGTGGGGCTCAGGTAGGAGCCCTGTGGACTCCACAGCTGATCTCCGTAGGTTCTGAAAGGCAAGGAGGGAGTCTGACTCTCTGTGTTCTGCCAGATAGGAAGGAGCATATCCATTGTAGGGCCTTTCTGTGGATGCTGGTTGCATGGTACCTGGAGCAGAGTGTGGTGTGAGACTGTGTCGAAGGCGTCCAATAGATCCAGCAGGATGAGGGCTGCTGTATGGCTGCGGTCGACAGCCGTGTGTATGTCATGTGTGGCAGCAAGGAGGGCGGTCTCCATGCTGTGATTACTCCTGAAGCTTGATTGGAAGGTGTCCAGGATGTTGTTGTCCTCGATGTGCTTATAAAGCTAAGTGTTGTTGACCTTGGCTGGGAAAGGCAGGAGAGAGGTGGGATGGTAATTCTTGAGTTACAGTGGGGCGGCCATGGGTTTCTTCAAGAAGGGGCAGATCTCGGCATGCTTCCAGTCCTCTGGAAAGGTGGCTGTCTCTATGAAACAGTTGAGCGTGTGTCGGAGCTCAGGTGCGATGGATGTGTTGGCCTTGTTGAAAATGTGGTGAGGACAGGGGTCCGTAGGGTCTCTGGAGTGAATGCTGCTCATGATGGTGTGGGTCTCGTTTGTGGTGAGGGTGGTCCAGCAGTGCAGGGTCTATGGTGGTTCGATGGGATGGATCTGGGGGGGTTGTTAGAGGGCTCGGCAGGTCTTGGCATCCAAAGCTGTGTTATATGTCTTTGATTTTCCAGTGGAGGAAGTTGGCTAGCCTGTCACAGAGGTCTTGAGATGGATGCTTGCCGTTTCTGATTGGACTTTGGCAAACTCTTTGACCACAGTGAAGAGCTCTTTGGTGCTGGGAGCGGTGGCTCTGATACGGTCCTGCACGGCTGCTTTTCTGGTGACTCTGATGAGGTGGTGGTGGGATTTGATGGCAGCTTTGAAAGCCTTGAAGTATTCCTGGAACTTGCTGTTCCTCCATCTTTTCTCTAGCCATCTGCAGGTGGGCCTGAAGTCCTGAAGTGTGAGGGAGAACCGTCTGGCCTTCTTGAGGTGGTATTTAGCTGAGGTCTCACACAGAAGGGCTAGGGTGTTGGCACATTCGGAGATCCATTGGTGGAAGTTCCATGCTTAGATATTAGCATCTGCAGTGAGGGGCGGGGGGACTTGCTGACGGTGTTGGAGAGCTGCTACTCTGTGATCCGGTTACATTTTCTGGTTGGAGCTCAGAGTGTGGGTAGGTGGATGGTCGGTGAGGTGATGTTGAAATGTATGTAGTGGTGGTCAGTCCAGTGAAGTGTGGAGGTGTTGTCGACGGGGATGTTGTTGCTGGTGGAAAAAATTGCGTTGAGCACATGTCCAACGATGTGTGTTGGCAGGATGACCAATTGCTTTAGTGTTATTTTGGCGAGGTTGTTGAGCAGGGAAGCAGTGTTGGTGTCGTTGCCGTTGTCAATGGGGTAGTTGAGGTCACTGAGAAGAAAGTAGTTAGAGAAGGCAAGAGCATGACATGAAATGATGTGGACGATGGAGTCGTTGAAGGCTGGATGGGGGCTGGGTGGCCTGCAGATGAGGGTGCCGCAGAAGATTGACTTGGGTGTGGGTTGTATCTGGAAATGACGGTGCTCCATGAGAGGGGAGTGTTCTTCTGCGTTGGTTGTCAAGCACAGGCCGGTCTTTGTGGAGCAGTTTGTAGTCACTGGGGATGGCGATGGTGATGTCCGGTGCAGATGCTAGGTTTTTCCAAGTTTCAGTGAGGAAGGCGCTATCCAGGTAGGTGGAGTCCAGTAGATCCCAGAGTTCTACGGCTTGTTTGTGGAGGGAGTAAATGTTGAGGAGGATGCAGCTGAGACACTCCGGGTTGGTGTACGATGGCTCCGCAGTGGGAGAGTCTGGTGATTAGTGTAGGGTGAGGGTGCGGTGACAGCAGAGGCAGGAGAACAGTTCATAGGTGTCTCTGGGTGATGCAAGATCGCAGGCGGCGGATCATCCTGTGTTCAGTGCATAGAGGGTCTCTGCTTTGTAGTGATGGAAGGTCCAAGGACCATGGTTAATGGTGCTGGGCACGGTCCAGGCACGGACAGGCACAGACGGGCTTGCATTTGGCGTGCCCGCTGTGTGTGTCCGCTGCGATTAAGAAGGTGAGGGAAGCAGGGGGTGCTGTCTTGTCAACTGGGAGATGGGAAGGTGGAAAAGTGCTTTGCAGGGAGGGAGGGGCCAGGGCCACAGGGGCAGCAATGGCACAGGAAACACAGGGAGAGTGAAAGGTCGAAGGAGAGAGAAAGAGACAAGAAAGAAAGAAAAGAAAAAAGAAAAATGACAGAAAAATAAGCAGAAGTAAAATGAGACAGCAAGTTACTTACATACAGATTGCCACTAGGCCACCAGGGATGAGGTGCAGGCAGAAGCCTGTGGGTGGAGGTGGACCTCGACTTAATAGTCAGACAGGCTCTCAGTTTGAAACGCGGCAGAGGCAGCAGCAGCAGAAACAGGTGGAGGTGCACAGAAAAGGATGAACAGATGCTGACCAGGAGGTAAGAGGAGTCGCTCTGTCAGTGCGCAGAGGCCACCAAAAGGCACACGCCTAGATAAAACTAGACTTTAAAAATCAAACAAAGTGCTACATTCCTAATAAGTCATCTAATTGCATTCCTACTTAGTTTCGGTATTGCCATATAAAGATCCCCAGATTAGCCCTCTTCAGCATGAGGCACCTGTAACTTCATCAGTGGTGCGTGCTTCTTCAGCTTGGCACACGCCATTTGAAATCCTCAAGGTTTACTTCTCCTTACAAAGCAATGGACCACACTCACAGTCGCTTGAAGTACAGCTATTTCCTTTTTTGAATGATTTCTGAGGCATTTAACACCTCAACGCGTTTCGGTCTCTTAACCTTGATCACATGATCAAGGTCGAGAGACTGAAACGCATCTAGGTGTTGAGTGCCTCAGAAACCATTTAATAAAGGAAATATCTGTATTTCAAGCCACTGTGAGTGCAGTCCATTGCTTTGTGTGGAGAAGTAAACCTTGAGGGCCATATAAAGATCGCCATAGCGTAACATACCAGGGGACACTGCAGTTGCTGAAGAAATAGAGGCGCTGGTCTACATGGACGAAATTTGAATCATTTAAAAAGTGCTATTGGTTACTCATTTGTCATTGTTATTTATTTATTGCTAATGAGATTAGGAACATATTGAAGAGTTTAAAATGTGGTCAAACTGATTATGAGAGGGTAGTTAAATGATGATAACCCAATGAGGTATTAAATGAGTAGGGAATATACACCCTATTCTGGGTGAGGGTGAATTCATGCAAAATCCAAATTTACTGCCCTGAACTCTGTATGTAAAAGAGTTTTCCTGAACATTTTCTCACTGCAACTTTTGGCAGGTATGACTGGCCACAAACTGAGTGGAAAATATTACTGAGCACAAAGTTTATTGTTTATCCAGGTGCAAACTCCTATTTGGAACAAATGTGTCCTCAAATTAGGAATCAGGGCCCTATGTAGAGAAACTGACATTATGCAGGAGCACTAATGGCGAAGGCAAGGTCATGGCTGAGTCCCCAAGGAGACCACACAGAAGCTTAGAAAAGACTCAATGAGACGCACGAGGTCAGTTAGGAACACATAGAAGAACATTCTGAGTCAGTGCACCCCTCAAAACAAATCATTTGCGGTTGACAGATATGCAGGGGCGTAGCTTTGTCACTAGGACTGGAGAGGAGGAGTGAGCTTCAGATTTCTGACAATCAAACTGGCATATAGGTGGTCATTACAACCCTGGCGGTCGGTGTTAAAGTGGCGGTAAGACTGCCAACAGGCCGGCATTAAAAAAATTGAATTTCGACCGTGGCGGAAACTGCCAACATAGACAGCCACTTTAACACTCCGACCGCCACGGCGGTATAAACAAACACAGCGGCGGTCACTGCCAACAGACAGGCGGAGGACAATGTACCGCCCACAGGATTACAATCTACCAATCCACCACCTTTTCTGGGGCCAATTCACCGCGAACAAAAACACGGCGGAAACAGGACTTCGAAGGGAAAACGCTCACCTCTACACACCCCACGAAGAACCAGGATGCCATGGAACCGGAGCTCCACATTTTTCGAGCCTTTATCTTCTTGCTCCTCTACCAGGAGCACGAACGCCGGCGGCGAAGACCACAGTGGGTACTGCACCTACGACACAGGGGAGGTGGGAGTGAAAAAACAGTGACACACACATGCAACACGCAACACCCCCAACCCCACCCTCACCCACAACAACACACACACTAATACAGCATGATGCATTACAGTTACATCCCCCCGGAAGAATGCAAAGTCAAAAGGAAATGAGGTGAACGATTGCAATATATTAGAATTCAGTATTCAAAAAATATACATACACTATTATCAAATATACACCAATAATATAAGTCCAAGGTATTCCACCATTTCAGTCTGTCGACCACTGGGTCCAAAATGCATTTGCGAGGCCCACACAAGATACCCGAACAAGACGGAGAGAACACTGCATGGGCATCAGATAGAAATAAAACAGGCACCTCAGGGGAAAGGGAAAGGGTGGGCACCTCAGCCGGTTGAGTGCACAACGCCAAATCCACGAGGGGGCCCCAAGCCCACTGTTCAATCCTGGGGAGTGAAAATCCACAGTCTCTCAAGTCTCTACAGTGGGTGGGTTGCCCACTGTTCAATCCTGGGGAGTGCAAAGCCACAGTCTCTCAAGTCTCTACAGTGGGTGGGTTGCCCACCATTCAATCCTAGGGAGTGCAAAGCCACAGTCTCTCAAGCCTCTACAGTGGGTGGGTTGCCCACCGTTCAATGCTGGGGAGTGCAAAGCCACAGTCTCTCAAGTCTCTACAGTAGGTGGGTTTCCCACTGTTAAATCCTGGGGAGTGCAAAGCCACAGTCTTTCAAGTGGATGTCAATCTCCACTGGTTCTGGAGGGGGCCTTGTGCCCAGAGTGCTTCATCCTGCCAAGGACAGAGGTAGCGGATGTTTTTCTCCACTGGTTCTGGAGGGGGCCTTGTGCCCAGAGTGCTTCATCCTGCCAAGGACAGAGGTAGTGGATGTCTTTCCCCACTGGTTCTGGAGGAGGCCTTGTGCCCAGAGTGCTTCATCCTGCTCGTGGCGGCCTCAGTAGGGTCAGAGCTTTTGGCGCTCATGGGCCTGCCGTGCTTGTTGCGGCGGTGTCCTTGGCAGCGGTGCTTGTGGCGATGGTGTATTTGGCAGCGGTGCTTGTGGCGGCGGTGTCTTTGTCAGCGGTTCAGCTGCTGGCGGTCCTGTCTGTGGCAGTGTGGCTGCTGGCAGTCCTGTCTTGGGCAGCGGTTCAGCTGATGGCGGTCCTGTCTGTGGCAGTGGGGCTGCTGGCGGTCCTGTCTTGGGCAGCGGTTCAGCTGATGGCGGTCCTTTCTGGGGCAGCGGGGCTGCTGGCGTTCGCCTCCTGGTCAGCGGGGCTGCTGCTGGCGGTCCTGTCTGGTGCAGGGGGGCTGCTGGCGGTCGCCTCCTGGGCAGCGGGGCTGCTGATGGCGGTCCTGTCTGGGGCAGCGGGGCTGCTGGCGGTCGCCTCCTGGGCAGCGGGGCTGCTGCTGGCGGTCCTGTCTGGGGCAGCGGGGCTGCTGGCGGTTGCCTCCTGGGCAGCGGGGCTGCTGCTGGCGGTCCTGTCTGGGGCAGCGGGGCTGCTGCTGGCGGTCCTGTCTGGGGCAGCAGGGCTGCTGGCGGTCACCTCCTGGGCAGCGGGGCTGCTGCTGGTGGTCCTGTCTGGGGCAGCAGGGCTGCTGGCGGTCGGCTCCTGGGCAGCGGGGCTGATGGCAGTCTTCTCCGCCATGCTGATCTTCCCAGACTTGCCGGTTTTCTTGTGCCCCTTCCCCACCTTGGAAGGTTTCGCAGCTGACTCCACACGCTCACCTGTACCCCTGGGAGCGGCTTTGGTGGCTGGTGTCTTCCCCCTCTCCCGCCGGGCACTGGCCAACTTTTGATGCTTGACAGGTGGGGGACTGTCCGTGCTGTGGTTCCATGCCACACTGGCTGCCCTGCTGCCTGGTGCACTCCATAATCCGGTGACTACTGGCACCACTGGTCCCGCCGATGTTGTGGCTGAGGTGCTAGGTTGGGACCTGGAGAGTCGGGCCCTAGGAGACTGATGGGGTGGGGGAGGTGAGGGAAAGAGGTCAAGGGTGGCCAGGAAAAGTTTCTTAGGAACACTGGGACGGGTAGATGGAGGGGGTTTGGGAGTGGAGGAAGAGGTTGTGGTTGTAGGAGGTTTCCGTTTGCTGACTTTGGGTGAAGGCGCATGCGCTGGAGGCTGTCGTGAGGTGGATGGCTGTTGGGTGGGTGTGTGGCTGCGTTTGTGTAGCTTGGGAGGTGGCCTCACAGACATACTGGGAGAGGACACAGGGGATGTGTGAATGGTAGTAGGGGTGGTGACTGTACGTGAGCGGGTGTGGTGGTGGGTGTGCTGGTGATGGACGTAGTGGCTGAAGATGTAGTGCATGCAGGTGTGAGTGGGGATGAGACTGGGAGGGAGGAAGGAGACGAGGAGGAGGGGGACACAGTGGAGGCAGTGTATGTTGGTATGTCTGCATGTGTGTGATGCTTGCGTGAGTGCCTGTGGGATGTGTGGTGCTTATGTTTGCCTGAGCTTCCTTTGTGTGTTGAGGTGTGTGCATGCTGGTTTGATGGTGT